>NC_080180.1:60621643-60934143 GCF_950295315.1 Erinaceus europaeus | reverse complement strand
CCTGCACAGGTGCCAGGGCTGAGTGACACGGGGTGACAGCGAAAGGCCAGAACTGACTGTTGATTTGTCCACAATTATGAAACCGACAGACTTAAACTACCATAGAAAATGTTACATGTAAATTCTATAACAATACTGTGCTAGGTACAAGATTTTTAAAATTTTTTCCTTTTAATAAAAAAAGCTTTACACAAATAAGCCATTAGCTTATTTCAAGAAAAGAAAATCGAAAATTAGTCTAAGGCCTTTGTTTTAAATCAGCGTAAGCTATATGATATATATATATATATATATAAAAAAAAAATCGCACTAGATCTTTTCTTTTTGCTCTCCCCTCTTTCTTTCTGAAACGTTTGGATCCATTCTTCAATTCACATTCGAAAACACCTATGTTAGCGGAGTCTCCACATAGCACCAGTGAAGTGAGTCCTGTGTGAGCACAGGGATAATTGCTGGTATGCATACAAAAATGCATCAGAATTGCTCTATGTAACAATGAGATCGCCCAGCCCAGCCCCTCCCCACGGAAAACTGCCGGCCTCTCACAGAACCTTAGTGTTCTGAGTCTTAGTGTGACGTGACCTTGTAGTGAGCTGCTTGGTCCCTCTCGAGCCTCGTCCTGGGGCGGGTCCGCCGCTTCCTGCATCTCAGTCCTGCAGTTCATCTCCCACTGAAACATGGGAGAGCGAGCTGATTTCCAGTAAGTCTGATTGTTTCCTCGTGTGCACTAAAAAGGTTTTAAAGTCTTCTTGTGACTTCTCCCTCGCCGTCCTCTCACCAACGGCCCGGAGTCCTATTTCTCACACGCCACCAGCCCCTCGGTCTTCATAGTCACTGGCAGGGCAATGGCAGAGGGGGCGCTGACCACCACCACTCGGGTGACCGTCTTGCCCCCGTCGGCCGGCCTGTCCTCCTGCACCAGCTGCACAGTCTTCACCTCGTGCTCCTGCTTCACGGTCTCGGGCTTCCCCTCGGGCCCCTTGATGAGCGCACTGAGGACGCGGGGCGGGGTCTGGCCTGCGGCCTGCGGGGCAGGCACGGACAGTCTCATGACGGGCGCGCCGTGGGCCAGGGACACGGGGGTGAGTGCCCGCACGGCCAGGGGCGTGCCCACAATGTTAATGCTGCCCGAACCCGCCAGGCTGGGCTTGGTCTGCAGCTGGCACTGGGCGAGCTGCGTGGCGGGGATGGTGATGATCTTGGCGGGCTGCATGGTGATCTTGTCCCCGCTGTCGGCGGAGGCGGGCACCACGGTGGGGATGGTCTGGATAACCACCTTGGGGGAGGCGGCCGTGCTGGGGCTCGTGTTGGTGATCAGGGGGGCACCTGCATTCACCGACTGCACTGCCACCGTGGAGATCTTCTGTCCCAGCGACGTCATCACCACGGGCACCTGCATCGCCACGCGCACCGTCCTGGAAGGCAGAAGAGAGGAGCTGAGTCTATATGGCGCCACCCGGTGAGCGCGGGCCTGCAGCCTTAGGTCCAAGCCACTGACGCCACAGGAGGGAGCACCATGAACAGTGGGGGAGTGGTGTGGGGGTCTCGCCTCTGTCCGGCTAGGTTTCTCTCTCTGAAGAGGTGGCCTGGGAAGGCCACTCAGCAGTGGTTCTGTGCAGGACTGAGGCCCTGGGTTCGCTCCCTGGTGCCACATAGAAAGAAAACAGGTCTCCCGAGCGAATCCTGACCCTTACAGGTGTACTGCCACTCCATCAAGTGCCACGGGACGATAAATATCAAAGTCCTCACTAAGTCCCACCCACAGTGGCACAGAAACCAAAGCAAGCAATGTGGGAGGGTAGCATAATGGTTCTGCAGAACACACTCCTGCCTGAGGCTCTAAGGTCCCAGGTTCTATCCCCAGCACCACTGTAAGCCAAAGATGAGCAGTGGTCTGGTCTCTATTTTCTTTTGCTCACTAACTCGCTCGCTCATTCATTTATGCAAACTATCTTTCCCTCCAATCCTCCCCTCTCATTAAAATAAGATTAAAAAAGAGACCGTGGTCCGGGAGGTGGCACAGTGAATAAAGCATTGGACCCAAGTTCACAATCCCATGTACCAGAGTGATGTCTGGTTCTTTCTCTTTTCTCATGAATAAATAAATTATAAAAGGGGAGGGGGGCGGGCAGTAGCATAGTGGTTAAACACATGACACGAAGCAGGTTAAACACATGGCATGAAGCACAGGGACCAAGTTCAAGGATCCCAGTTCAAGTCCCCAGCTCCCCACTAGCAGGGGGCTTGTTCCACAAACAATGGAGCAGGTCTGCAGGTGTGTCTCTCTCTCTCTCCCGTTTTCCCCTCATCTCTCAATTTTTCTCTGTCCTATCTAACAGCCCAATGGCTACAAGAACAAGAGTAACAAAATGGGAAAAATGGCCTCCAGGAGCAGGGGATTCGTAGTGCAGGCAACAAGCCCCAGCGATAACCCTGGAGGAAAAAAAAAAAAAAGAGAGAGAGTGGTCCAGGAGGTGGCGCAGTGGATAAAGCACTGACTCTCAAGCATGAGGTACTGAGTTCAATCCCTGGCAGCACATGTACCAGAGTGATGTCTGGTTCTTTCTCTCTTCCTACCTTTCTCATGACTAAATGAGAGAGAGAGAGAGAGAGAGAGAGAGAGGCCAAAACATGAACTGAGACATCTACACTGAAAATAGCAAACATTTTTCGTAGCCTGAGAAGTGGTTCGGTGGGTTGAGTAGAGGCTGGTGGGCATCATATGGGGACTGTGCGACAGCTAGTCCCCACCCGATACAATGGGTCGACATCCCTCCTTCAAAATCCCGGCTGCAGCAGGTTCTCGGGAAGCCTGTGTCTGTGTGACACCACCTCCTAGCTGCCCAGGAGTTTCCTAGCACGTACCGTGGGGCTGCTGGCGCGGGCACCGCGGCAGTGGTGGGGGGCGACCTGGGCGAGGCGTCGTGAGCAGGGGAAGTGATGTTCACCACTCGGGTCAGACCCTTCTCTGCCCTGGAGCAGCTGAGAGAGGAGTTCTTCGCCCCGCGAACGGAGGAGGCCGCCTTCAGGAGACCCTCGGCGGACAGGGACACGCGCTCTAAGGACTTGTCGTCCGCCGCTGCCAGGTCCTCGCCGCAGCCCTCACTCTTGTCATCGTCGATGACCACAATGTTCTTGGGCATGTCCTTGAACTGGTACACAAGCCTCTGCCCTTCCACCTTCGCCAGAATGCCCCTTTGGTAGTAGTACCTACGGGGAGAAGCGCTCAGTGAGCCGAGCACAGTGCTCAGTCCCCAAGGCCAAGGAGAAGGGCTGTCGGCGAAAGCGTCTGCTACACATGGAGCTCAGCAGGCCAAAGACTCGGGGTTTGTGGCAGGGATGACTGGAAGCCTGGAGACTACAAAGCAGAGGCAGGTCTTTCACTGCCCCTCTCAATTTACTAAGCGAGTTTAATGCAGAGAAACAGCACACCAATTTAGTGTATTCGGTGCTGGGGACTGACCTGGAGCCTCAGGCACTTAAGCCCCGTATCCTACCCACCTAGCAGCCTCCCTGGCCACCGATACTTCCCGGAAAGAGGTAATTCGACCTAACTAAAGGCTCTTTAGCAGAAACTGCTTCTAAAGCCAGTCTGGCATTACATGAGCAGCACCTGAGCAGTGCTGGCTTGGAAAACCTCCACAAGACTAAGCTCTGTGACAAGCTCACAGAGCACCAGACATCTTCGTATCAAGAGACAATCACTTAACAAATTCACAAAAACTAAAAAAGATGCCAATGAACAATTCAGAAGTTCTGCTCTGTCTGAGTTGGTTTTCAATGTTCTACTAAAAAATAGCCCTAAGTGTAAATGCACGTTTTCAGTAAAGATGCATCTTCCAACAAGGCTGGCATTTTAGACCTCTGGGCTGCACTCTCAAACCCCACCCCCCACCCCCAAAGAGTCCTAGTGAGTAAGGGTTTCTAGCAGACAGCACAGAGAAGTGATGCGAATTCCACCTGACGCTAGTTTTCTGTGTCCTTACCTCAGAGCCCGGCCCATGGTTTCATAGTTCATGTCCGGCTTGTTCTTGTGCTTGCCCCACAACTTGGAGACCGCCTTGGAGTCCACGAGCTTGAAGATGCCTTTTTCTCTCTGAGTCCATTTAATATACCGGGGGCACGTGTTTTTATCTTGAAGTAGATCTAAAAGAAACTCCCACAAATAGGTTGTGTTTCCTTTAAAAATAAAGACAGTGATTAAAACTTCACTCCAGCAGTTAAAAAGCACGTATTTAATTTTGGTACATGTAAGTCCATTCACTTCCTACTGATGAGACACAAATGAACCAAGAGTCTTTCACTAAATAAATACTTGATTCTATCAGTCATTAAATGTGCCAGCATACCACCCATCATTCGTAGAGGGTCAAACAGCTGTCTGGTAAGAGAGACACACATACTTTTTTTTTTTTTTTTTTGGTAACATAAAAGCCTTACGTGTACTTGTTCATAGTGCAAAAAGCTGTGTGTGTTCCAGTATCTGCTCCCAGCTCTGCTAGCAATATGAAGTCCCTGGGTCCACACTTACACCCTCAAGTGAGAGCTGGAAACAGGCTCCCGCTTGCTGGCCGTCACTGCACCCAAATCCAGACCGAGTTCACAGGCTGGCAGGAGGCTCCACCGAGGGTGGGCCACCTCCCTCCCAGAGCTCCCCGAAAGCCTGGCCTACCCTGCATCTCTGCGGCCCTATCACATCAGGCCAGAAGCTGAGGCTCCTGCTGTGGGTGTGACCTAGTTCTCGAGGGTCTCGAGGTGCAGGGAGGGGGCACTGTGACTGTCTGTGGCCTGGAGATGCCCAGGCCCTGTGATGAGCCTGAGAGTGAGTGACAGAGAGCCTACTTTGGAAGAGGCCTTTGGGCCACAGGCGTGCACAGCAGGGATGTGAGGCTGCCTGGCACTTCTGCATTCCCTGGGTTCATCTGTGAATGTTCACCCCGCCCGGTTGGCCTCCGGGGCTAACGCCAACAGTTCTATTTCTGGCTTTAAGGAAACTTATCAGACAAGACAGGTCTCCTATGACATGTGCTAGACCTTCCTCACAGAAGCAAGAAATGTTACTCAGCTCCCAAACAGGGAAGCCCCCCCCCCCCACCCCAAATTACCTTTTCCTTCTCTGGGTCTCTTCTTTATGCCTAGTTCAGGAGACCCATTGGAAACTGGAGACTGCTGGGGCTTTGGTTTACGGCCAACTGGAAAAAGAAAACGTTGAAAGCACACACTGAGGACAGGGAAGTGGCAGAAGCATAGTTAGTGGACTCCGCCAAGTGTACGAAACCGAACACTAACTTGCAAACTGATAATCTCAGTGTATGTGACACAGCACTGCTTTTAGAAGGAGTCCTAGTGTTTAGATACAGCAAAGGCAGAAATCTCAAAGTATAGGGAATACTATTTACGAGGTCAGGGCCTCAATCTGCTAGTCTTTTCAATAATGCACAATGGAAACAAATACTAATATAAACTGGTTCACACTGGAAGAACTGTTACAAAAACCTTGCCTGCCTATTGCAGAACATTTGAACATCTGAATCTTCCTAACTCTCTGAGCTTAACTAAGGAAAAGTTAACACAAGCCAATCAGCTCACCAGAATTTTAGCATCAGTCTTCAAATTTCCCTACTTCATCAAGCAGGTAACTGCACTGGGGGGGGGGGGGGGGGAGTCTTCCGAGTACTGATTTCCTTTCTAATAAATATCTGAGTCCTTCCCGTGGTTCCTCCTCACTTCTCCCATCAGATCATCATCCGCAATGAGCAGGAAAACCAGAGCTAGACTTCTCTGGATTGAAATGCCCTGGGTCCCTTCCATCCTCAGCTGCACTGCGTGAGAGCTGGCAGGGGAGGAGGCTCCTTGAAAGAGGCGAGGAATCTGCAGGCAAGTTATAAATCAGACCCAAACACAGTACTGATTACACCTCTCTCTATTCTTCCTTACAATGATTATTTAGAGCTAAATATAAGACTGAATTAAAGTGTCCTCACATTTTAAAATTAATAACTAGTAACACTAATCAATAAGTATGCTTTGACAAAAATTTAAATGGAAAAGTTCTCCAATCTCCTTATTACAACAGAGGTTAATTCCTCAACTTAAATAACATGTACGTGTAGGAACCCATTAATAGTAAAACTAACATCTTTACCATCTCCTAAATTCAAGCACTGAAGTCCAACTCCCTTCATGGAAAGGCTAACCCAAAAAGGCTTGAATTATTCTTTCTTTCTTTCTTTCTTTCTTTCTTTCTTTTTTTTTTTTTAAATAAAACATTTCTCAAATCATATCCCTGGAGAACTAAGTTGTCCCTTATAGGAAAAAGGGCTCAATAGTCACGTTCAGAGCAGTTCTGGTAACAGCTCTGAAAATAAAAAGGCTCTGCTGTTAAACTAACCTGCGTGACTTGGTGCCACGTTTGCACTTAACCACCACTATATAAATAATAGTGTCACGTGTGATTTTAAAAGTATCACTCATTATATAAATAATACTAAATAATAGTGTCACAGGTGATTTTAAAAGTATCACTCATTAAAACCACCTATTTGCAGATAGATGAATTAGTATTAGATTGACTTCTTTATAAATTTTATTTATTTATTGTAATAAGACAGAGAGAAAATGAGAGTGGGGGGGAGGAAGAGAGACACCTGCAGCCCTGCTTCAGGCTGAGGGCGGGGGCTTGAACCCAGGTCTTTGCACACTGTAATGTGTGGGCTTAACCAGGTGCACACTGCCCAGCCCTGTGGCAATTTACTCCTGACGTATCCTATGTCGCACCAGCAGGCTAATCTCTGTTTTGCCACCCGGGTTATTGCTGGGTTTCTGCGCAGCACAGCAAGGGGGAGTGATCGCCATCAGCTGATGAGTTCAGGCAATCTTGGGATTTTAAAGCAGAAGCCACAGGGAACCAGGTATCACTGGGCATTTTATTCTGATGCCCACAAGAGTGGGAAAACCAAAGTCGTGAATAACAGAAAACGTTTCTTTTTAAATAATCAGGTACCAACATGGTCCAAAAAGTAGGAAAACGTGCAGTGAACCTCTCGTTTCCCCTGTGTCTAACAGCTGCTGTAATCTCGGGCCACGACTCGGGGCTCAGACACTGACTCCTTCAAACAGTTAAAAACGTGGGGGTGGGAGGCAGGGGCGGTAGGCAGAGCTTGGACTCTGCAGCCAGAGGTCCCGAGTTCATTCCCAGGTACTGCATGTGCCAGAGTGATGGTCTGGTTCTCTTCCTCTCCATAAATCAACAAATAATAATAAGCAAACACTCTTTAACAAGTTAAAACACAATCTCAGTCTCAGCGTGCTGACTCTCTGAGAGCCCTTGGAGATCGTGGCAACCCCACCCCCCCCACACCCCAAACCGGCACCCACCGCGCTACACAGATACAAACCAAGCCAGCTACCTTTTTTCTTTTTCATTGGTTCGTGGCTGTCAGGTGATGTAGGGACAGGAGAGGTTTCCATGGGCTCAGCCTCCTCGGTGGACACCTCCACCACAGTTTCTGTGATGACATCTGGCCTCATGGCAGCGTGGATAAACTCTGGAGTTGATACACAAGGAGGGACAAACACTTCCACTATAAAGAAAAAGTTGAAAAATAAGAATTCCCCATCTCTATTAGTGCTTCTCAAAATGTACAATTCAGTTAACAGTGCAATGTGTTAAGAATTCAGCAGAGCAGGTTAAGTGCTGGATATAAACTTGCTGCCTCTACCAGGCAGCGTGTTTCCAAGTATGTAAAGGAACAAATGCCTGGGAGTCGGGCTGTAGCACAGCGGGTTAAGCGCTCATGGCGCAAAGCGCAAGGACCTGCATAAGGATCCCGGTTTGAGCCCCCGGCTCCCCACCTGCAGGGGAGTCGCTTTACAGGTGGTGAAGCAGGTCTGCAGGTGTCTACCTTTCTCTCCCCGTCTCCCCCTCCTCTCTCCATTTCTCTCTGTCCTCTCTAACAACAACGACATCAATAACAACAATAAAAAACAAGGGCAACAAAAGGGAAAATAGATAAATATAATTTTTTTTAAAAGGAACAAATGCCTGAAAGTGGACCCTCTGGCTAAGGCAGTAATAACCACCAGGAGTTCTCAAACTCCTAACAGAAAACTTTGAATTATTTTGGCAATTGGAAACATCAATCTGATCAAGTAGGACATTTCCCATGGAACCAAGAGACTGCTGACACACCGTCCTGGAGTTCTCTGCTTACACCCTTGGGAGCGGCCACACGAGACCGCTAGCCTGGTGCAGACCGCTGGCCTGGTGCAGACCGCTGGCCTAGTGCAGAAGTTCTAATGGTGCCTGTAAACCACCGAGAAGGGGCAGTCGTCCTGGAGGAAGTCAAAGTGACGTGAGGACGCTAAGCTAAAATAAAGACAAAGTGGCTCTCAAAGACAGTTGTACAGAAACTGAGGGATGAAGCAGGAGAGTGGCAGCCGGTGTGAGGAAGAAGTGGAGGAGGGCTTGGTAGGGGAGGGAATGGCCGCAGAGGTAACGCAGCCAGGTTCAATCACATGCCAGCCCTGACACGGATCTTTTATTTAGCCACTGGGGCTCTCTGCCTGATTCCACCAGGCCCAGCTGACCTTTTTTTTTTTTTTTTTTTTTTTAATTTTATTTTCAAGTTTCAACCAGAAGAGACACCACAGCCCTGCCCCACTGCTGGTGAAGCTTCCCTTGTGCTTGGTGCTCCCGCCTGGTGCCGGGGCTTGAACTCAGGTCCTCCATCTGCTAAAGCATGTGCTCTGCCGGGGGGGGGGGGGGGGGGATGGACCGGGGGGGGGGGGGGCGGCTATCTCCTGGTCCCAATAAATGCATCTTTTTATAAAAGGAAGAGTGGGGCAATTAATGCCTGCCCCAAGTGGCCTACCACCAACTATGAAGCGGTCAAGGTGACAGAACTGTGCAGATGAAGGCCGAGTGCTGCACCAGCCCCACACTCCGCGTCTCTGGAGCGCGGTTCAGAAGTGCTCACCCACCTGGGCTCCGGGGGTCCCGCAGGCAGGTGGGGGACTCCATGTGCAGCAGGGCCTCGGCAGCCTCGATGGTCTTGTCCGTGCAGTGCGCATTGCTGCCATGCACCGACGCTTCCACTGCGGGCGAGAGAAGAGCCGCTGAGTCAGACACGCCCCAGCACCGCCCCGTCCAGAACACCCTGCTGGCATCACCCCGCCGCTCACGGGAAACCAAGCACCGTTCACCTGCGCTCTGCACAGTGAGGGCCGGTCACAGCACTGTAGAGACTGGAGACGACCGAGAGACTCCGGGATCTCGGGGGATCAACTTTGAGTCAAAGCTCATGGACGTGGGGGTGGCAGTAGGTTAGCAAGGCCTCGGGGTCACCTGCACGGCCAGGGGTGCTGTCACCAGAGTCAGGGGCGCTCAGCACAGTCAGTCACGTGCGCCTGATTCACAGACTATCCTGGGCTCATCCGACAGCTTCAGCTCCAAAGCCCCTGGAACTTTCTTGCGTTTATGTAGATCCTCCTCTTCAGGACCCACTGGGCCTGGCTGGGTCTCACCCAACAAACGTCTGACTTTTGTAGAGGGGTGTGTGTGTGTGTGTGTGTGTGTGTGTGTGTGTGCACGCAACTGCACCCTTCTCTTCTCAGAGACACAACAGCGAGCCGCCATCCATGAGGCCTCCCACGTGGCAGGTGTATGTTCTGTTGGCTGAGCTACTCCCTGTCATGGGGTCTATTTTATCATGTCCGTGTGTGTTAGGGGAAAGATGGTAGGGTCTCACAGGTGTGCTGTCTCATTCTCGGCATCACAGATGGGGAAGACACCTCCCCAGTTCTATGACTTCCCTTTGAAAAGCTCTCTTGAGCACTTATACTTGCCGCTTTGTTAGTGGTCTGGCTGACGAGGGTGCTCTCAGACTACTCGTGTGAAGTTTGACACACACACACACACACACACACACACACACACACACACACACACACACACACACACACGGTGCCTGATGCTGAGACGAGGGCTCAGGCAAGTTGAGAGTCTCCTGCCCAGGCGAAGGCCTGGCCAGTTCGCCTGTGGCAGCTAGCTCCTAATGTGGACTCTGACCTTGCAGGAAAAGTGCAAACTCAAGCTCATTCCCTCAAAGCTGGACGAATGTCAGGTCCTGGTGTAGTAAAGACTGGCGACTCCACTCGGTAAGAGGTTCTGAAACTTTCTAACCCAACGGGTCTCTTTCTCAAGGAGTATTTCACACGGCGTTCAGAAAGCCCCACTGGAGTCCACACTTCTACACACCAGAATCATTTACAATAATGTAAATGACTCCCAGGAAACTGAAGACAAGGCAGCCGCCCGGGCAGGGGCCAAGCGCCAGCGCGGGGAGAGTGAGTGTGCCCGGCCCCAGCCACCTGTTGTGCAGCACCCACACACGCTCCCCAAGGTACCCGCTCTGCCCAGCTGCTGTCCATTTATGGCCATCTGCTCAAAGCCGGAGGTTGCGGACAGCAGCCAGCCCTCCCATCAGTCTATCTTTAGGTGACCCCGCTCACTCTCTCTGGGCTGCGCTCAGTGAGGGCTCACTGCCCCTCAAGGAAAGGACCTGATGGTGGCACAAACACCCTGCAACCTCTCCAGTGTCTTTTGGCAAGAGCCCTCCTACCTCAGGCACAGACACGTAAGGACCAGAGGAGCGAATTCCCAGGTTTTTACATTTGAATCCAGAACTGCAGATTCATTAGAAGGTCTGTCGCAATTCTGCTGCTGTCTCAAGTGCTATTAATAAACCACCCTGGGTATTAAGACACATCCTAAACACTCTGACATATTTAAGCTCTGAGTGTCAAGCATTTGATACTAAGAACAACAGAATCTCACCAAATCTTGACATTATAAACAAGACGAGACCTGCCCAGTTGTCCCGTGTCGCGCTGCAGGTGCTGTTCAAAGCCATGGCTGCATGCTAGCCGCGTCAGCAGACTCTGAGAAGTCTGTTTCTTACCTATATTCCAGATCCCAACCTCACTCTTTTACCCAATTCAACCTACTTTCTGGAAAGACATTGCATATACAGAGAAGGAAACAAACAAACAAAAAAAAGAACACGTGCAAATAAGGTGATTTGCATATCCGTTATTTGGGTTTAGGATGAGAACGCCAGAAATGCACAAAGTCTACTACTGGTCCCACACGAAGCCTGGAGGCCTGGACCTGCCAGTGTGGACGCCGTGCGACCCAAAGAAGTTACATGAGCAGCTCCGAGAAAAGCAAAGGCAAACGAAAGGGAGACATTTCGAAACCGGACAAAAGAACTTCAAGTCACTCTGTCAGCTAGCCAAGCGCAAAGGAAGCAGATATCTTGCCTTCTCTTACTCTTTACCTTTTTATTTACTAGAATAATCCCAAGCATGTTCACACAGATGGACATCTGATAGTTCACACAGAGCACTTTACAACAGACACATTACTAGTTTCCAAGAACACACGACCAGTTTATAAAAGTGAGCACTGCGGCTTTTCACTTTTCTTTTGTTAGCATAAGTCAACAAGGTTTTTTTTTTTTTTTTTTTTTTTTGGGGGGGGAGAGTGGGATCTAACTCAGGGCCTCACACACCTGGCACATGTACCCTGCTGCCAGGCCAGCGCTGCAAAGCACAGACCCAGTAGGTCTTTTCCGACGCCAGAGACCTGAAAAACAGCTCTCTGATTCAAGTCAGTCTGTGTGTGTGTGGGGGGGCACTTTAAACACACTGCTGCACAACCTCCAGACAGACAACAATCTAAGCTGCAGTGCAGTCAAGGTGAGAAGTTGCCGGCAGGGCCAGCAGGGACAGAAAGTTCATCTGAATCCATGCACAGGCCTGGTCCTGTGTGTGCAATTTGCAGCAGGGGAAAAAACATCAGCTCATTTTATTTATTTTTACTAGAGCACCGCACAGCTCTGGCTTATTCCGGTGGTGCTGGGGGCTGAACCTGGGACCTTCAGTGCCTCAGACATTGTAGCCATCGGGCTATCCCATATACAGCCATCCACTTCAAAAAGGACACTGGACCAGAAGATAGCTCCCCAGGAGGGAGCATGCTTTATTATGCAAAAGGCCTGGGGGTCACGGCTTAGCGCTGGGGGTTTGTTGTGGTGTCTCTCTCCTCTCTCCCACTAAGTAAGAAATGAAGAACTGTGGCTGGTGGCGGCACTGTGCAGAGCGCACACATTATACACAAGGAGCCCGGTTCAAGCCCCCAGTCCCCACTCGTACGGCGGAAGCTTGGTGAGCAGTGAAGCCGGGCAGCAGGTGTCTCTCTCATCTCCCCTTCCCCTTTCAATTTCTCTCTGTCCTGTCAAATAAAATATATAAATAAAAAGATAGAAAGAATGAGTCGTTGGTCCAAGAGCAATGGAACTGCGGGTGCCAAGGTCCTGAAGCCACACGGTGACAGCAGCAGTAGCAGCGCAAGCGGCCATCACAGATCCTCATCCTCATCCTCATCCCACTGGCAGCCAGAGCTGTTGCTCACTCCATCGCCTCCCATAAGAGAAGGATCCCGCTTCGTAACTATTTGCATTTCGATCACAGTGCTAAAATTTGAATGTGCTCGTGTCCTCTCCTTTCCTGTTGGCTACAGTCTTCTTGCTCTGTGTCTAGCTTCCTTCCTAATCAACCAGTGTCTGTGTGCTCAGCTACTCCCTCCACAGCTGTTACAAAACACCAAACTTGGTCATTGAGTCTGACAAGAGCCATACCTCTCAGCTTTGCTAAAGAGAACACTGGCAAAGGATAGAGTTCATAACAATGCACTTAAGTTCAAAAATAAAAAGGGGCAGCAACTCAGTCTGGAAAGCCGCGGGGGGTGGGGGGGGCACAGCCTACAAGGGAGGCCTCAGGCTGATGTTCCAAGGTCACCGTCACTCAGTGGCTTATCCCTAATGCCCTGGCGGCTCTCGGAGGAGCGAGGAGCAGGCAGGAGGGCTGCGGAGGGGAAGGGAAAGGCCTGCGGCTACCAACCTTCTTCACCTTCCGCATCAACTTCCTAATCTGTCGACGCACTTGCACTGTAACTTGTACACGGGAAAGAGGACTAGGAGACTCTCTGAGGTAAAGGGGTCCCATACAAACAAAACCTGGGTCAGGCTCCATTGCTGGTTCATTTATAAGCAGAGCCACCTCTCCAGATTCAAAGGAGGTCTCGAAACTTGACATCAGGCTCAACCTGACGCTGTGGACTGGCTACGGAAGAAGGGCAAACGCTAGAAGAAGAAGAAGAACTGCTCAGCTCTGGCGTTTGGTAGTAGTGAGGACTGAACCTGGGGCCTTTGGTGCCCCAGGCATGAGTGTCTTTTTGCATAAACACAGGCCACCTCCCCAGCTTACAGCTGTGATGTTTCAATACCCAACAGCCCCCTGGTAGAAAGCAGAGGAAAAGAGCACTTATCCCAGGGGCGGCCAGAGTGACAAGTGTCAACAAACCGGGCTTGCTGAGGAGCACGATGCACAGGCCACCAGAGACACAGGGATGACAAGCCAGGCCACTTCAATGACAACACATGTTTAAAGAAATCAACTTCCTTGGGGCCGGGGCGGCAGCACATGGAGAGGAGCGCAAGGACTGGCATAAGGATCCCGGTTCGAGCCCCCGGCTCCCCCCCCCCCCCCCGCAGGGGGCAGTGAAGCAGGTCTGCAGGTGTCTGTCTTTCTCTCCCCCTCTCCGTCCTATCCAACAACAGCAATAACAATAACAACAACGATAAACAACAAAGGCAACAAAAGGGAAAAAATAGCCTCCAGGAGCAGTGGATGTTACCAGTTTTCTACTGCTTCAACTTTTAAGTTAAGCAAAACTCACTAAACTTTACTTTTCAGTTGTTATTATGTATGAGAAAGCAGAGTAGAGAGAGCCAGAACCAAGAACCCTGACATATGTGATGCCGCAGATCAAAATCCAGCCTCACGGTTTCAAGTCCAGTTTCTTCCAATGTGTCACACAGAATAAACTCAAATGTTCTAGTCAGTTTTGCAGCTACATCTGAAAAAGTTACAAGCCACAGCAATAGAAGTCTACTGCAGCTATTCTCAAACTTTTTTTGGGGGGGACCTAAAGGCCCCCCTTTTAATGAGAATTTTTTTCTTTTAGTTTTTTTGAAAATTATCTTTATTTATTGGATAGAGGAGGAGGGATAGAGAAGGTGAGAGACAGAGACACACCTGCAGCACTGCTTCACCACTTGTGAAGCCTTCCCCCCCCCCCCCCCCGCAGGTGGGGACTGGGGGCTCGAACCTGGGTCCTTGCGCACTGTAACGTGCGCTCAACCAGTGCACCTCTAACCCGGCCCCCAGGGTCCCCCCTCCTTTTTAAAAATTTATTTATTAATGAGAAAGATAGGAGGAGAGACAGAACCAGACACCACACAGGTACATGTGCTGCTGGGGACTGAATTCAGGACCTCATGCTTGAGAATCTAATGCTTTATCCACTGCACCACATCCAGGAACACCAAAGACCATTTTACACTCAAAATTATTAAATATAAAAGAGATTTTGTTTACATAATGACTACATATTGATACATAGCTTATCTACACTTAAAACAGAATTTCAAAATAAGTATCAGTTCTCTTTGATAATAAAAGTTCAATACTTGCAACATGCAACATTTCTTATGAAAAACTACTTTTCTAAGTGATTAAAAAAAAAAAAAAAAAAAAAAAAGCCAGACCAGAGCACTGTTCAGCTCCGGCTTATGGTAGTACTGGGGATTGAACCTGGGACCCAGAAAACTCAAGCATGGGATTTTTACATACCAGGCAGGAAACCAGCTTTTCTAAAACACAGGAAAATGTGGTGAGCTCTGCATTACATCGTACGCAACTTTCTAGTACTTTGAAGACGGTGTGCGGCTTCGCGTGATTTGCTTGTTCCCTTCAATCTGCTGTAAGTACCGCCGAGTTGTGGAGCTCTAGAAAACAGCCCTTGCCGAAGTGCAGACTATTTTGATTCCAGAGGCGAGTTAAAATACTCCTGGGACTCCTCTCCCCAGACAAGAGATTTCTCCCTTTAAAAAACTGTAACTATGGGGGGGGGGGGGGTCAGGGTGTTGATACACCTGGTTAAGTACATTACCGTGCACAGAGACCCAGGTTCAAGCCCCTAGACCCCACCCATAGTGGGGAAGCCTCACAAGTGAAGCAGTGCTGCAGGTCGGTTGGTCTCTCTCTCTCTCTCTCCCTTTTATCTGACAGGACAGAGAAAAACTGAGAAGGGGAAGGGGATTTAGGCAGAAAGAGCATCTGAAGACCTGCCTCACCAGCCACACCTAAGAGCAGGGCTTGAACCAGGGTCCTTGCACACAGTGCTGTATGCACTTTACTGGGTGTACCACCACCAGCCCCCTCCTTTCACTCTCTCCTCCCCTCTCAATTTTTCTGTCCTATCAAATTAAATAAATAAATAAATATTAAAAAATAGAACGGTGGGATAGGAGGTGGCACAGTGCATACAGCACTGGACTCTCAAGTATGAGGTCCTGAGTTCAAGCCCCAGCAGCACATGTACCAGAGTGATGTCTGGTTCTTTCTCTCTCTTCCTATCCCTCTCATTAATAAATAAATGAAATCTTTAAAACAAAACCTGTACTTCTGGGGCCTGAGAGGTGTTGTAGTGGATAAAGCACTGAACTCTCAAGTGTGAGGTCCCAAGTTCAATCCCTGGCATCCCACGTAGTAAGAGTGATGCTCGGGTTCTCTCTTCCCCTTCATTAATTAATAGGTAAAATCCTTTAAAAATAAACTATACCAAACTTATCATTAAACTAGTAACTTCAAATTCTGTGGTTGTGATTAAGGTTTAGCTTTCAAACAGAAACATTTCACACAGAGATAAATAACTAGTACCCTATTCCACAACAGTGTTTAGTCCATTGTGTCATTATGTAAAGGGCTTTTTTTGGAAGGAAGGAAGGGAAGGAGTGGAGGCAGAGGGTATCCAAGAGGCCAAATACCATCGGCTCCTTCAGCCCATTTCTAAACTGCTCTATAGCAAATCGTTGGAGCAGCTCTTTAGTTTTCTCTGAGTTGTAGCTGTAAAACGCAGCAGTAAGTTTTTAGGGTTAACTTCTTAAATGTGTTTCTGGGTAAAAACTTTAAATTGATGCCTTTCCTCCAGCGTTCATACATATGTCAACTTTCCACATTCTATTCAAGAATACTAGATATTTCAACCTGCAGTAAACCAGAAATGAGTTTTTTGTTGTTGTTGTTTTTGTTTTTTGCCTCCAGAGCTTTTGCTGGGGCTCAGTGCCTGCACTCCAAATCCACTGCTCCTAGAGGCTATTCTTTTTTCTCCTTTTATTGCCCTTGTGATTGCCAGAGGCTCGAACCAGGATCCTTATGTTGGTCCTTGGACTTCGTGCCATGTGCACTTAACCTGTTGTGCTACCACCTGACCCCCCAGAAATGAGATTTTCACGTTCAAATTTCATGACAGATTCTGGTAAACTACAGAGATGGCCAACTTGCCAGAAAACCATGGTCTTCCATTTAATAACTGCAATGAAGGAGTTTAAGAAAGTTCTGATTGGGAGTCCGGCGCTAGAGCAGCAGGTTAAGCACAGGCGGCACAAACTGCAAGAACCTGCGTTAAGGATCCCGGTTCGAGGCCCCGGCTCCCCACCTGCAGGGGAGTCGCTTCACAGGCGGAGAAGCAGGTCTGCCTGCAGGTGTCTGTGTCATCCGCCCCGGCCCCACCCCCCCTTCCCCTCCTCTCTCCATTTTTCTCTGTCTTCTCCAACAACGATGACATCCATAACAACAATAATAACTACAACAATAAATCAACAAGGGCAACAAGAGGGAATAAATAAATAAATAAATAAATAAATATTTAAAAAAGCAAGTTCTGATCATGTCAGGTTTTCGAAAAAAGGATAAAGTCGAGGAAAATGCACTTAGAGGCAACATACTTTAAATTTCAAATCTTCTAAGAAATCTAGACCACCTGACAATCCTTTCACATAAAAATGAAGAAAGAAGGTACCAACACTAGACATTCATTCTCCTACAATAAGCTGACAGACGCGACCTCAAGTTCCAATGTGGCACCAAGAGTCAGGGAGAGTCTGCCTTTCAGACCCGCCCACTACCTCCGACTAACGCAGAAAACTCAAGAAAACAACAAGTCTTCACTCACTGTTAACGATCTGCCACTTATTGGTAAACATCTGGGAGTCACGGAACCTTTAGACATTCAAGGTCCTCCAGCCAATGCGGGCCACCGACAGGGTCAGTCTGGTGACAGCAGGGATGCAGCGCCTCATCTCCAGACAGCAGGGTCACGACGGCTCTCAGACCTGCCGTCAGTCAAAGTCCTGTCAGGTGTGCCAAGTCCCAACCACAAGGCTCCGAGCACAAATGCGAGGAGCCAAAGGCGAAGCCAGTACCCAAGGCTCTGGAGGAACAAGGAGCGAGAGTGCCCTGCGGCAACAGTGTCTGCACCGGCTGCCCTTATTTCCGCGGGTCCGCGCTACTCGCCAACACAGTGGAGCAGTCGGTGCGGTAACAGCAACACCAACATTTTCATCTGCCTCAAGTCACTATAACAAAATCGATGTGAAGATCTCTTAACATGTAATGACTTTGCTCAAGGGGATAAAGCGATTTGTCCATTTCACGAAGCCCTCTCCCAAGGCCTCTGGAGATAGGCAGCAGTAAAAAATCTAGACCCCTGTTTCTTCATGGCTAGTCCACCCCACCCGCCCAATGCAACTCAAGAGAATAAGCCCTGAGTACATCAGAAAATCTGTCTCAAGTTTCCATCTAAAGCAGGGCTTGGAAAGAGCTTCGGGTTACACGAAAAAGATAGAGGAAATAATACGAAAGCAACTCTATGTAAACCGGATTCTTTATGGAACATTAAACGCATAAAGGAAGCCTCAAATTGTAGTCTGCATGCACTTAAAAAAAAAAAAAAAATGCAGCAGGACTGGAAAAAGGGCGATTCACACCTAAAAAACTCCTATCCCGCTGAAATGAGCCCTGCGTTCTTTCTCGTGGCCCGGGAGGCAGCTGCAGTGGCTGAGGCGTGGGACTTGCAAGCGTGAGGCCCTGGGTTTGACCCCCGGCCTAGCATGTGCCAGTGATTCTAGTTCTCTCCTTAATAAATGTCTTTAAAAAAAAAAAAAAAAAAAAAAAAAACTATTTTCAAACAGCAGACGGCCTATATGTAACCACTTAAAAAACGGCATCTACACGTCATGTCCAGTTTCACTGATTATTTCAAAAGCTTTGGGGGCAGTTCCATCGCCAAAGAGTCTTCCCAGGTTTTTGCCTGTTTGTTTGTTTGTTTGTTTGTTTACTGAGGGCTGAGGAGACAACAGATCTAAGGAAAATAAGTCCTCTGACGGGTTATCTATCGACTCAAATTCTGGCAGCGGTGGCCACGCTTCGGTCCTCGCCCCGGTCACGACCACGGCAAAGACTTGGGCCCAGCTTCCTCCACCGCCCGGGGACCTCCGGGACTCCCGGGCGGCGCTGCCCACACACGCGGCGCGGCGCGGCGCGGCGCGGCGCACGCGGTCCACCGCCGGCGGCGGGGCCCCGAGGCTGCGGGCACAGGTGCGGGGGTCCGCGGGCCCCGAACAATGGGCGAGGCCGGGGGCTGGGGCTCCGCAGCGGCGGCGGCGGTCGCGCGGGGACGCGCCGGTGCCCTTCCGCCGCGGCGGCGCACATCCCCCACGGCCGCGGCACTTCCGTGTTTACACTCCTCTTCCCTCCAATTCCGTGCGGACGCCGCCGGCCCCGCTCCCGCCCGCCGCCCATTGGCCGGCCGCGCGGCCCAGGTCCCGCCCCCCGGCGGCCGCCCTCTCCTGCGGCGGCTGGCAGCACGCGGATTGGCCGCCGCCGCCCGTCAGTCGCGCGCGCCCCGTCCTCTCCGCGGCGCTTCCGCTATGGTGGGAGGCGTGGGGGGGAGGGGAGCGGAGCGGAGGGGAGCGGAGGGGAGCGGAGGGGAGGGGGCGGCCCGGGCCGGGTCGCCCGGGGGTCCCCTTCCCGCCCGCCGCCACCCCCGGGGCCCGCGCCCGGCCCGGCCGCCCCGCCGCCCCCGGCCCGAGGGAGCCGGGGTCGTGTCCCCGTCGCGCGCGCCCCGAGGAGCGGCCCACGAGGGCGGCGGCGCAGGGCCTGCCCCCCCCGGCCGAGGCGGCGGTCACCCCGAGCCCGGCCCCGCCGCCGCCCCGAGGCCCGCCGCCCGCCCGGACCGTTACTCCGGGGCCGGCCCGCAGCGGGACGGCGCGGCGGCACGGGCGGCGGGGCCGCGGAAGTGGGGTCCCCGCGGGCGGGCGGGCGGGCGGGCGGGCGGGCGGGCGGCCAGCGTGGCAGCGCCGCCGGGACCGCCGCGCTCGCTCACTTCCTGGTTCCGCGGCCCCGCCGCCCGCGCGCCGCCCGCCGCCCCCGGCCCAAGTTGGCGGCCGCCCCCGCCGCCGCGCTCACTTCCTGCCCGGCGGGCCGGCCGCCCGCCCGCCCCCCGGCCGCGGGAAAGTTCCTCACCCGCGCGGATGAGCAGGTCCAGCTGGTTGGTCGGCCCCTCCTGCACCGACGTCGCCATGTTCTCGCCGCGGCCGCTCCGCTCCGCTCCGCCTGCCGAGCAGCGAGCGCCTGCCGCGCCGGGGACGAGGCGGCCGGCCCGAGACAGCGCCGCTCCCGGGCGGGCGGGCGGCGGGCGGGCGGCGGGCGGCGGGCGACGCGCACGCTCCTCCGCGCACTCGCACGCCGGCCCCGCCGAGCCTGCGCCCGAGGAAGCGCCGCCCCGCCCCGGCCCGGCCCCGCGCCCCGCCCGCCCTCCCGCGGCCGCGGTAACGGCACGGCCGCCAGCCTTCCGCCCCCGACACAGGAAGTCCCGGCGCCCCGGCCACACGCGGGGACAGGGCGGGCGAGGGGCGGGCCGGGCGCCGCACAGGAAGTCCGGGGCCGCGGCCACGCGCGGGGCGGGGCGGGGCGGGGCGGGGCGGCGCGGCGCGGGCCCCGGGAAGGGCCACCCGGAAGGACGGGCTGCCGGGCCCCGCGGCTGCAGGCGGAGACGCCCGACCCGACCCGGCCCGGCCCGGCCCGGGAGGGGGCTGCCGCCACAGGCCCGCCGGAAGCGAGCGCGCCGCCAGGTGCGGCGACAGTGACAGCGCCGCGCCCGTCCGAGTGCGCCCCGCCGCCACTTGTGCTGCTGACAGAGCCCGCGACGCGCGGGAGACCGACCGCCGTGGGCTCGGGGCGCCAACACCAGACCCGCGGGGACCGGGACGGGGATGGGGACCGGGGGTGGGGACCGGGGACGGGGACGGGAACGGGGACCGGGGTGGGGACGGGGACCGGGACGGGGACGCACGCGGGGCCCGATGTGAAGGCAGCGGCGCGGCTGCACAGAACCGACACAGGCGGAGTGAGCTCCAGGCTAAGCTCCTGTGTCCCCCCTCTTCCTCTCCCTCCCTCTCTCCCTCCCTCTCTCTCCCTCTCTCTCTCCCTCTCTCCCTCCCTCTCTCTCTCTCCCTCCCTCTCTCTCTCCCTCCCTCTCTCTCCCTCTCTCCCTCTCTCTCTCCCTCCCTCTCTCTCCCTCTCTCCCTCTCTCCCTCCCTCTCTCTCTCTCCCTCCCTCCCTCTCTCCCTCCCTCTCTCTCCCTCTCTCCCTCTCCCTCTCTCCCTCCCTCTCTCTCTCCCTCCCTCTCTCCCTCCCTCTCTCTCCCTCTCTCCCTCCCTCTCTCTCTCCCTCCCTCTCTCTCTCTCCCTCTCTCTCTCCCTCCCTCTCTCTCTCTCTCCCTCCCTCTCTTTCTCTCCCTCCCTCTCTCCCTCCCTCTCTCTCTCTCACACGCGCACGCGCGCGCGCACCGGGCACGAGTTTGCGGGAAGAACTGCGGTGCTGGCGCTCGCACAAGGCCCCTGCCCCAGCTGTCCGGCGGGCGTCCGGAGCCGAGCTACGTGGTCCGGGCGCTTCCCGGTTCCCCAGCAGCGCCCGCAGCAAGCCCGAGCTTCGAGCTTCGCCCGGTGCTGGTCCCGTGAGAACTCCCTGCAGTCGGTCACCTGGCTGTCTGCTCATCTTGACTGTGTGTCCCTATGAGCCACAGGTTTTGGTTTTGGTTTTGATTTTTGCCTCCAGGGTTATCGCCCGGCTGGATGCCTGCACTGTTTTCTACTTTTTCTGGATCCGCTGTCACTGTTTACGGACCACGCGTATATACGACGGCGCAGAGGACAGTCGTCTGGACCGGGCTGGCTGGTGGGCACCCAGTTTAGTGCGCGGACCAGGTTCAAGCCCCGGCCCCCACCTATGGGGGAACTTCACGTGGAGGCAGATCAGGGCTCCAGGTGTCTCCCTCTCCCTCCCTTCTGCTAAGTACTCCACAGAGCAGATACTACAGCGGCTGTTCTGGAGTTTAAAGTAAAGGCTGTGGGAGGGGAGGGGCAGCAAAGACCTTCATGCCTGAAGTTCTGGAATCCCAGGTCGGCCTCCTCACCACCAGAAGCCGAGCCCTGCAGTGCTCTGGTTAAAGGGGGGGGGGGGGGCCCAGTAGCGCAGCGGGTTAAACGCTCTTGGCACCAAGCACAAGGACCGGCCTAAGGATCCCAGTTCAAGCCCTGGCTCCCCACCTGCAGGGGGTCGCTTCCTAAGCCGTGAAGCGGGTCTGCAGGTGTCTTCCCCTCCTCTCTCCATTTCTCTCTATCCTATCCAATAACGACAGCTATAACAACAATAACAACCACAACAAGGGCAACAAAGTGGGAAAATAGCCTCCAGGAGCAGTGGATTCGTAGAGCTAACTTCCCAGGCAGGGAACACCTGCAGCCTTCAGAAGGACCCTGAGCCAGAGCCCGAAGGTGAGCCACCACCCCCCCCCCCAAGCCTCTGAGGGCCAGTGGAGCCTAGACAGGTGTGCACAGACAGACTGCACAAAGATGCTGGCTGGACTGGGTTGCCAGATGTGGGATAATCTCTTATGCACATATTTCTTTGTGCTGCACTCACTGCTGATGAACCGCGCTTTATTTACTGGTGCTACCTAAATGGCTGGGTTCCAGTGACTGTCCCTATAAGAGTCTGTCATTCATGCTTGGGGTGGTTCTGTTTGCTTTGTAATAAGAGCACTATCCACAGTCTGCCTGCGCTCACCATTCCTCTCCGCCTGCTTAGAAACCACTCTCATGACTGCTGTGCCTGCTTCTTAAGTCTGTCTTTATGCTTTTCTGTGCTGTGTGTGTCATGTTCATGTGTGTGTTCCCATATGACGAGTGCTTCAGTGAGCTTTAGTACAAAGATCACATCATACTATGCGTGCCATTTTTCCCCTCACTGTTTGCATTCAAACAGTGTGTTCTCTCCATGGTGGCACAAGCAAACATACCATGTTCCTCCAATGCTACAAAGCACCCCAGCACGTGCATTCACTGTGGGATTCATCAGATTTATCTATTGGAAGACAAAGACAAAGGTGTCTGCTTTTCACTTTCATATAATGCTGCAAAAAGTCTCATCTTTGTGTTCTTTTTCTTTATATATATATTTTTTTATTTTATTTATTTATTCCCTTTTGTTGCCCTTGTTTTATTGTTGTAGATATTACTGTTGTTGTCATTGTTGGATAGGACAGAGAGAAATGGAGAGAGGAGGGGAAGACAGAGAGGAGGAGAGAAAGATAGACACCTGCAGACCTGCTTCACTGCCTGTGAAGCGACTCCCCTGCAGGTGGGGAGCCGGGGTTCGAACCGGGACCCTTAGGCTGGTCCTTGTGCTTTGCGCCACCTGCGCTTAACCCGCTGCGCTACAGCCCGACTCCCTCATCTTTGTTTTCATCAGCTTGAATGCTTTGGTCTCTCCACCTATTTCTATCTTCCTAGAAACAGAATCTGTAGGCCAGAGTCACTGTGCTCCCAGCGTACTGGTTACTCTCTACAAAGCAGCAGTGTAAGTGACACATCTCCCATTTTTCTCACATTCCTGTCAATACAGAATGTAATCAAACTTTTAAAAGATATGCTGGGAGTTAGGCGGTAGCGCAAAGCACAAGGACCAGCGTAAGGATCTCGGTTCGAGCCTCCAGCCTGTTCAGAACTTAGTCTGGGCTTTGCTTAGAGAGTTAATGCAAGCGCCAGTGACTGGGATGGGTATCGCTGTAGTGCCTCCTGCCTGCCTGCTGACCTTTAACTTGGCTGGTCTGTTAGGGCTCTGTCCTACAGAAATGTTGCTTTTTGTGCAGACAAAATCCTGTGTTTCTCCTAACAATCTTTGGAATGATTCTGGAAATCATAAAAGAAGTAGCAAACAAAGGAACCGCGATACAAATACATGTCAAACTATGTGACAGTTAAAATAGGAACTGAAGCTAGGCACTCGTTATACAGATACAAATATCAACAGAGCAAACCCAGAGAAACAAGGAAGGAAGTAATATGCTCAGAAAACACAACACAGGGAACAATAATTTCTTAAAATAGAAAAGACTCACAAAACCAAAAACTGACTTGGAAAAGACGATGACAAAGACATCAAGAAAAGGCATGTTACAGCAAAGAACACGGAGAGGCGTCTGGGAGGTGGTCCACAGGACAGACTGCTGGACGTGGCGTTGCAGGACAGAGGACACTCAGATTCTCATTGTGTGTGTGTGTCTCTCTCTCTTCCTCCACCCCTCTCTCTCACACAAACACAAATACATCTTTAAAAGGAACAAAGCGGGACTCGGGCGGTGGCGCAGCGGGTTAAGCGCAGGTGGCGCAAAGCGCAAGGACCTGTCTAAGGATTCTCGTTCGAGCCCCGGCTCCCCACCTGCAGGGGAGTCACTTCACAGGCGGTGAAGCAGGTCTGCAGGTGTCTGTCTGTCTTTCTCTCCCCCTCTCTGTCTTCCCCTCCTCTCTCCATTTCTCTCTGTCCTATCCAACAACAACGACAACAACATCAATAACAACAATAATAATAACTACAACAATAACAAGGGCAACAAAAGGGAATAAATAAATAAATAAGTAAATGGGAACAAAGCAGTTAAATGGCCACTGACAAATATATAAGAAATGATCGCGTGGTCCAGGAGGTGGCACAGTAGATAAAGCATTGGATCCTCAACTTTGAGGTCCCGAGTTTGGTCCCCGGCAGCACATGTACCAGAGTGGTGGCTGGTTCTTTCTCTCCTCCTATCTCGCTCATGAATAAATAAATTCTTTAAAGAAAAAAAAAAAAGAAGAAAAGAAATGATTGGGGCAGCTAACTTAACTTGGACAGTGCACTGCTTTGCCATGTGTCTGACCCAGGTCTGAGCTCCGCCCCACCACAATGAAGGAGGTTTCAGGGTTGTGGTCTCTTTCACTAATGCCCTTCAGAGCCCCGGAAACAGCTTAGTATTAAACCTCAGGGTTCTTCGGTCAAAGATCCCATGTTCAATCCCCAGGACCATCATATGCCAGAGCCAAGTGGCGAGTGTAGCCTCTCAAAAACAAACAAACAAAGTCTTTGTTTCCCTTTACATGTCCTTCCTCTCCACTCCTCGCTGTCGAAGAAGATTCTCAAGTACTGCAGGGTTCCTAACTACACAGCCTGGCCCCATGCCACCTTTCTAGTATTTTGTTTTACTTTTGCCTCCAGGATTGTCACTGGGGCTCGGTGCCCGCACTGTGAATCCACTGCTCATGGAGGCCATTTTCCCATTTTGTTGCCCTTGTTGTTGCACTTGTAGTTATTACTGTTATTGTTGTCATAGCTGTTGTTGTTAGATAGGACAGAGAGAAATTGAGAGAGGAAAGGAAGACAGGAGGAGAGAAAGACACCTGCAGACCTGCCTCACCGCCTGTGAAGCGACCCCCAGCAGGTGGGGAGCTGGGGGCTCCAACCCTGATCCTTAAGCCAGGCTTTGTGCTTTGCCATATGCGCTTAACCCGCTGCGCTACAGCCCGGCCCCCACATGGTACCTTTCTTTTAAGATTTTTTATTTATTCATTTTCCTTTTTGTTGCCCTTGTTTTTATCATTGTTGCAGCTATTACTGTTGTTGTTTTTTATGTCGTTGCTGGATAGGACAGAAAGAAATGGTGAGAGGAGAGGAAGACAGAGAGGGGGAGAGAAGGACAGACACCTGCAGACCTGCTTCACCGCCTGTGAAGCGACTCCCCTGCAGGTGGGGAGCCAGGCAGGGTCTCGAACCAGGATCCTTACACCAGTCCTCAAGTTTCGCGCCATGTGCGCTTAACCCGCTGTGCTACCACCCAACCCCCAAGAATTTTTTTTTATCTTTTGTTTATTATTGGATAGAGACATGGAGAACTTGAGAAGGGAGAGGAAAGGAGACGGAGACACCTGCAGCCCGCTCCGCCGCGCGTGAAGCCTCCCCCTGGGTTGGGAGCGGGGGTCCTTGTGCACTGTAATGTGTGTGCTAACCAGATGCGCCCCCACCAGGTCCCCCATGGCACCTTTCTGGCCTACCACTCTCAACCATAAGCCTCTGCAGGGCCAGAGAGCTCACTGGGCAGAACAGGCACCTCACCATGTGTGCAGCCAGCTTCAAGCTCTGGCACCAGGGGGCTCTGAAGTGGCACTGCCCCCTCCTCTCGACATTTGTCTCTCTGAGTGAAAAAGCCGCTCCAGGACAGGACTGGTGGAACTGCGTGTTTCTCACTCCACACAAAAACAAGTCAGCCACGAGTCTGCAAACCCTAACCTCTGTCAGCCGACACGGCCAGTCTGGGCACCCTGGCAGGGAGGGTCCGTGCTGGGTCGTGTCCTCTCCCTCTCCCTGGGACTCGCAGATGGTAGCGAAACCAGCGGGACACAGGTCGCCGACCCTCCGCCCCATCCCCCACAGCGGCACCAGAGCACAGCTGCCACCAGGTGGCACCAAACGCCAGCCGGAACACTTCCTCCCGCAGTGACTCCTGTCACTGCTGCCACTGCTGGCCAGAAAGAATGGGGGCCGCGACAGAGGAGCAGAGTGAGGAGGAGCCGCCAAAGTCCCTACCTGAGAAAGCTCCATTCAGCCAAACTGTCAGGGATTGAGGCTAGGCAGGAGTGAGAGGCTGAAAAACAGGAAGCAACCAGTTGCTGAAAGAAAGTCTCCCTGAGCCCTTGTGTGTGGGTGGGTGGGGGGTTGACGATTGATGGCACAGAGAGCAAACTCGGTCCAGCCTGATCCCGCCTGAGCTTCACTCTACGCCCCCAGGGTCGCAGCTGCGTGCGTGGTGGGGGGACTCACTCATTCAGCCTCAGCGGCCGGGTCTGGGTATGTCAGTGTGCAGAGAGCCCTCACAGCTAGTCCTGCCAGTTCAGACAGGAAAGAAAGCTTGGGGCTTTGCTTCTTGCTGCTTTTAAAGCCGGATTATCCAGTGTCTTTTGGTCCAGGAGATAGAACGGGTTGGACTCTCAAGCATGAGGTCCTGAGTTCAGTCCCCAGCATCACATGTACCACAGTGCTGCTCTGGTGTGCGCCCCCCAAATAAACCAACTTTAAAAAAGCATTCTGTGCCTTCAAACCATGTTAAAAATTCTGGAAGCTGGGCTGGCTAAACAGCTCACCTGAATAGTGTGCTGCGTGGTCACGCACACAGCCCAGGTCTGAGCCCAATCCCCATGAAATCACACTCAAAGAAGTGATTTTGTGTTGTGTCTAAAATCATCATAATAAATAGGGAGTCGGGCAGTAGCACAGCGGGTTAAGCGCACGTGGCACAAAGCGCAAGGACCAGCTCAAGGATCCCGGTTCGAGCCCCCCGGCTCCCCACCTGCAGGGGAGTCGCTTCACAGGCAGTGAAGCAGGTCTGCAGGTGTCTGTCTTTCTCTCCCCCTCTCTGTCTTCCCCTCCTCTCTCCATTTCTCTCTGTCCTATCTAACAGTGATGACATCAATAACAACAATAACTACAACAACAATAAAAACCAAGGACAACAAAAGGGAAAATAAAAATAAAAATTTGAATAATAATTTTTTTTAAAATCCTGGAAACTCTTAAGTGCAGCTGGAACCCCCCGGAAGGCCGTAGGGACAGCTGGTGGCTCATTTACAGTTCAGACCACTGACGCTGTGAATGATTGCCTGCCTGGAGCACTCACAGAGGGAATGCAGAGCCTCTAGAAGACCAGAGGTCATGCCAGGGAAACTAGCACAGCAGTGAGGGCAGCTGGTCTTCATGCCTGAGGCTCAAAGGTCCCAGGTTCAGTCCCTGATATAACCATGAGCCAGAGCTGAGCAGTTCTCTGGTAAATAAGTCAATGGCCAAAGCCCTTGAGCTCATCCAAAAACAACTCCAAACTGGACTTGGTTGGTAGCAATGGAGATCAAAGATTTCTAGAGGCAAGACTGACCAGATTTGGTGACGGAGCAGGAGGGAGGGAAGAAGTATGTCAGCCAGGTCAAGTCTGCACTCTGCTAACAACCCGCCAGGCTCCAGAACCTTCCAGCAAGAACCTGCTCTGTCAGCCGCCACCCCGCCTGCCCACGGCGCCTGACCGGTCTTGCTGGTACGTCCATCAGCTGCCCACCGCCTGCTCCTGAGCTCCAGCCGAGAACTGAGCCTCCCGCATGGTCCTAGCACAGCCTCCTCCCTCCTTCCCTCCCTCCCGGCGGGCCGGCCGTAACTTCCGTAACTGCCTTGAACTCCTGAAGACTGGCCCAGTGAGAGGGCTTCAGCTTCCATCACAGCAGCTACCAGCACTCTCTTCTCCCTCACAACCCGGACTTGAGCAGACCCTGAGCGTCCTCCCCTATGTTCCCAGCAAAAAGCAAGCCTACAGGCTACAGTAATGGTGGCATCTTATTACACACACACACACACACACACACTCACTCACACACACACACAAACACACACACTCAAACACACACACACTCACACACCCACAAACTCACACACACAAACACACACACTCACACACATTGTCACATACACACTCACACTCATACACACACACACTCACACACACCACACACACACTCACACACACACTCACTCACAAACACACACACTCACACATTGTCACACACACTCACACACACACACTCACACACCCACAAACACACAAACTCACACACACTCACAAACACACACACTCACACACATTGTCACATACACACTCATACACACACACACTCACACACACACACCACACACACACACACTCACACACATTGTCACACACACACACACACTCATACACACACACACTCACTCACACACACACACACTCACTCACACTCACATACACACACAGGGCCGTGCACAGCCTGGTGAGCTGTCTCTCCCTCTGGTTGGCCGCCAAGGTGAAAAGAAAGCGCCTGTAGTCAGGGCCAGACCCGGCCCTGGCTGCTGCAGCACCGTGCGCTCCGCTCGTTTCTCCGCCACAGTCAGCCACCACCAGCCGGCCGCGGCCCAAGGAAGCTTCTGGGTGAGGCAGCACACAGCACCGACGCCCTGCACCTCACCACAGACAAGCGCAGTGCCCCCACCCCCAGCCCAGCGCCATGGCTGGGGCAGAGCACGGTGAGCCGTGAGGCAGCTCTGGACTTGTTTTGGAAACAGTGGACTCAACATGAGAAGCACACTGTGTCAGGCACAACGCCCTGCCCCTGCCTCCAGTCCACAGCGGGCTGGCCGGCACCGTCCTCCTCTCCGACCTGGCTTTAGTCCCCCCTTCCCTGCTCTCCAGTCACAGCCCAGCCACACTGTGTCCCCCCCCACCCCCAGTTCAGGCCACCAAACTGCTCCCAACTTGGCTGGCACCAGCCCGAGCAATCTGTTTGAATATCGACTACTCAGGGCGTCCCTGCTGACCTCCCAGAGTCCTCCAGGAACCCCAGGATTGTGCCGTGATAGCAAGCAGGCTTCCACCCTCCCCAAACTGCAAGCCTGGTGAGGACCTGCAGCAGGGAGCCACCAAGCTACCAGGGACAGCACCACACTTGTACCAGACCCTGGAGCTCCGGCTACCCTGTAAACTGGAGGGTCAGCCAATCACAGCCTAAGCAATCCAGCCTTCCCTCTCCTCAGCCTGGGTTCCTGAGACACATCCCTATACAGGAAGACAAGTGTTAACTAGTTTCAAACAGTCTCTAGTACAAGGAGTTGAGTGGAACTAATTAGTTCCCACGACCAAACAAACATCCTCTAATGATCTATTGTCCAGATGCAAATCTCTGACATAAAAGAGAAGTTTGGTGAAAAGTCTACAAACACAGGGGCCAGGCGGCGGCACACCTGGTTATGCGCACACTTTATAATGGACAAGGACCTGAGTTCAAGGCCCTGGTCCCCACCTGCAGGGGGAAAGCTTCACAAGTGGTGAAGCTCGCTGCAAGTGTCTCTCTGTCTCTTTCCCTCTCTATCTCCCCCTCCCTTCTCAACTTCTCTGTCTCTCTCAAATATATATATTTTTAAGTCTACAAATGCCATTCCTTTCTGCTGTATTAACTCACAAGGTAACCCTCTGCTCTGGCCGCTGCTTGCTCCTTTCCATCATGAACTGTGAAACACAGTGAAGTGCACAAAAAGTAGGGACCATTTTAATGCGACCCTGAAAGATCCTTCCTTTTTAAAATGCTAATTACACAGCAGAAGTTTCTATTCTGTTTCCTTTTAGATCACAAAATCCAATCTAAAAAGACATGGTATGATAAAATCTTACGAATTCATTTAAGTAAATGTATCACATTGAAATACTTTTCATCTTAGTAAAAGACTGGGGTGGAGGGGGAGGGTTCAGGTCCTGGAAGACAGAGGAGGACCTGGTGGGGTTTGAATTGTTATGTGGAAAACTGAAAAATGTTACACGTGTAAAAAAAAAAAAAATTAAAATTAAAATTAAACCTTTAACAAAGAAAAAAAATGCTTCTCATCTTCTACGGTCGTAACTTAGTCTTTGTACACTTTAAACAACAGTAAACGATCTGTAAAAGTGTCCTCCCAGAAAAGTCAGAGTCCTTGCTCAGCTCAGCACACAGGACCTGCCACACGCATACATTACCTACACTTTCCATCAACGAGCGTTCTAAAGCCCACTTCCCAGTAAATGGGAGACTCGGAAAGATACGTAGCTGCACAATGCCATACCCACGTCTCTGAAACCAGGACGGACCTTACTTGCAGTTGATGGTGTCCACAATTTTATAGTTGGCAACGGTTCTTTCTTTTAAAAATCTAAAAAGTAATGTTTCTTCAAGCTACTGGCAGCTTGGGTAAGTGAAGCAGAGCTATTAAACTTCTGCCTAATGGTCTTTGTAGCTGATCTGAATCACAGCATGATCACAATTCAACAACTTGAGCACTACAACTAAAGGACCTTGGAATTCGCTGTCTGTCGCTGTCGGTTCGTGCAGTGGAACTGGGCCCCTGTAATCATGTATCTTGCAAACCAGTGTCAAATCACTAATGAAAATTTTAAAAAATTCTTCAGGGATTATCCCATCCAAAACTAAATAAACAAAAATGCAACTCTTGTTGTTTTTCTGCTAAAGTACCGACGACTGTAAAAGAACTGAGCGTAATGTGTCTGAAGATAAGGTTTTTAATGCTGCACGCCTGCAAAACATGCAATTCCATAAACCAGTGTTTTAAATGAAAACTTAATGGAAAATAAAAATAGTTGAGGCTAAGAAAACCTTTTTAAAAGTAGGGGGGAAAGGGTCTGGCTTAGAAATGGAAATAACATAAAGTCCTGAGAGGCAGTCAGTCAGTCAGCAGTGGCTTCCGAGGGAAGAAAGGCATCGAGTCACTCTAGAACATTCTCTAGGAAGCACCTACGTGGCCGTGAGTAGAGCAGCAGGCACGCTGCCTAGAGGGAAAGCCCCACTTACATTTTCTCCCTCCTTGAGGAGGGACCACTGTCACCTTTGAAACAAAAATGAGGGAGCAGTCACTGATATCATTGCAGTCAGGTGTAAAATTGCAAACGTTCTTTAAAACACAAAAAGCCGACCTACCAGCATTGTCTTCCTCTGGCTCAATGTTTCACCTTCGGGTGATCCTAGGGTAGGGGCTCCTTTCCAGATGCCCCGTTTCTCATGTGCATCTTCTACCTCCCTGTGGCAACAATATTTTCGGATTAAAAGAGCCCTTTTGTGCCACAGGGAGGATTTCTGATGGTTCAACAAGTACAAACGTTATCACAGCTCAGCATGAAGTCAAGTCCTGAGATTCTTCAAGAGATCTGGCTCCTGATCTTTTAATAAAGAAATCTACTCTTTTAACTTACATTAAAAAAAAAAAAAAAAAAACTAAACTTTTTTTAAGCATGGCTTTCTTGTGAGTCATAGGAACAGTTTTATCATTCATCTTGCTTTTCAATCAATCTCAAAATATAATCTTTCTGGTCACCAAAATAAACTCTTCTATGTATGACACCTAGATTTCGATCCCTGGAACCTCCCAGAAAAGGTTTTGTTGACAATTAGTTTACTAACAAGATCAACTCTTTATGTTTCAATACCAATTTAAAACCCAAAGTCCTGCTCCCATGGACAGGAAGTGAGAATCAAGAAGCCAGCAGAACACTTCCTGCCAATGTTGGTTAGCGAACACGAGTGAGTCTGCTTATATCACGCGACCCAGATACTAATATGCTAAAATGTCCATTTTTAAAAGACCGGCAGGAAATGTAAAACAGCAAAAGTCATCATCCCCTGGCCAGTAATATGATGGGTGACTCCCACTGTTTGTCCTTTCCAGTCAGCATGTGTTGCTTTGATTAGGGACACACACACACACACACAATCAAATATAGTTGTTAGCAACAATGATTCAAAACCTGTGCTTTCAAGATGAATCCAACCAAAATACACTAGAGCCTTGAAGTAATACTTCTGTTGACCAAATTTATATTTTATGATGACTACCTTTTATATTTTAGGTAATATGTTAGCCTATCAACAACAAAAAAGTGTTTTAAGGTTGTACATGTATGGTTCTTGTGTATGCTGCAATATTAAGTCAAAAGGCAGTGTCTCCATCTATCTTTCCTGACAGCCATGAGCCTACACTGCATTCTACTGCATTAAGATGTGACAGTATTCGAACAGCACAGTCTCCCTCTCCAAGGGACAGGAGCATACGCACGAGAATAGTCTGAGAAGTCTCTAAATCCAGCTGGGCTGACAGACAGTGAGAAAAATGAGTGTAAATGCTCCTTTCCTTGTGGAAAGTTCCATGCAGTATTGTATTAATTAATTAATTAATTAATTGGATAGAGATAGTCAGAAATCGAGAGGAGAGGGGGTGATAGAGAGGGAGAGAGACAGACACCTGCAGCCCTGCTTCACCACTCGCAAAGCTTTCCCCCTGCAGGTGGGAACCAGGGGCTTGAACCCAGGTCCTTGCACATTGTAACATGTCCGCTCAACCAGGTGTGCCACTACCCGGCCCCAAAAGTTCCATGTAGTGGGATCATAAGCGACGGATAATACCTGCGTGAGTTCTTGATAGAAAAGATCCCAGCACAGATGGTTCTGAACAAAAACAGATGCGGAAATAACACAGTCCATCAAGAGGCGGCAAGAATTAAGAAAGCAAGAGCTCAGTGTCTCCACTAAGAAAGCCAGATAAGGAGGATTTGCTTCTGGATGGTTCTGTGAATCGGCACATTTGGCAGAGCAGTGGGGGTGTGACCTCTGGAGTCTGAGGAAGCCAGGGGCACGGTCAGTTAAGGAAGGGATGACAGAACAAGAGAGCACTCACAGAAGGCAAGGAGCATTGGATCTTTGAGAAAAGTGCAGTGAAAGAAGGAACAGTGTGGTCCAGGAGGTGGCACAGTGGATTAAGCATTGGACTCTCCAGCCTGGGGTCCTGAGTTCAATCCCCAGCAGCACATGTGCCAGAGTGATAACTGGTTCTTTCTTTCTCATCTCCTTTCTTATTAAGAAATAAGTAAAATCTTAAAAGGAGGAGGAGAAAAGGCCGACACAGAAGGAATAAGCACTCAGCTCTTCATCTGCAGGACTCCAACTTTGAAAGTACAGGAAAGGTGCCAAAGAAATTGACACTCACTCGTCCAGCAAGGGGGGTCTGATGAGTCTACACTCTATGTAGTGCTCACGTCCTGAATCCCCAGTCCATGGCAATGAGACGCTCTGCCCAGTAAGCAAGAAAGTGGGAATTTGAAAGCAGGACTGATGAACCCAGTCAATGTTCTTCCCTGTCCTGCTACTGAAAGAGTTACAACAAAAGCAAAAGGAAGGGACAGGAAAGGAAATTATACTCAAGAAGAGCTCCCCAAAAGCTTCCACTTTTGATATTCCGTCGCCCTTTGGCTCATCTCCCTCTGAATGGAAACTGCCCTTGCAGTGATTCCTTATTCCACATTCTTAGCTCTCTAATAAAGAGACATTACAGACTTGAAACACCTTCCTCTTCAGGGGAACTTCCCCAGAGACTTCACTGATTTCTGTGCCTTCAGCAGACAGACGGTTCCCAGATCAGCCCCCGATCTGGTTGGGCCTCGGCTGCACTGCAGACCTTCCATCTGTCACCCCAAGGCCCCGCCCTCCCTCTGCTCTCCTCCACCTGCTGTGGGCTGGCTCCCCAGGCTCCAAGTCTGGCCTGGTCACGGGAGCTGCGTGTAGGGGAGGAGGGAGGACAAGCAGGTTGTTTTGTTCCTCTCCTCCCTGTGGCCTGGCCCTCAAGTCTACAGTGTCCTGGGACCGAAAGCCCGAGTCCCTCCCCAGGCATCGTCTCTTGGGAGTTCTCTTTTTCTGGGTTCCTGATACTCTACCCTCCCGTGGGTCCCAGAGCCAAGGGACAGAAGTTGCCCGCTACCGCTAGCCCTGGAGCACCACAGCACCCTGCTGTCCCTCGGTGGCCAGGCTGCCCGGATGGCTAAACAGTCCTCGCTCACGTCCTTCCTCCTGGGGAGCCAGCTATACACCTCCGCGTCTTCAGATGCCGGGATGCTTCTCCTTAGATGCCCTACTCCAAAGCCAGTCCGCTTGTACCTGAGGAAGCAGCTCTGTGGGCAGAGCACAGCACTTGCAAGCCTGGGGCTCCAGGTTCCATCCCCAGCACTACAGGGAGGGAGTGGAGCTCTGGCTTCTTCTCTTGTTGTCTTATGAAATAAATCTTCAAGGAGCTGGAGAAGTAGTTTACAGCAGTTCAACACAGGACTTGCATATCTGAGGTCCTGGGTTCGATTCCCAGTACTACATGCGCCAGAGTGGTGCCCTAATCTGCTTTCCCCTGAAGAAATACATATATTTCATTTGAAAAAAAATCCCCCAAACAATAACCTGGGTCCACCTGCATATCAGCTGTTAGGCTCAGACAAAAATTAATAAAGTCATGAGCCCTTTGGAAAATACCTAAAATAGACCTACTAGCTATTTCCAAAACGGAGACCCCAACTCTTCATCTGCAATATTCCAGACTTTAGGTTCATGATTATCAACAATCTCTTTGGCTTTATTTGTTAACTCTTTTTCAGCCACCAGGTTACAGATGCTACCATGATGCCAACCAGGCTTCCCTGGACAGACGACCCCACCAATGTGCCCTGGAGCTCCGATTCCCCAGAGCCCCTGCCCCACTAGGGAAAGAGAGAGACAGGCTGGGAGTATGGATCAATCTGTCATCGCCCATGTTCAGCAGGGAAGCAATTACAGAAGCCAGACCTTCCACCTTCTGCATCCCACAATGACCCTGGGCCCATACTCCCAGAGGCATAAAGAATAGGAAAGCTCTCAGGGGAGGGGAGGGGATAGGGATACAGAGCTCTGGTGGTGGGAATTGTACCCCTCTTATCCTATGGTCTTGTCAGTGTTTCCATTTTATAAATAAATTAATTTTAAAAAATCAACCCTCTGGCTACACCAAACTTATCTACTTGCCAAGACAGCCTGACTGCCACAAGTTCTTGTAAGATACCCTCACCATCACTGAGAAGGCTCTTACCTTACTGGTCCCACCCCTTGGACCTACGGAGCCCCGTGGGCACTATCCCTGCAGAAGGTCCTTCAGCTTCACCCAAGGCGCCCCTCAACTCACAAGGCAGGCACTTAGCAGGTGCTAAGTGCCGAGCACTTTCCTCTCCAGACCTTCCTTCTCAGCTTCCCACCTCTCCAACACCTAGTTAACTAGCCCTCCAGCTCAAACTACAGTTCCTACAGCTCTCATGGGGCCTCCCGTAACTCAGCATCTTCTAGAAATGCCTGGAATTTCAACAGCCCCCCAGTCTCACCCCCGTTTATTCCCTCTGTTCCCCTCAATCCATGGAGCTGTCACCTGCCCCTTGGCTGCCCAGCCAAAGCCCACCCACTGCCTGGCTTCTTCCTCTACAGCCAGATGCACTTCCCTCCTTGGAAACTGTCTGTGAAGTTGTAAACAGTGCTCCTTCTCTGGCCTGGCCCCTCTCACTAGGCTAAGTGAGTAACTGTGAAGAGTGCACCTGGCGCCTGGGGAAGCGGCTCAGCTGGCAGAGCAGCAGCCATGCGCGCCTGACGCTCCAGGCTCTGCCCCTGGCGCCACATCTGCTGGCGGGTGGCGCTTCGGCTTCTTTATCTCACGTGAACTTCTCTCCCCTGTAGTAAACGAATCCATTTAAAAATGCATCTTTTTTTTTTTTTGCCCTTGTTGTTATTGTTATTGTTGTCATCGCTGTTGTTGTTGGATAGGACAGAGAGAAATGGAGAGAGATGGGGAAGACAGAGCGGGGGAGAGAAAGATAGACACCTGCAGACCTGCTTACCGATTCCCCTGCAGATGGGGAGCCAGCTCAAACCGGGATCCTTGTGAGGGCCCTTGCGCTTTGCACCATGTCCGCTTAACCCATTGCGGCACTGCCGGCTCCCAATGCATCTGGTTTTTTTTGGTTTTTTTTAGCCTCCAGGGTTACCACTGGGGCTTGGTGCCTGCACTACGAATCCACTGCTCCTGGAGGCCATTTTTCCCATTTTGTTGCCCTTGTTGTTGTCATTATTATTGTTACTGCTGTTGTTGTTGCTGGATAGGACAGAGAGAAATGGAGAGAGGAGGAGAAGACAGAGAGAGGGAGAGAAAGACAGACACCTGCAGACCTGATTCACCACCCGTGAAGCAACTCCCCTGCAGGTGGGGAGCCGGGGAGCTTGAACCAGGATCCTTATGCCTGTCATTGCGCTTCGCTCCACGTGCGCTTAACCCGCTGCGCTACTGCCCGACCATCGCATATGATGTTTTAAAAGACTTCTGTTGCCGGGGGCTCACTGCTCCAGGACAACTTTTTCAGAGAAAGAAGAGGGGCAGAGGGAAAGACACCACAGTGCTGAAGTTTCCCCCATGAGGCTTCATCCCAAACCGAACAGACCAGGCCCCCTCCCAGGTGAGCTCTCTTACTAGCCCACATCTGAGTTCTTTTTAAATAAAAACAAATTTAAACTCAGATTAGCTCGTTCTAATCTAAATAATGTGTACATGTGTGTATTCGTGACCCTTATATGATCACATTAGAAGTCCACGAGTCACAGTGTTGTGGTCCAAGCCCTGCCTGCCTGCCTGCCCTGCGGTGAGTAAGTGTACATTCAACTAGTCTGACTAGAGAGATACGAGTCAGAACCTTTCAGTCTGAATTAGTCTTTAAAAGAGTTACATATGCGTTCTAACCCTTACAGTGTTACTCTTTAAAGAGACACCAGGATAGTTACACTATAATTTTCTCGTTTTCTTTTTTATTTTTTTCAATTTATTTATGTAGTACTAGATAGAGACAGAGAGAAATTGAAAGGGGAGGGGGAGGGAGAGATAGAGAGGGAGAGAGCCAGAGAGACACCTGCAGCCCTGCTTCACCGTTCCTGAAAATTTTCCCCCTGCAGGTGGGGACCAGGGGCTTGAGCCTGGGTCCTTGTTCACTGCAATGTGCACACTTAACCAACTGCGCCACCGCCTGGTCCCCTATCTTCTCATTCTTTAAAGTAATAAAAAAAAGCATAGGTATTTTTTTTTAACCTATGAGGCAGAAGCAGAATGGAATCTAAAGTGCAGAATGAAAGTCTCAGACTATGTTATTTGCAAACACATTTCCTTCCAGTACTGAGGAAAAAAGCCCAAGAATATCAAGTATTCAAAAACCACCTCTAAAATATCACAAGGGACTGGTTTCTACCCAGATGCCATACAGCCTCTCTTTCAGAACCATACACACTGGCATTTCTGCACTCCAAGTGACACCACCGCCCTTGGCCTTCAAGAAGACCGAGAAAAACAATCCCTTACTGGCTTGGACTCACTTTGGACCCAGAAGTCCTTTCACCCCAGTCGGCAAAGTATGACCAAGAGGACTTGACTGACCTGCTTTGGTATTTTAACGCGACAAATCATACTCATTTCTCAGTGATGCAAATTTAGTATCTAATGTAGTTTTCAAAGTTTCAAATCTGCTACCAAGATCAGTATCTTTCTCTTTTTTTTTTTTAATAATAATGTTTTCCAGAAATTTTAAACAGGTTCTATTTTTCTCTTCAACTCAAGTTATGATGCCTTTTCCTCATATAATCAGTCTTATGAAATCAGTTGCACCACCTCCCAAATATCATCTTGGATTGTACTTTTAACTATTCAGTCTATTGTTTTTGTCAAGAGGAGATTTCAGTTCTGCCAATGAACTTTCCAGCTTCACCACAGACCACCTTCTCCAAGCTCTCACCCAGGAAGTATGGATCTTCCTGCCGCCCGGCTGTTGACACGGAGTCAGTCAGCACTCCACACCACAGCCACAAAGTCTACAAAGGGGGTTATGCCCTGCTTCACTGAAGGAACCCATTACCACTTCATCTGGGGTTTGCCACCAACCTCATGACTCTGAATAGCAAACTCCCAGCCCCTCGGCCCAACCAAAAATACAGGTGAGGGGAGACCAACATTTCGATGGAAGAAGCAGTGGGCTCAGGAGTGAGTACCACAGGGCCTCACTGAGCAGAGACATCAAGTGCTCAACACGTTCACCGCATGACGTTAGACAGACTGAAGGTTTTAGTAGGGCCAGGAACCCAGGACAGGTCTCTTTTCCCCTCCATTATTAGCTTAAGACAAGTATAACGTTTACTTTACTATTATCAACCTGTGTGACTCCCCTAGAAAGACACTGTCTTCTTTGTGATCAACAGTCAAAATGAAAGGTTTCTTCAAGATCCGAACACACTAACTCCTGATTCAACACGAAGCCATCTCACCACCGAGACTGACAATTTCTCTACAAGACGTAAGGGGAAGAGGAATCTCACAGATGGCTACAAAGATGCTTCTCTCTAGGGAGAAAGGAATCGATCAGACTGAGAGAAGCAAAGACACTCTTCTTCTGCTATAGGCTGAGAACACTTCATTGATCTGTCTCTTTATAAATGTCGTCTCTGGGGCTGACTTTTTAGAATGAGACAGAGAGGCAGAGGGACTCTACAGCACTCACGCTGCCCCTAGCGCGGCAGTGGAGGCTGGGACCTGTTTCAAACCTGGCTGACTGACTTCTGGAAGTAAATAACAACTAGTCCATATTCACATCAGCCAAAAAAAAAAAAAAAAAAAGCCATCATTTTATTAGCAAGGCTCTGTAATTTAGTCCTTGAGGTTCAGCACCCGTGTCTCTATCACACTCAGAGTTTTGAAGCACGCCCCCCAACTCCTAGCCAGCCCTGGGCCCACGGGAGCAGGCGGGACGGCACCCCCAGCGTGTCTACCTGTGTCCGCACTCTCCGTCTCCACCTCCTGCTCCTCCGCCACATCCTGCATCAGGTACGTCTCGTCGTCGTACACCAGCACCTGCGCCGCGTAGCCCTGCTCCAGCCGGGCGCTGGGGACCGGCTCCACGATCACGGCCGGGTAGCCCTCGTCCTGGCCGCCAGCCTGCGGAGACACGGAGAGGGGTCAGCCCGGTCAGCCGGGAGGGCCACCCCGAGGACGCCAGGGGGGGAGCAAAATGGGAGGGGCAACTCTGATGGGTCCCCCCCAAGCCCCTCGAGCTCAGAGGCGGACGAAACGTTTGAAAGTGCCAAGCAAGAGCCTGTGAGTCCACACCCCGAGAGGAGCCACAGGCTCGGGGAAGACTGGCAGCAGGTGAGGAGGGGTGTGGGCCCAGCCAGGCAGCAGAAGGCCCGAGTGACACCACTGTCCTTAGGACACAGAGGCAGCAGCAGCAGTGGCCTCGGGGAAAGGAGCAGCATCAAGCGGTGGGCCAAAGGGAAGGGCCGGTGCTCCCAAAAGTACTGTTTGCAAAGCACTCGGGCTGCCTCCACCCCACCTTCCCCCACATCACAGCAGGCCTGAGCACTCCTGCCTGGAGAAGTGACCTCTGTCACCATTTGAGGACCGACAGACACAACACGACCGCCAGTGCCGGCAGCCCACCGGCTGAGGAGAGGCCTCAGAGCACCACCCACACACACACCTACACAGGGGAGTGCGTGTACTGCAAGACACACAACCGCGCGTGTCCACAATCAGCGCGGCGGGAGGGTAGACAGAGGCTGAGCGCTGTCCCCAGCTCGACAGGAGGAATCGTTAAGGACAAGCAGGGCCGGCCAGCCAGCTCACCTGGGGGGCGCCCTGGCTCAGACCCACAGCTCAACCCGCTGTCCTCCCTGCCAGTGGCAATTCGGAAGCCCACACTTGACTTACTTACAATACAAGGGCTTCTCCTCAGTGTAAAGAGAATTGTTACTTCTTTGTACCAAAAGCTTTCATGACTCCCTTTGTCTGAAAGGAAGATTTCATAATCTCGGTTTTTATTATTATTATTCTTTTTAAATTTATTCCCTTTTTGTTGCCCTTGTTGTTTTTTTATTGTTGTAGTTATTGTTGATGTCATCGTTGTTGGATAGGACAGAGAGAAATGGAGAGAGGAGGGGAAGACAGAGAGGGGGAGAGAAAGACAGACACCTGCAGACCTGCTTCACCGCCTGTGAAGCGACTCCCCCGCAGGTGGGGAGCCGGGGGGGGGGGTAAACCGGGTTTTTAACCATCAGGCCAAGACTATCCTCTCAGGGATCATCTCTATAGTTCTTTAACCATCAGACCACTAGGTGAGGGTAAAACGTGCCCCTCAGAAGATGCTGGGTTAGCTCCTGAAGGCACCACAGTGACACTGTGGTCCCCACTCGTTCTCATTAATGAACAAGTAAATCTTTAAGAAGAGAGAGAAAGCACAGGGGTCAGGCTATAGATACCCAGATAATTATGGCTTCGGAGCTATGCAGAGGAGTGAGCTATTTTTACTGGGGAAGGCATCAGCGGCCTTTGTTTTCGAGCAACACTGGCTTGTTTTCCTTGGGAGCACTATAATCCTGCGCCAGTCACCAAAGCATGCCATGATTAAAATGCATGAAATCCAGATTCAGCGGGCCTTGCCACAGCCTCCCTCGGAGCTCAGCTTGTCAGGCCCCACAAGGAAGCAGGGGTGAGCCAGTACAAGGAACAGAACCAGAGATCAATTCACGCTCGGGACAGCCCAGGCACCACCAGGACAAACCTGGGCTGTTTGTCGAGCATCTGAACTCCGCATTTCGCCAGCCTGCATGTTAGCTGGCCGCTGGCCGCAGGCCCTCCTGGTAGGACAGCCGGACGAGCACCAGCTGCGGTGTCCCCCAAGCCTGCTTTTCTTTAATCTCCTCCCCGCTCCTTCCCGCCCACCCCCAGCCCCCACCACCAGGGCTTTGTATCTGCACACCTCTACTGCTTCTGGAAGACTCTTTTTTGTTTTTCCAGATAAAGATAAAGAGTAAGACAGAGAGGGAGCTTCTCCAGCGCTGTCCATGATGCTCCTGTGTGGTGCCAGGGGTCTAGGCTGACCTTCCAGTCTGGGAATTTCCACATGGTTAGGCACTCTTCCCACAGGGGGGATTATCAATCATCTGGCCCCTAAAACATGTTTACAAAGCACCCAAACTACTGCCCTCCAGGTTCTCAGAGACTTCTAAAGACAAACACCGCAATACCGTTATCCCTGCAGCTGGGGAGGTGGTGCGGTGACTAAGCCCCTGAACTTGAAACCATGGGGTCCTGGGTTCCATCCCTCGCATCCTACAGGCTGGAGTGCCGGCTCTCTCTCTATCATGAGTACGTAAATCATTCTTTAAAAGAGACAGCGCCTCTTTAAGAGATGAGGCTCCGGTACATAGAGAAAGACGCGGCTTTTTTGAGCGTAGTGCCAGTGAGTGAACTCCGGGTCTTGCACATGTATTATTTGGGCGGGTCATCTCTGGGCCTTCATTGCTCTAGGCTGACTTTTTCAAATAAAGACAGAGGGAACAAAAAGGAGAGAAAGCAAAGGAGAAAGACCACAGCACCAAAGCTTCCTTCAAAGTGGGGTCTGGGCTCAAACCCTGGGTTGCACACACGGCAAAGCAGAGCACGATCCAAGTGAGTGACCTGCTGGCCCCTAGGCTGTGCCGAGAGGAGAAACACAGCACCACCACCCACAGAGCTCCTACGCAGAGCTAGGGCTCCCAAGTCTGGTGAGACCCCAAAGTACAGATTTCCATGGTGTCTTTTCTTCTGTTGCAGAAGCCTTGCGAAAACTGACACCTACAGTAGCCGGGGAGGTGGCACAACAGATAAAGCTCTGAACCCTCAAGCACGAGGTACTGAGCTCAGTTCCACGTGCCGCACGTGTCGCAGAGATGCCCTGGTTCTGTCTCTCCCCATGGCTCTCATTAACAGAGAGGTTTTCTGTTGGTATGCTTTTCAAAACCTCTTCTGTTTCATTTGGTTTAATCCTCCCTGCTTGACACTATTCTATTTACATAACCACTTCATTCTATTTACATAACCGCTGTTAACAAGCACCACCCTCCCTCCAGGGCATTGGTGGTTCAGTGATAGAATTCTTGCCTGCTCCGCCCCCTCTCCTTGTCACACCCTGATATTCACCAGTCACTTTTCTCTCCACCCACTCTGCTTCGCATCCTGTTCCCACCCTACTGGGCTAGTATATTTATAAGGACAACATTGTTTGTCTTAGTTTAGTTTAGCTTAGCTTGGTATAGATTGTGCTGCGTCCTGCATGAATAAAGAGATACTGTGTACAACCCAGCCATGAGTCCCGGATCGTCTGTTACCCGGATCGTCTGTTACCCGCCCCGTGAAGCCAGCCCGTCGAAAACAACATATGGCGCCCCAACAACGTGGGACCAGACCTGCGCAACTCCCAGATAAGTGAAGACTTTGCCTACCTATGCACTATGGTCTTCTCTTCTACTTATGAAGAGGTTTGCCAAAGCCTCTACTGTTTCATCATGAGACAGTTACTCTGTCTCTGGAACATTTTGCTCTGGGCCACACTTTGTTTCCCTGACCGGGAACTTTGGTTTCTTGTGTCCCTAATCATAGAGCTTGGGAGATGCACGGAGATTTCTCCTTAGACTTTCTGGATTCCCTCTCCCATGTTTCCTGAGGAAAAGGACTACATTTTGCTCCGGGCCACAGTTTGGTTCTTTATGACCATGATCGTAGACCTTGGGATATGCATGGGGATTTCCACTGGGACTTTCTGGACTTCTTCTCACGTTTCCCATGGAGAAGGACTACTCTAATTTGAGGAGCATTCTCCAGTACCCTGGCAGTCCCCAAGAATGGAGACACGTGGTTAGTTCTACTCTGCTGATTGGATTCTTTCTTCGATGGGAAGACACTTTTAAAAATGGGTGCCTGAGGGAGTCGGGCTGTAGCGCAGCGGGTTAAGCGCAGGTGGCGCAAAGCACAAGGACCAGCATAAGGATCCCGGTTCGAACCCCGGCTCCCCACCTGCAGGGGAGTCGCTTCACAGGCGGTGAAGCAGGTCTGCAGGTGTCTCTCTTTCTCTCCTCCTCTCTGTCTTCCCCTCCTCTCTCCATTTCTCTCTGTCCTATCCAACAACGACAACAACAATAATAACTACAACAATAAAACAACAAGGGCAACAAAAGGGAATAAATAAATTAAATAAATATTAAAAAAAAAAAAAAAGATAAAAAAAAAAAAAAAAAAGGGTGCCTGAAGCAATCCAGCAAGAACAGTCAGAAGCACCCTAAATGGAATTTCGAGCTTTTTGGACTAGGACGCCCTCCGGGGACTCTTGATACTACATAGTGAGATCTGTTTCATAAGAGAGTGATTTAAATGACTGAATTTTTATATGACATTGACTTAAAAAAAAAATGCTGGATGCAGCCATGATTTCTAGAGACATCCAGAAACAATCCAAAAAATTGTTTTTCCTCCTTTGATTTCTTTTTTACGTCTTGGCATAAATTTGAACCGTTTAATCCTGAAACAGTATGAGTTATGGGTGGGGCAGATAGTGCAATGATTATGCTAATTATTCTCATGCCTGAGGCTTCTACCGTGGTTCTTCTGTTTACCTTTCCACATTTTATTGAGTTTAAACTGTTTAAACAACCTTAAAATCATACTAGAAAGAACTTCCAATTATAATGGAGTTATCAACTATAGTAAACTTCTAATCTGCTACAAGTTTTGTTTGACAAGTAAATGAATTTCAGCTGTCAAGTCTTCACATGAAAAAGCATCTACTCAAATGGAATTCCCAGAAATCCATTTGGACCCCTGTTCTCTGACATCACCCACAAGATGGAATTACTACAACACACCCCCGGAAACCAAGGATGTGACCTGGCACGACCTGAAGAAACAGATTCACAGACTCCAAAGATCACTCTCTACAGAAAAGCAGAATTCTGGTGGCCAACATTCCCCATCAAGAGACAGACATGCAGCGTTTCATCCCTTGGCATTTTCTTCTGTGGTCAGCTACTTTGGACTGACACCTCCATCGGACTTACTGGTACACGCTGCTGTGTTTCTCAAAGACTAACTTCAGCCAATTGCCTTGAGACTTTATAGACCATGTCCCCTCGCCTGCAGGCTCTGCTCACAGAGGCAGAAAACTCCCCCTCCTTATTAGGAAGCGCCCCAAGAGGCAAGAGATGCCCACAGAGGCAGGAAACACCCTTTGAGGCAAGAAATGCCCTTTCGCCTGCTAGGCCTTGCCCTTTGAGACAAGAAACGTTCCCTTTGGCATCACACTGGTTACTGCTGCTCGCCTATTTTGTTTTCCATGTCTTATGCCAGTTCTTTTGAAAACGCCTGTATGATATAGGTTTCTGTACACCCCACAATCCTGATACTATGGCCACTAGTTAAAAAGAAAGGGGGAATTGTTGGTATGCTTTTAAAAACCTCTTCTGTTTCATTTGGTTTAATCCCCCCTGCTTAACACTATTCTATTTACATAACCACTTCATTCTATTTACATAACCGCTGTTAACAAGCATCACCCTCCCTCCAGGGCATTGGTAGTTCAGTGATAGAATTCTCGCCTGCTCCGCCCCCTCTCCTTGTCATACCCTGATTTTCACCAGTCACTTTTCTCTCCACCCTCTCTGCTTCGCATCCTGTTCCCACCCTACTGGGCTAGTATATTTATAAGGACAACATTGTTTGTCGTAGTTTAGTTTAGCTTAGCTTGGTATAGATTGTGCTGCGTCCTGCATGAATAAAGAGATACTGTGTACAACCCAGCCATGAGTCCCGGGTCGTCTGTTACCCGCCGGTGAAGCCAGCCAGGCGAAAACAACAGTTTTCAGTTTAAAAAAAAAAATCTTTTTAATGTTTTTTATAACAAAGGTCTCCTGACTGCAAATACTCTGTTTTTGCTGATGTGAAAACAGAAAGCTTTATACCCGCCCCTCCCAACCTCTACACACACAGGACTAAAAAGCAAGAAAAATAAAACTATGAGACGGTGCACTGGAGGGGCCACCTGGTTGAGCGCACATGTTACAATGCGCAAGGACCTGGGTTCAAGGCCCCAGTCCCCACCTGCAGGGGGAGAGCTTTGCGAGTGGTGAAAACAGAGCTGCAAGTGCCTCACTGTCTCTCTCTCTATCACCCCCTTCCCTCTTGATTTAGATATAGTCAGAGATAGCCAGAGCTAACTCTATCCAATAAATAAATAAATATATTAAAAAGAAAGAAAGAGGGAGTCGGGCTGTAGCGCAGCAGGTTAAGCGCAGGTGGCGCAAAGCATAAGGACCGGCATAAGGATCCCGGTTTGAACCCCGGCTCCCCACCTGCAGGGGAGTCGCTTCACAGGCGGTGAAGCAGGTCGGCAGGTGTCTCTCTTTCTCTCCCTCTCTGTCTTCCCCTCCTCTCTCCATTTCTCTCTGTCCTATCCAACAACGATGACAACAACAATAACTACAACAATAAAACAACAAGGGCAACAAAAGGGAATAAATAAAATATTTTTAAAAATTAAAAAAAAAAAGAAAGAAATAATAAAGTTCCAGAGACTGGAGCCAGGAGTCAGGGTGATAGAGGCACAAAAAAGCAGGCAGAGGCCCCAGCCCTGATTCCTGGGGACCCACACCTGCAAGCTCTCACACAGCAAGCAGCTCCGAGGAGAAAGGAGAACAGACGCTGAGCACACAGGGGTGGTGTCATTGTCACTGTGGTGCCCTAGTTGACTGCAGACAGGGCAGGAACATGGGAAAAGGAGTCCCACATTCTCCTTCTCCCCAGAACCAGCCCACGATCATCTGGAAAGGCTGAATAGACACTGAGTCAGGAAGGGTGAGGCCCCAGACTCCAGGACACAGGCCCACTGCCCCCCACCCCGGGGGATACTGGGCACCAAAAAGAGCAGCACCTCTCAGTGCAAACCCCCCCCGCATCCCTGCCTCATCTCTCACCAAATAAGTGCCTACCGGTGTGACGCCATTATTAGGTCTGAATTAATTCCAATTTAAGCCTTCCCAATATCCATCCCTTACTGAATGCTGGAAACAGAAGCCAGGATCATACACTTCTGGGAATGTTCTTTTCTACTCCAGCCTCTTAGTCTTTACTACTTTCAATAAGAAAAAAAAAAAAATGGGAGTCGGACGGTAGCTCAGTGGGTTAAGTGCAGGTGGCGCAAAGTGCAAGGATCAGCTCAAGGATCCCAGTTCGAGCCCCCGGCTCCCCACCTGCAGGGGAGTAGCTTCACAGGTGAAACAGGTTTGCAGGTGTCTGTCTTTCTTTCCCCCTGTCTTCCTCTCCTCTCTCCATTTCTCTGTCCTAACAACGACATAAATAACAACAACAATCACTACAACAACAATAAAAAAACAAGGGCGACAAAAGGAAAAATTAATAAATATTTTTTTAAATTTTCAATTTAAAAATAGGGGGCCAGGCAGTGGCACACCAGGTTAAGTGCACATAGTACGAAGTGCAAGGACCCACACAAGGATCCTGGTTCAAACCCCCGGCTCTCCACCTGCAGGAGGGATGCTTCAAAAGTGGTGAAGCTGGTCTGCAGATGTCCATCTTCTCCTCTTGCTGTCTATCTTCCCCTCCTCTCTCAATTTCTCCCTGTCCTTTCCAATAAAATGGAAAAAATGAAAGGGGCTGGGTGGTGGAGTACCTGGCTGAGCGCACATGTTACAATGCACAAGGACCCAGGTTCAATACTCCGGTTCAAGCCCCTGGTCCCCACCTGCAGGGGGGAAGTCTCACAGGTGGTGAAGCAGGGCTGCAGGTGTCTCTCTGTCTCTCTCTCTCTATCTGTTTTCCTTCTCAATTTCTGGCTGTCTCTATCCAATACATAAATATAATTTAAAGAAAGAAAGAAAGACACAAGACACATAGGACATTGACAGGCCATACATTTCCACTCTAGATACCCATTTCCCAATAATCTCAAAATTAGTTTATATATTGGTGCCTGTGAACAAAACAGAATACAGGGCATCGGACGCCTGACCTCTTGAGTTTTCACTCCATTGCTGGAAAGCTCCAAGACAGAACTTCCACTTTCAATCACTGCTGATGTCATTGTAAAACTCGTGAGGAAGTTGCCAGCGTTACTGACAGGTAAGGTCAAAGTTCACAGACGCCTGCCACTCTCACAGGTCTTCACGGCCATGTTTACAAAGTCAACAGGGATGGGATGGAAGAGCGATCCACAAGTCCAGCCTTGAAAGATGACTGACCAGAGAGCCTACAAAGAGGAAGAATGGGAAAGGGGATTAAAAATAGACAGGGAGGATATATAAGCACACATCATTTTATAACCCAATGTGTAACATCTTCATAAAGGGGAAAAAAAAAAAAAAAGAGGAGGAGGAAGGCTTTTAGGGTCCTGCATCCAAAGAGGGTATAGTGAGCCCACTACAGCTTAGGAATTAAGTCCATGGACACAAGCAGCCACACAGAGGTGACAGTATCAAACTTCTCACCCTCGGGGACAAATGTCAGGATTTTTGTTTATGGAAATGTACATTTAGTGTTAAAGTACTTTGGTGTGAATTTTTTTTTTCTTTGCCTCCAGGGTTGTCGCTGGGCTCAGTGCCCGCACTACGAATCCACTGCTCCTGGAGGCCTTTCTTCCCATTTTGTTGCCCTTGTCGTTGCCCTTGCTGTGGTTGTTATTGTTGCCATTGCTGTTGTTGCTGTTGGACGGAACAGAGAGAAATGGAGAGAGGAGGGGGAGACAGAGAGGAGGAGAAAAACAGACACCTGCAGACCTGCTTCACCGCCTGTGAAGCGACTCCCCTGCAGGTGGGGAGCCGGGGACTCGAACTGGGATCCTTACACTGTGCGACCACCCAGCTTCCTGGTGTGAATTTTTTTAATGTTTCATGCACTGAAAACATAAGATAAACTGAAGTAAGACCATGTCTAAAGCTACTGGGTAGGTGGAAAAGTCATGATGCATTTTTGCACAGAAAAAACACAGAAAGGGGCGAGGGAGATAGTATAATGGCTATATGAAGACTCTCATACCTGAGGCTCCAAAGTCCCAGGTTCAATCCCTGCACCACCATAATAATCCAGAGCTGAACAGCGCTCTGGTAAAAGTAGATAAATATAGGGAGTCAGGCGGTAGTGCAGCGGTTTACATGGCGCGAAGCACAAGGACCGGCATAAGGATCCTGGTTCCAGGCCCCAGCTCCCCACCTGCAGGGGAGTCGCTTCACAGGCGGTGAAGCAGGTCTGCAGGTGTCTATATTTCTCTCCCCCCCTCTGTCTTCCCCATCTCTCTCCATTTCTCTCTGTCATATCTAACAACGACGATATCAATAACAACAACAATAACTACAACAACAACAAGGGTAACAAAAGGATAAATAATTTTTTTAAAAAAAGTAAATAAATATAAAAAGAAGAAAGAAAAAAGAAAAACACAGAGAAAATGTCATGACTTTCCTGGCAATGCAGTGTATGCCTAACAATTAAAAGATCTACTAGCTTGTAAATTCTTCACTTTTCTTCTTAGCTCATTTTATCTGTTTATTCGAACAACACCATGAGACCTGCCGTTAGCTGGCGGTGGCAATCACATTTTGTGTTCAAACTCTAATACTCTACAAGGCTGTAAAATGGTGAGATTTTGAGTTGCTTTATTGTCAAATAAAGAAGTTTGAAAGTAATGAAAACACTTGGGATGTCTTTTTTTAACAAATCCTTTTTTAACATCTTTTAAAAATGTTTTATGGATTCCATGTTTAATCAGAGTGAGCAGATGCCCAGCTCTGGCTTAAGGTAGTGCTGGGGGACTTTGGGGCCTCAGGCATAAAAGTCTGGTGCATCGCCCCCTCTCTGTTTTCCCGTCCTCTTTCAATTTCTCTCTGTCCTATCCAACAACGACATCAACAATAACTACAATGAAACAACAAGGGCAACAAAAGGGAATAAATAAATAAATAAAAGTTTGGTGCACAATTCAATAAGTAGTTTGGGGGCTTTTTTATTTGGTTGGTTGGTTGGTTGGTAGATTTGTGTGAAAGAAGCTGGGATCTCGAACATACAAGATTTCACTGCTCTGGGCTCATTTCCCATTGAGATAAAGAGAGGGAGAGCGACACTAGGACTTCCTCCACAGTGCCTGGGTTCCACACATGGCAAAGCAGGCGCCCCACCCAGTGAGACTGTTGGGAGTCCTGCTTTAGAATTCTTTCCTCAACAGCCATCTGACTGTTGGTTCAGAGAGCAGTCAGCAATGGCTCGCCACCTGTCCTCCAAAAATGTCAATATCGGTGTCGCTCAGACCCAGGCACTAGCTGATTCCGAAAAGTGACCACTTACCTGAGTTTCTGCTTGTTAAACTTTTCAGAAATCTAACTGGGTTTCTTCACGACAACAGAAATAATGCAGGAAAGTTAAGCATACTCCAGCAGGGGTAGATAGCATAATGGTTACACAAAGAGACTCTTAGGCCTGAGGCTTCAAAGTCCCAGGATCAATCCCCACCAAAAACCAAAGCTGAGCAGTGCTCTGGTAAAAAAAAAAAAAAAAAAAAAAAGGGAAAGTTAAGCATACTCAAAAAGAAGAAAGTATCAGCCCAAGAAGTTGCACAGCAACAGAGCTCAGGACTTGTAAGCATGAGGTCCAGAGTTCAACCCCCAGCACCACATGTCCCTGAGCACTGCTTGGGGGCCGGCCGTCTCTCTCATTCATGACATATTTTTAATTTTGAAGATGAATATACATTTCTAATAAATCATTTCTTCTACAGTCTGCCCATTAATTTTGACTGCTGGCACCATACAGATATGAAAATTCTCTACAATAAAGAGAGACCTAAAAACAGGCAGAAATTTTACCTTTCCACCTATGACCATTTTAGTGCATTTTGTCACTTTTCTGATCAACAGAAAGTATCTGTATTTTAAGAATAGGAATTCAGGAAAGCCTGCTGTGCCACCATACCTGAGCCAACAATTATCTTGGAAGGTATCAATTCCTACAACCAAAATATATGGGTAATAACATCAGGAAAAAAAAATCTTTACTTACAGTTTGAATCTAAGTGTTCTAAGCATTCTCCATCATTTTCTCCAGTTGGCAAGAGCTAAAATATAATCCAGGAACTACCAGGAAGAGAGAAATAGTATTAATACAATTACATTTTTAAAAAGTTTTTGTTAAATGCAAACAAAAAATTTTGCTCAAAACAGGTGTGATCCAGATAGCAGACATTTAATACAGTAACTCGCCTTCAACATAGGATGGCACTGACTTCATTATAAACGCAACAAAGAAGTTACAGCTAACGCCAGGCAGTGCTGCACCCAGCAGAGCACACACTGCCATGCACAAGGGCCGGGGTGCAGCCTCTGGTCTCTGTCCATGGCAGGGAAGCTTAGCCAATGGTGGAGCAGTGCGGCAAGTGTCTCTCCTTCCATCTCTCTCTCTGTCTATTTAAAAAATAAACTTAAAAAAAGGCAACTCAGGAGGTGGTGTAATAAAAAGTGTCAGACTTGCAAGCATAAGTTCCTGGGTTCACTTCTCAGCATCACATGTGACTGAATGATGGCTTTGATCCTGTCTCTCTCTCTCTCCTTTATCTCTCACAAATTAATAAATAAAAAGAAATAAAAGTTAAGGTGACCCACAGCTGAGGATTTTATAGTGGGCATAGCGCCGGACTTGCAGGCATGAGGGGCTGATTGATCCCCGGCATTGCATGCACTGGACTAATGCTCTGATTCTCTCCCTCAAATCACAAAGTGTTTTAGAAGCTGCGGTCACCCATAGACCACTGCTGTGTGAGGCAGCCTGAACTCACACCCCAGGGCCAGAAGCCCATCTCAGTAGCCAGTAGGTTCTCAGGCGCAACCCCAGAGAACTAGAACAAAACAACGTTCACGAAATGCCGCCACCTGCTTCATGCCTCTGCTGTCCGATCAGCAGGCACGGGGCTCCCCTGACACACCCACCACGTCCCACCTGCAGCCCAACCGCCCCCCTCCCGTATTCCCCTGACTTTGGGGTGGGGTGGGCTGGCTGACAAGGTGGTAGCGCAGCGGGTTAAGCGCACGCACACGGCACCAAGCTCAAGGACTGGAGCAAGGACCCCGGTTCGAGCCCCGGCTCCCCACCTGCAGGGGGGGTCACCTGACAGGCGGTGAAGCAGGTCTGCAGGTCTCTCTCTCTCCCTCTGTCTTCCCCTTCTCTCTCGACTTCTCTCTGTCCTATCCAGCAACAACAACAGCAATGGCAACAGTAACAATAATAATAACAGCAACACGGGTAGCATCAAGGACAACAAAATGGGAAAAATGGCCTCCAGGAGCAGTGGATTCGTAGTGCAGGCACCGAGCCCCAGCGATAACCCTGGAGGCAAAAATAAAATAAAATAAAATAAAATAAAAAATTAAAAGAAAGAGCTGTCTAACTTCTCAGGGGTGACTCCTCTGGAATTCTGGCATCCATCACCACTCAACATTTTCTAAAAGAGGTCTCTATTTTCATATGAGAGGTCAGGGCACTGCTCAGCTCTGGCAATGCTGCTGCTGGGGGTTGAACCCAGGTCTGCAGGCATGTAAGTCTGGTGACACTGTTGTCTAGCTAACACATATGTTCTGAATCTTGGGACACAGAGATCAGATTCGAGTGCTTGAGGTGGGCTGCTTGAGGTGGGCTGGAGTGTTGAGGGTCCTCGGTTCGATCACATGCAGGATACCTGACCCTCAGGACCTGCCCTGCAGTGCCAGACCCTCAGTGCCATCTAGCAATACTCCGGCTGATAAACCAAGAGACAGCAAGACTAGGGGGTGCTGGCCCCAGCGGCTGTTCAGCTCCTCCCTGTCTAGAGCACCCCTGGCACCAGCCCAGGCAAAGCCAGCAACATAAAGGACCTTCGAGGAGGAGGGGGGGGGGGAGGGGAGGGGAGGGGGGAGGAGGCGGGCAGTCAGCACAGCCTGGAGCCCAGGGCCTGAGGCTGGAAAAGGCAGGAGCATTAGTCAATGGCTCCCAACTCCTGGACTTACTCTGTCAACTAACAGGAGAAACATTAAACTGTAGAAATGAGCGTGCCTGGTCATACGTGTTCTGTAGAGACCCACATTTCCATGCCAAGTTGGAAACAGCCACAAGGACAAAAAACAAAGTCAAGGCGAGGGCCCTGCCCGGCTCAGGCGCCTGAGAAGTGTCGGGCTCACCGACAATGGCCTCTTGTACTGATAGACACTTCAAAGGCTGGCAGGGCTGCAGGCCCAAGACAGTGAGGCCACTCCTGCCAGAAACAGGCCGCAGGTGGCAGAACACACAGCAGATGCCCAGAGCCCGGGAGGCGGCATGGCCTGCCCAGGGTCCGAGCCCGCGCACAGAGCAGAGCCCTCTTTCGGAATGGCGGGACTGCCTTCCACAGGGAGCTCTAAATAGCCTGGTTTGAGTGGATGCGAATCTTCCCAAGTGAGTTTATCTTAGAGCAAAGTCATTAACTCATCCTTCTTCTTCTAGCGTTTGCCCTTCTTCCGTAGCCAGTCAACAGCGTCAGGTTGAGCCTGATGTCAAGTTTCGAGACCTCCTTTACATCCAGGAAACACTATCTCCTTGAGCCAGGCTGAAGGGGCAGTGCTGGCTCACACCTGCAGAGCGGTCGCTGCCAGCCAGCGCTCTCAACCTGGACGGGTGTGAATCCATTTAAGTGAGGGGCCTGTCAATCAATGCAACCCCCCACCCCGGTCTAAGGAGGCCAAGGCTTTCAGTTCCTTCCATGGCGCCTGAAGAGTGGCCCAAGAATTGGGGGATAAGGAAATAAAACTGATTTTATTTGAAGAAGGATCGCCTTCATTAATTAATCACGCCCCAGCCCTAACAAGCAGGAAAAGGAGCTTCTTCTTCTGGGGCTGATTCCGGCATAAGGTGGGGCCGGGAATTGAACCTGTGGCCTCTGGGTCAATGGCATGCAAACAGGTGCTCTACCACTGAGCTACCTCCCCAGCTCTAGTACTGAAGAGCTGTGTCCAGTCTCCCAGCTCTAGCTGCAGCCAGAGCTCAAGGCGTGAAGAGAGATGGGGTGGTAGCAGGCCCCCGCCCCCCAGGTGTCCAGATGCTGCAGCCGCCCACAGCACCAGGCGCAGGCCCGCCTCACCCCAGTGACCAACAAGCACCGTGTGTGTGCAGCCCTGAGCTGTCTCGCTGGGGCTGCTGGCATGAGCCCCTTCTGCTCCCCCAAATCCCAGTCTGAGCACACACTGGCTCGCCCTCATCAGTCCCGGGGGCCGCCCGGAGACACCAGACATCCCGGGCCCTGAGCAGCTGTCCTCACTCTTGCAGCACAGCAAACTGTTTGACTTCCCCAAATCGCAAACTCAACTGCCGTAGCAAATAACAGAACCTACTACACCTCAGAGCTAAACGAAACCATCACACCAAAAAACTTCACAGCGACTGAAATCACTTCATCTGCCTCCTCTGCAGGGATCTGTTACCCAGCAGGGCAGCAAGAGGTCACCAAGGAGGGTGGAGACTGCACCCCAGCAGGCATCCATCCATCCTCAGGGGAAGCTAAGGCAGAGTGATGAGAAGAAGGACAGGGCCCAGTTGCCCCTTGGATCTCTGGAGGCTTTGCAAAGCTCGGTCACTGCAGAGTGGCGGGGGCTGCACAGCCAGAAAACAGCAGCAGAAGGCAGGTCAGAATTCATGGCCGAGGGCTTCCTGGAACATTCCCGAGTCATCCAGATTAGGAAGCAAGACACAGGAAGTGAGCGCATTCTGAAAGTTTACTAAACAAAAGTACACTGATAAAACTGGCGAACAAAACTAAGTGGGAACACTCAGCATTTTTCATTTGGGGGGTGGGTGTTGCCAGAGCCTCAAACATACCTGGTTTTACCTCTCCCTCCAGGCCCACCTTTTCATTTTCCTGATGAGAAGAGACACCACAAAGTGGAGACTAGACCCCGATGCTTGCTCATGGCAAGGTGTGTGCGCACCTGGGTGCGGGGCCGCCACTGAGCCCAAGTCTGCCTTTCATTCAGGTGCGTAAGCGGCTCCCACAGCGAGGTCACAAGCAGAACTGCCAGACTGGTAGCTCAGCAGGGACAGCGCCGGCTCAGCCCGGTGGGGGCAGCACCTGTGAGTACACTGCCTGGGTGTCCCACTTCAGTGCTCTGCCGTCTCTCCCTGTCTCTCTCTAAAAACATCAGCCCAGAGCAGTCATGCCCCAGCCCCACAAAAATCAGTTCATGTATGAAATACTGAGGCTGGTTTTCAGTAAATTCTGAGTGTAATATTAATTCTGCAAGCACTACTTATCTGTGATTAACTCTGCTTCTCAGATTTTATTTATTTATTAATGAGAAAGATAGGAAGAGAGAGAGAAAGAACCAGATATCACTCTGGTACATGTGCTGCCAGGGATTGAACTCGGGACCTCATGCTCGAGAATCCAGCGCTTTCTCCACTGCACCACCTCCTGGACCACCGTGAATCTTTTTTCTTACACCGTCTAGAAAGTCCGGCCTTGACTAAATCTGCCTCAACACTCCTCCAGCTGTTAATTTTCACTGGGTATAGCTGAGTGGAGCCACCTACAGACCATACAAATTACCAGATTCGTTTCTTGGCTTGTTCTTTGGCCAGCTTTATAATATAATCACGCAAATCAATGTGCTAGCCTAGGAAACCAAACATACTAGCTGCCCCTGCTTCCAGTGAACCATGAAGGCAGCTGAGGAGACAGCTCCTCAGAGGGTTGGGCCTGGATGCCCAGTGTTCCCAGTATGAGCCCCAGTACCACATGTACCCAAACGGTATCCTGGCTTCTCTCTCTCTTCCTCATGTGAAGCTCTCCCATGTGCAAATAAAACAAATCAAAACCTTAGGGCTTAGGAAACTGTGTAATGGTTATCCAAGTGGCCTTCCTTCATGCCTGAGGCCCCCTCGTCCCAGGTTCAGTCCCCCACACCACTAGCCAGAGCTGAGCAGCATGCTGGTAAAAAAAAAAAAAAAAAAGCCAAATGTCAAAGAGCCTCAGGCAGTCCGTGCCTGTTATCCAACATGCAGTGAGGTGGGTCTTTACCCAGACAGCCAACGCTAGCGGGGCTGTGTCCCAGAGCCAAGCAGAGCCCACACAACCCGCCAACACACACACACACACACACACACACACACACACACACACACCCAAGGCTGTCTGCACCGAGCCACACAACACAAGTGCAGCCTTGACCCAATGTCCCTGCGGCGCCTCCCCCTCGCTTTTGTCATCACTATTGTCTCCACCCTTTGGCGGCCTCCAAACCACTGTGGGGCAAGTGTGCGTCTCTGCGAGGCGCACAGTGAGAGGAGTCCTCAGAACAGGTTCCACGGGCCACATGAGCACACCCTGCTGGCAGCACTGTCCCCCGAAGGGAGTAAACTGAGCCGGCAACCACAGAAGGAGAGCTGGAAAGCCCCAAACCACTGGAGATTAGGCAACGCACTTCTAAGTAATCCACGCATCCAAGAAGAAAGAATGAAGGACATCAAAAAACACTCTGAACTGAATGAAAGGCCATTAAAGCTGAGCATGTGGGTACTGGGGGCCCGCCGGCTGCAGCATGGGCCCCAGTGCTGCCCTGGCTCCTGGCCGGAGTGTGCCAGACCCTGTCCTCCATATGTGCTACATAAAATAGCAGATATCTGGGAGTCGGCGGTAGCGCAGTGGGTGAGGCGCAGGTGGCGCAAAGCCCAAGGACCAGCGTAAGGATCCTAGTTCGAGCCTCCAGATCCCCGCCTACAGGGGAGTCGCTTCCCAGGCCGGGAAGCAGGTCTGCAGGTGTCTGTCTTTCTCTCCCCCCTCTGTCTTCCCCTTCTCTCTCCATTTCTCTCTGTCCTATCCAACAACGACGACATCAGCAACAACAACAATAATAACTACAACAATAAAAATAGCAAGGGCAACGAAAGGGAATAAAGAAATATATATTTTTTAAAGTAGCTATTTTAAAATGTGAGATGCACCTAACACAGGAGATGTATAGCTCTCAGCACCTAGCTCAGGGAACAAAAGTCTCAACCAATCACCCAAGCTTCTACTGTAGGAGACTAAAGAAATAGGTGCCTGTGAGGTGGCAAAGGAGAGAAAACTCTGGACCTCGAAGCACGGGGCAGTGAGTTCAAGCCCTAGCACCGCATGTGCTGAAATGCCGCCCTCTCCTGACTCATTAAATAAAATTAAAACCTCTATTTAAAAAGAAAAGAAAGGCAGGCCAGGAGCTGAGACTCCAGTCCCTGGTCCCCACCTGCAGGGGCACAAAGTGGAGCAGTGCTGCAAGTAAGTGCCCTTCTCTCCCCCACTGCCTCCCTATGAAGGGAAGAAAAATGCCTTCAGCAGTGGCTTCTTCATGCAGGCACTGAGCCCCAACTCCCCAGCCCTCAGGCATAACCCTGGTGCAAAACAAACAAACAATACAAAAAAGAAGAAGAAGAAATTCACCAAAAGCAAGCAGAAGGAAGGAAGGACATTCCAAAGATGAGGTGGTGTACTGCTCGCAAGTCGCGTCCAACCCCAGCACCACAAGCATCACAGTGATGCTGATGGTCTCTCGTTAGTAATTTTTTGTAAGTTAAAATGGAAACTAGTAAAACAGAAACAGCTAAGATTTTAAAAACCAATTAAACCAAAATTCATTTATTTATCCTTGTGGAATTGGAGCCTCACACTCACCCAAGTTCACAACCCCCAGGCTGACTTTATTCACTCAGAGAGAAAGACAGAGACAGAGAGACAGAGGGAGGGAGAGACATCAGAGCAACGCTTTGCCCAATGTGAGGGTCAGACCTGGGCCAAGCCCGTGGCGAGGCACACCGACCCAGAGAGCTCTTCCTAGTCCCAAAAGCCGTTTCTTTGAAAAGGGAAACAAAAACTCGTAAGCCTAGAGAGACCATGTAAAAATGAAAACAACAAGGCAGAAAACATGCAACAGATCAGTCCCACCCCATCAGAATATTCAGGGGTGATACTCTGGCCTTCCTCTAGCTTCCTCTCTCATACATAAATAAAAATCCCTTCAAAAATGAGAGGAACCTCACTACCTACACTAGCAAGTAGAGAGGAAATCAGAGACACTCTCCTGGCAGAGAGTTCATTCATTCACTCTGTCCTAGGTGACACCCGGGAAAGCTTCACGAATGGTGAATGGGGAGCAATGTCTCTCCTCCCTGTGTCTCCCTCTCTGTCTCTATCTGAAATCACAAGGGGAATAGAAGTCCACCAGGAGGGGTTGACTCAAGTAAGCATGAAGCCCCAGCACAAACAAACAATCATTTTAAAGGCAAAAAGCACGTGAGTGAATGTCTTTGGCTACAAGACAAAACTTTTAAATAGTTGTAATGAAATTCCTAGAGACACGATTACTAAAACTAATTCTGGAAGGGCAGGAAGTGTGAATAGGTGTGTAACAAGACTCTGTACTGACAGTTCAGAAATTCTTCAGAGACAATCCCAGGCCCACATTTGAGGAGTCTGGTGACTCCTCAAATCTACTCAAGGAGGTGAAGAAAGCCCTTTCTTCACAAGTGTTTGCAGAAGACAGAGAAGGCTCTACTCAGTTCACTGTATAAGGTGCGTATCACTAGGACACAAAACACAAAGATACCACAAGGCGAGGACCCTACAGAGTGTCTCTCCTGAATACAGACATGGAAACGCTCCATTAAACACCCGCCACCCAAGCCCAGCAGCTCTGAACAAAAACTACACACCACAGCCAAGTGGGACTCCGCCTTACACGCTTACAGAAGGATGGCTTAACATGGGAGAGTTAGTTTATGGAAGGCACCATGTTGGTGGACAAAAGACAAGCCACAAGGGCCAGGCAGTAGCACAGTGGCTTAAGCGCACATGGCATTAAGGATCCCGGTTCAAGTCCCCGGCTCCCCACCTGCGGGGGGGGGGGGGTCACTTCACAAGCAGTGAAGCAGGTCTGCAGGTGTCTGTCTTTCTCTCCCCCTCTGTCTTCCTCTCCTCTCTCCATTTCTCTCTGTCCTATTCAACAACAGCAATGGCAACAACAACAATAATAACAAGAGTAATAACAGGGGCAACAAAATGGGAAAAATGGCCTCTGGGAGCAGTGGATTTGTAGTGCAGGCACCGAACCCTAGAGGCAAAAAAAAAAAAAAAAGACAAGCCACGTGGTCACCCCAGACACCAGGCAGGCCACACATACCAGTGTGTCCAGGACCCTGGGCTTTGAGTGCAAAAGCCAGGGGAGTACTAGCTAGGCAGGTATGAATGGCACAGAAAACAGATACAAGAAAACAGCCGTCAAGATCTAAAAAAACACTCTAACAAAAAGTAAAAAAAAGAACTTGTGTTGGGGGCCGGGTGGTGGTACACCTGGTTGAGCGCACATATCACAATGTGCAAGGACCCAGGTTCAAGTCCTTGATCCCCAGTAAGTAGTGAAGCAATGCCATAGGTGTCTCTCTCTGTCTCTCTCTGTCTGTCTCTGTCTCTCTCTTTATATTTTCTTTAAAATTTTTTTTTAAATATTTATTTATTCCCTTTTGTTGCCCTAGTTGTTTTATTGTTGTAGTTATTATTGATGTTGTTGGATAGGACAGAGAGAAATGGAGAGAGGAGGGGAAATCAGAGAGAGGGAGAGAAAGATAGACACCTGCAGACCTGCTTCACCGCCTGGGAAGCGACTCCCTTGCAGGTGGGGAATCAGGGGCTCGAACTGGGATCCTTATGCCGGTCCTTGTGCTTTGCGCCACCTGCGCTTAACCCGCTGCGCTACCACCCGATGCCCTCTCTCTTTTTTTATTTACCAGAGAACTGCCCAGCTCTGGTTTATGTAGGTACAGGGAATTGAACCTGGGGTTTTGGAGCCTCAGGCATGAGAGTCTCTTTGCATAACCATTATGCTGTCTACCCCCACCCCTGCCTCTGTTCCTCTCTATCTCCCCCTTCCCTTTCAATTTCTGGCTATCTTATTCAATAAATAAATTGAAATAATTTTAAATGTTAAAAAATAGTTGTATCATACAAACTTCTTATTCTGCTTGAGGTAAAGAGATTGGTGGGCAAAGTATGACCGGTGATCTTATGTCAAATCAGCAGGAAGATGGGGGAGACAGCATAATGGTTATGCAAAGATTCATGCCTGAGGCTCCAAAGTCCCAGGTTCAACCCCCCCTACCCCCCCACCCCCCCACCGCCAGAGCTGATCAATGCTCTGCCAAAAAAACAAAAACAAATTGTCAGGTGTGGAGAAACATGTTGTAGAAAGTGTTGCCATAAATGTCCCTCTACATAGCTACAATACTTTTTGAAAGGGGCTCTACCAAATCGTATCTATGAAACAAGCCAGGTTAACCTGCCACCTCCTCACAACATGGTCCTGAGTACTAGAGGGGAAGCAAATGCATTTCACTAGGAAGGAAGAACTAAGACTGTTTTTACTGGGGTCCAGAGTTCTCCTTAACAAGCCCCAAGTCCCAGGTCTGAAGCCAGGCACTGCCACGGAAGCAGCACAACATGGGGGGGGGGGCTCCAGAGACTGACAGACGTGTGAACGAGCTGAGATATCTCTCCCTCTCCTCCCCCTTCTGTTGCTATGACATGTCACCAAATGCAAACATTCTAAGTAGCCCGCAAAGAAACTTTCAGCAATAATAAGTGGCTTCTGTGAGGTTGGAGAACATAAGATCAGCATATAAAACTCAACTACATGTCTTCACACTTAGCAGCAAAAGACCTCTAAGAAAACACTTTTGGGGGTCGGGCGGTAGCGCAGCGGGTTGTTAAGCACACGTGGCGCAGAGCCCAAGGACTGGCATAAGGATCCCCGTTTGAGCCCCCGGCTCCCCACCTTCACCTTCACAGGCGGTGAAGCAGGTCTGCAGGTGTCTCCTCCTCTGTCTTCCCCTCCTCTATCCATTTCTCTCTGTCCTATCCAACAACAACATCAACAATAACTACAACAATAAAACAACAAGGACAACAAAAGGGAATAAATATAAAAATAAATAAAACACTTTTAATTATTTCACTGGGGGGGGGGGTAGATAGCACAATGGTTATGCTAAGAGACTCTCATGCCTGAGTCTCCAAAGTCCCAGGCTCAATCTCCTGCATCACCATAAGACAGAGCTAAGCAGTGCTCTGGTCAAAAAAAAAAAAAAGTATTAATTATTTCATTCACAGCTGGTAAGATAGCTGGGGGGTGGGGGGCTCCTACTCTGTCAGGACACACACAGGTTCAAGGCCCTGATCACAAGGGATTGCTGTCAACAGATGAATGTAGAGCCTTCCTTCACACCACATAGAAGGACTTCAAATACATCAGACATCCAAATATAAAGGGCAAAAACAGTAAGATCTAGAAGAAAGGCAGAAAGAAAATCTTCAAACCTTGGGCAGAGTTCTTACATATGACACCAGAAATAAAATCCGTAAGTGAAACAGAGAAGTCAGACTCCAAGGAATTAAAAAGTGTGTAGCTCAAAAGACTTCAATTGGGAGTCGGGCTGTAGCGCAGCGGGTTAAGCGCAGGTGGCGCAAAGCACAAGGACCGGCATAAGGATCCCGGTTCGAACCCCGGCTCCCCACCTGCAGGGGAGTCGCTTCAGAGGCGGTGAAGCAGGACTGCAGGTATCTATCTTTCTCTCCTCCTCTCTGTCTTCCCCTCCTCTCTCCATTTCTCTCTGTCCTATCCAACAACAACAACAATAATAACTACAACAATAAAAAAAACAAGGGCAAAAGAGAATAAATAAATTAAATAAATATTTTTTTTAAAAAAAGACTTCAATTTAAAAAAAAAAGAATGACAGGCAGCAGTCTGGGAAAACCTTCTAATCATGTACCTAGTGAAGGGCAGACACTCAGAACATACAAGAACTCCTACAACTCAGAGTAAGACAAAGTCCAATTTAGCAAGAGGCAAAAATGTTGAATTTTTATTTCTCAAAAAAATCTATGAATAGCTAATAAGCATAAGAAAAAAATGTTAATAAGCATAAGAAAAAAATGTCAACAATTGAGTCTTTACAAAAATGCAAATTAAATCCATACAGAGTTCATTACTTCATATCCACCAGAATGGCTAAAATTAAAAAGACAGACAAGGCCTGTCAGCACACCACCATGCATGCCTGAGGCCCCAGAGGGTGTAGGTTCAACTCCAGCACCACCAACATTTGCCAGAGCCGAGTGGTGCTCTGGTCTCTATCTCTTTCATGATAAAATAAATAAATACATCTTTAAAATATATTTTGCTTTAAGGGGGGGTGTAGTCGCAGGTTTGGGGAAGGATGTGAAGCAGCTGCAATTCTTTCCCGTCAGAACACCACTCAGCTTCACTCAGCCGGGGACTAAGCCTCTCTCCTGCAAGGAACTGGGACTCCATGCCTTGCTGTTAGGGATATAAATGCTACCACCACTTTAGAAAACAACTTGCAAGTTTCTCCTTTTTCCTTTCTTGTCATCACCTGTACTTCACCACTTCAGAGCAACTCTTTCAGACAGAAAGAGACAGAGGGAGAGAGGGAGAGACACAGCACCAACGCTCCGTCCCCTGCCATGGGGGTTAGGCTTGAAGCCGGGTGGCACACTTGACAAAGACAGAACATGATCCAGGTAAGACGCCTTGTTGGCCCCAACTTGGCAGTTTCTTAAAAAGTTACAGCAGGGAGTCGGGTGGTAGTGCAGCGGGGGCAAAGCACAAGGACTGCCATAAGGATGCTCCTGGTTCAAGCCCCCGGCTCCCCACCTTCAGGGGAGTCACTTCATAGGCAGTGAAGCAGGTCTGCAGGTGACTATCTTTCTCTCCCCCTCTCTGTCTTCCTCTCCTCTCTCCATTTCTCTCTGTCCTATCCAACAATGATGACATCAATAACAACAACAACTACAACAACAATGAAAAACAACAAGGGCAACAAAATGGAAAAATATAAAAAAAAATTTTTTTTAAGTTACAGCAATGAGGTTGGGCCTGGGGGCAGGGGAACTCTACCAAGCAAGAGGAGCCAAGTTCCAGCCCCTGGCATCACACAGGAGCATCATGAGGGGGGGAAGCTTCAGGAGAGGAAGAGCAAGCTACAGTCTCTCTCCTCTCTGTCTCTCCTGCTCTGTTTTCATCTGAGATTGAAAGGAAACGGTGGAATTGCACAGATAAAAAGTCCCAACATCAAAAAATTAAGTAGATGACCCAAGGATTCTATTCCAGCAAATAAAGGTCCACAAGAGGGCCATAACAAAAGTTGTCCTTGAATGTTCAAGCAGCATTATCGACAAGACGCAGGAAACTATCCTAATGCCCATCAGCTGTCCAGTAAAATGTGGTGTAGCCACACAACAAACACTAGCTAGCAAGAAAAAGGAACAAGAGATTGACAGCCCCCCCAACCCCCCACTGTACAGATGAATCCTCGGTCCTACAGACATTATGCAAAACGCAACAAGTCAGATGCAAAGATTCTGTTTACATGAAATACCAGGAAAAGCGAGTCTACAGGCTCAACTACCAGTAGTGAGGCAGGGGAGGAAGATTAAGTGCAAACAGCCTAGAGGGAATTTTTGGAAGTGATAGAAATGTTCTAAAACTGGCTTGCTGTGCCTGCTTAACAGTTGGATGTATTTACTAAAAATCACTGAGTTGTGCCCTCAAAAAAAAGGATGTGTGGCCCAGGAAGTGGTACAGTGAGGAAAAGTACCGGACTCTCCACCATGAGGTCCTGAGTTCAAGCTCCAACACCGCACGTGCCAGAGACCTGCTCTGGCTCTCCCTTTCATGTTAACACATAACCCTTTTCTTTTTTTAAATAAATCTTTAAACAATGAGTCTGGGTATTAACTCAAAAGGCTCCTTTTTTCTACTTGCCAGCAATGAAGCACGGAGGTAGCATCACTCCAGAGAACTGATAACTGCAAACTCCGAAGTCCACCGGTGAACGACACTAGTGTAGTGTAGCTAACCAAGGCCAAGTCACTCAGCAAGAAAGGGGGACGCTGACAAGTGCTACCGTTTGAGCCCCCAAAACACTGTGCAAAGAGGAAGACAGCGCTCACAGACCATCACGCAGTGCCCCTCGCCAGATCGACAAAATCCCCAAAACAGGGGCCAGAGACTCAGCAGTAGAGGGCCCGGTTTGCAAGCGTCAGGCCCTCAGCTGAGTCCTCACGCCTCATGAGACCTCCATGGACAGTCTTTGCAGTGCTTTGCTCTTCCTCTTTAAAAAAAAAAAAAAAAGAAAGAAAGAAAGAAAGAAATGTTGGCCGGGGAGGTGACTCACTGTTAGAGCACATGTGTGGGACCTTGGTTCAACCTCCAGCACCAAAACATACGGCTAAAAGGCCCATAAGTCAGCAAACAGAGAGAGACAGAGAGCTGACAAGGGCCAAGCTGCCACTTACCCTTACCATTTGCCCTTACCTAGAAATGAAAGGCCTACAATTTGCAGTCTAGAAGGAAGGGCAGTGGCTACAGCACTGGATTTGCAAGCCTGAGGCCCGAGTTCCATCCAGAGCATGACACAGGCCACAGCAGTGCTCTACTTCCCTCTCTGCAATAAACCTTCAAAAAATGAAACTCTCTAAAGGGTATTGCGGTAGTTGCACAACTCTGAATATCTTTCAGCAGAGGCTTTTTTCTGGGGGGGGGGGGGGTTTGGTGGACAGCCTCTCTCCTTAAAGCTGCCACAGCCTCTGCCAGCAGGTGAGGCTCCCCGCACCGGCAGCCCCACCGTGCGACCTCCCGGCAAGATCCCAGCGACAAGAGCGTGCATACAAGGCGAATCATCAGCGTGGTCAAGTCACTAAGCTTAAACTTAAAAAAAAAAAATCGGCTTGACATTCAGTATTCAAAATTCACATGACCGAGCTACTGCGATGTCCGAACGGAGGTGTCAAAACCCCCCACTCCCAGGGGCGCTCCGACGACTGTTCCAGAAAGTGAGTCTGGGGCCAGTGGCCGCTGGACCCCAGCATCGCGGAGGGGCGGGGGGTGGGGGTGGGCGAGAGGTGGGAAGGGAAGGGAAGGGAAGGGAAGGGAAGGGAAGGGAAGGGAAGGGAAGGGAAGGGAAGGGAAGGGAAGGGAAGGGAAGGGAAGGGAAGGGAAGGGAAGGGAAGGGAAGCAAATCTCATTACCGGCAGCTCGGGACTCGCGATCAAAGTGGACCCGGCGCGGCTCGGCCCGTCCCTCCCGGGCCCCTCCCCGCGGTCTCCCTCGGTTCCCTCCGGATCACCCCGTCCCTCCCCGGTGGTCCTCCCGGTCCCCTCGTGTCCCTCCCCGGTGTCCCTCCCGGTCCCCTCCGGTCCCTCCCAGGTGTCCTTCTCCGAGTCTTCTCCGCCCCCGGGCCCCCCCTCGCCCTCGCCGACCCCCCGAGGCTCGCCGGGCTCGCCCTCGGGCTCCCTCCACCAAGTGCCACAACTTCCAGGCCCCCGCGGGCACTTTCCCGGGTCCCCGGCCTGCACGCCGCCGGCCCGCGCTGCCTGCGCCCGGAGCCGCTCCCGGGGGAGCCGCGGGAAGTGGCCGCGGGGGGGCGAGGAGCCGGCGGGCGGGGCGCGGGCGCGGGCGGGGCGGCTCGTCCCCGCGCCCCGCGCACTCGGCCCGGGATGTAAACACGGCGGGCCCGGCGCCGGCCCCCCGCACGCCCCCACCGGCCGCCCGGCCCCTCCCGACCGTTGCCCGCGGCCGCCCGGCGCCCCGCCCCGGCCCGCACCCCGCCGTGTCACCCCGGCGCCGCCCGGAGCCGGGGCCCCGCGCCCCGACCCGCCGCTCCTACCTGCCCTCCGCGCCGCCCCGCCCGCGGGCCCGGGTCCGAGGGCCGCGCTCGCCGCGCACGGCAGCCCCTCCCCGCCCGGCGGCCCCGGCACACAACGGCGGCGCCGGCCACCCAACCGCCGCGGCGACGGCGGCGACACAGAGCCCGGCGCGGGGCGCACTGGGGGCCCCCGCCCTCGGCCCGCCGCCTCCACCCCGCCGACTCCGCCCCCCGGCCGGCTCCGCCCCCGCGCGCTGGGGGGCGCTGTCACCGCGCCGCCGCCTGCCGCCTGCCGCCTGCCGCCTCCCGCCCGGCCGCGCGGGGGCGCGCGGGGACCGAGCGCGCGGGACGGGGCTCCGTGCACCTGCCGCACTCGGCTGCTCGACAGCGCGGCCCCGGGGCGCGGACGGCGGGGCGGGCGGGCGCCCAACTCCGCGCGCGGCTCCCCCGCCGCCCCCCGCGCCCCGCGCCCCGCGCCCCGCGCCCCGCACCCCGCACCCCGCACCCGGCTCCGCGGGCCGAGGGGGGCGGCCCCGCCCTCGCGGTGACGCAGCCCGGCCCCGCCCGGCCTCGCCTCCCCGCGGGCCCCGCCCCGTTCCCAGAAATGCCCCCCCCCCAACGGCCGGGCGGCGCGGCGGTTGGTGCCCGGGGACCTGGGCCGCGGGGTCGGGCGCGCAGAGCGGAACGCGGCCCCGGGGGCGGGGGGGCCGGGCGCCCCGAAGAGTAACTCGAGTCCCGCGGCTGCGTGCCCGGCACGGGGCCTGGCCGCCCCCGGTGCCCGCGAATTCGAAAGTGCCCGGCGGCCCGCTCGGGGCTTCCCTACTTGCACACAAAGGGGCCCCGGGCGCCAGGCGCTCGCACGCGCCTCGGAGCGCACAAAAGCCGCGGCGGCGGGGGGCGGCGGGGGGCGGCGGTGCCGGGGGTGGGGGGACACCCGGGCGTGGGAGCCCCGCCGCCGAGACAAAGGGCCCTGCGCCCCCCTCCATGGACGCGCCCGGGGCGGCTGCGCCCCCGCCCGCCTCTCCGGAGGATCCCCCGGGGGACATGGTGCTGGCTGTTCTGCAAAGTGACGTGGGAACCGAGGGAGCAGCCCAGGAACTGGGCCCCAGAGTCAGGGCCCCAGGAGGCCCCCGGAACCCGAAGATCTCACGAGCCGTCTCCTCTCTCTCCACCTCTCTCTCTCTCTCTCTCTCTCTCCCTCCCTCCCTCCCTCCCTCAGCTATTAATGCCTCTTTATTTCGGGGGATGGGGTGGCGAGTGCCCCTCTCCTCCCTTATCAAGCAGCCCCGGGAACTCTTGGTTTCAGGGATTTCTACTTCTAACCTAGCAGCGAGCAAACAGCTGTCAAAGCCATCTTTGGCGCGCATAGAGGTTTATGAATTCCTGAGTTCAAAAACATGGCGACTCTTGGCCCCCTTTTGAAGCAAAAGAGTGTATGATGCCTGTGACATTCAACCCGCTGATACACAGTCAACAGGAAACTTCAAGGCACAGCACCCCCTCCCAAGACACCACCTTCAGTCTGCTGTCTCCTGTCCAATAGCCTGGCGCTTTGGGGGAGCATTGTTCATTTTGACATTTGCCAGAAGTGGATAAGCAGTCTCCTTGCGCGTCCAGGACAGTAGCACAGCGTCTCCAGGAGCCAACAGGGACAAAGCCTGGTTCCTGCCTCAGGAATACCTCATCTGCTTCAAATAGTTCCCGTTGGCTACCAGGAGAACAAATGAACACACACACACACACACACACACACACACACACACACACACCTTCACTGCTGATTGGAAGTAAGTGGAAAGTCCCAAGCGGGCTGGAGTGGTGGTGCTATTACTGCTCTCTGCTCACTGGCCCTTTGGAATGTGACTTTGCACTTCCTCTATCACAGTTGGAAACTTTCCATCCGAGCCCACTCAAGTAGCCAGACTTAAAGCGTCCCTTTGCTTAGGGCCTTGAGGAACATGGGCAGAAGTGACAGTGTGGCAGCCCTGAGGCTGCCCTTAAAAGGCAGTGTGCGTTTCGGCTGCTACTCCTGCTCTCAGGATGTGGAGGACACGCCTGGGTGGGTGACCTGCTGGGCCAAGAAGTGTGAGGCGTGGAGCAGATTTCCGGCCATCCGTAGTAGTTTGGGGCCAGTGATCAGCAGGAGAAAGGATTGTTTTCAAGCACCTTGTTTTCAGGTGTTCTAAGCACTGCCTGGTACAATAGGAGGCCCAGCAGCCTCCTCCCTTGGCTTTGACCTGGGGATGACAAACTGCACACAGGTCTCTGAGGCAGCTGTTTGATGGTGGGTCCTGGCAAGGCATATCCTTGTGGAAGTCCAAAGTTTGCAAGAAACACTGAAGGACCTCGGCTTCCGCAGGAAGGGCAGGGAACCAGCAGACCTGGGAATGTGGAGACCGTGGTCTGGGAGGCCCTAAGCTCTGACTAGGTTACGTGGACTTCTGGTTTGTTTTAATGTTTTAGTCTACTTTTTTTTTTTAACTATTCAAGTAATTCATTAACACATTCTCAGCATTAATTTTCAAACAATATAGAATTATTTTAAAGGGTATTTGTCTATTAGATGTACTTATCTATTAACAATTCACCAACACAAGAAAGAGAGAGAAAGCCAGGGCATTACTCTGGCACATGTGATGCTAGGGATTAAACTTGGGAATTCATGCTTGTATGTTTCATTCACTGCAACCTCCAGTTCAAGCCCCCAGACCCCACCTGCAGGGGGAAAGCTTTGTAAATGGTGAAGCAGGGCTGCTGGTGTCTCTCTCTTTCCCTCTTTTTTTAAATATTTATTTATTTTCCCTTTTGTTGTCCTTGTTTTTTATTGTTGTTGTAGTCATTATAGTTGTTGATGTCGTCGTTGTTAGATAAGACAGAAAGAAATGGAGAGAGAAGGGGAAGATGGTGGGGGGGTGAAGATTGACGCCTGCAGACCTGCTTCACCACCTGTGAAGCAACTTCCCCTGCAGGTGGGGATCCAGGGACTCAAACCGGGATCCTTAAGCTGGTCCTTGCGTTCTGTGCCATGTGCGCTTAACCCGCTGTATACTGCCCGACTCCCTCCTTTCCTTTTTTTTTTTCTTTAACAGGGTACTTCTCAGCTTTGGCTTAAAGTGGTGTGGGGGGACTGAACCAGGGACTTCAGAGCCTCAAGCATAACAGTCTGTTTGCATAACCATTGTGCTATCTGTCCTCACCCTCTCTCTCCCTCTCTATCACCCCCTTTCCTCTCGATTTCTGGCTGTCTCTACCCAATAAATAAATAAGTAAATAAATAGAATAATAATAGTCAAAATGTCAATGTGGCAATTTAGAAGAGCAGAGGTGGTGGTGGCAGGTGGTAGTGCAGCAGGTTAAGTGCACATGGTGCCAAATGCAAGGACCAATATAAGGATCCAGTTCAAACCCCTAGCTCCCCACCTGCAGAGGGGGTTGCTTCACAAGCGATGAAGCAGGTCAGCAGGTGTGGTCTGTCTTTCTCTCCCCCTATCTGTCTTCCCCTCCTCTCTCCATTTCTCTGTTCTGTCTAACAACAAGAGTAACAAAATGGAAAAAATAGCCTCCAGGAGCAGTGGATTTGTAGTGCAGGCACTGAGCCCCAGCAATAATGCTGGAGGCGAAAGAGGAGGAGGAGGGGGAGGGGGAGGGGGAAGGGGGAGGGGAGGGGAGGAGGAGGAGAAGGAAGAGGAGGAGGAGGAGGAGGAGGAGGAGGAGGAAGAGGCGGAGAGCAAGAGGAAGCTATGGTGTCTATACTCTGATCTGGGCGAGTCATTTAGCATCACTTATGTCTCAGCTACAGATGGCACAGCTCAGCCCTTACTCCTGTGGGAGGGACAGAGGATTAAAGACCAGCAGGTGAGGGCCACAGCAAGGGGACCCATGCTGGAAGATTGCTGGTGCTCACGTGGAGTGGCTCCAATGGGGGCGGGGGTTAAGCCTCCGACCCTCCCTCACCAGTTCTAGTGACTGCATGAAATAGAAAGAGGCATCGGGAGATATCCTGATACAAACATCCATTTTTTTTTGGAGGTGGGTACAGGCTTTTATACTGAGTTAAACAAAGAACATTTTTCACATGTGTCAGAAATTACAGGTTTCTTAAAGGTCAGCTTGCCCCATGGTAGGGGGCTGGTATGACAAGAATTGATGAGATACATAAAGGTCAAGACAATTAGTTTCCATGATGCAGGCAAGTTAATTATCCAAAGGTATTTGAGAAACGCATAGGGGTTAAACCAGTAAGGAGAGGTAGAGAAGGAGAAAAACAATAGAGAAGGAGAAAAACAAAGCTTGATGTAAATCACAGATAGCAAAGAGCACAAGGAAATAGAATATGGGGTCTCACTGCTGGGGTTCTGGCAGGGGTGTATGATAGAGTGTGCTCTCCTGTATGATCAAAAGGTGAAGTTATAGTGAATGCGTGAACTTTGAAGCAAGCAGCCACTTAGTCGCTAGCAAGAGAATGAACTAAGTATGAGAGGCAATAGGCATTCTGTGAGCTTGAGAGACTAACAAGGAGAAACTGAGTCTGGGAGACTTTCCCTCTTGGCTCATCTCTATAAGGAGAGAGGCTAACAAGTAGGTTGTCTTTCCAGACCTCCATCCAAGGATGGGAGCGTTCCCCTAAGCTCTACCAAGCTTTCACATAGTCCCACAAAAGATAGCTTCCTGCCACATGCCCTCATAACTTTCTAAAAAATAATTAATTTATTTAGGGGGTCAGGCAGTAGTGCAGCAGGTTAAGCACACATGGCGCTCAAAGTGCAAAGACCTGTGTAAGAATCCTGGTTCAAGCCCACGGCTCCCCACCTGCAAGGGGGTTGCTTCACAAGCAGGGGGGTCTGCAGGTGTCTATCTTTCTCTCCCCCTCTCTGTCTTCCTCTCCTCTCTCCACTTCTCTCTGTCCTATCCAACAACAATAACAATGATAAACAACAAAAGCAACAAAAGGGGAAAAATGGCCTTCAGGAGCAGTGGATTCATAGTGCAGGCACCAAGCCCCAGCTATAACCCTGGAGGCAAAAATAATAATAATAAATTAAACACAATAAATTTAATTAATTAATTTGACAGAACAAAGAAGAATTTATAGTAGATAGAGTGATAGCACACCGGGCCAAGGCACACCTGGTTAAGCTCAAGGATTGGCTTTGATCCCCAGCTTCCTACCTGCAAAGGGGATGCTTCAGGAGAAATGAAGCAGCTCTGCAAATGTCTCTTTTTCTCTCCCTCTCTCCCTCTACTTCCCCTTTCAATTTCTCTCTATCCTATCAAATAAAGTAGATAGAAAAAATGGCCACTGGGAGAAGTGGGTTCATAGTGCCAGCACTGAGCCCTGAAATAACCCTGGTAGCAATAAAAAGAGAGAGAGAGAGAGAGAAGAGAGACCTGCAGCACTGCCTCACCACTTGTGTAGCTACCTCTCTGCAGGTAGGGATTAAAAGCCTTGAACCTCAGTTCTTATGAGGCTATATACAGGCTCCTGTGCTAAATATAAATTTATATGGGCCCTGGGTCAAATAGATGTGCTAATCAATTAACTGTACCTATATATAGTTTCTTCAAGTTTGGGAGCTACTCTCTGTCCTAATCCTACTTTCTAGTTCTATTCTCAATTCCGACTACATCTTTCTAGACAATATATTTTTTAAAATATTTATTTATTTATTTCCTTTTTGTTGCCCTTGTTTTATTGTTGTTGTAGTCATTGTTGCTGTTATTGATGTTGTCATTGTTGTTGGATAGGACAGAGAGAAATGGAGAGAAGAGGGGAAGACAGCGAGGGGGAGAGATACCTGTAGAACTGCTTCACCGCTTGAGAAGCGATTCCCCTGCAGGTGGGGAGCTGGGGGCTCGAACCGGGATCATCACTCTGGTCCTTGCATTCTAGACAATATTTTTAGCCCACCTCCATGTTAACTATCAATCTCAAGTAAAAATTACTAAAGTCATGGACCCCTAAGAACATACCTAAAATAGACTTCCTAGCTTCTTCCCACTCTAAAATTCCTATTCTCACCTGCTCTATTCCTACTTTCTGGTTCCTATTTATTAAACATTTTGTCCTGTCTCAAAACTTACTGCCTTTCAGACACCAAGTTGCAGATGCTACCATGATTTCATCCTGAGTTCCATGGGTGGATGACCTCACCAATGTCTTCCGGAACCTCACCTCTCCAAAGTCCTACCCCACTAGGGAAAGATAGAAACAAGCTGGAGGTATGGATTGATCTGGCAATGCCCATGTCCAGTGGAGAAGCAATCACAGAAGCCAGACCTTCCACCTTCTGCACTCCATAAAAAACTTTGGTCCATACTCCCAGAGGGGAAGCAATGTTAGGAAAAGATCACCAGAGGGCTCTTATAACACGTTCCATCAGGACCCACAGAGACAGAAGAGGCAAAAGGAAAAGCATTCAGAATTAGTAATAGGTATAAGTGTGGCTTAAAAAGGAAGAGAATGGGGGAAAAAAGACGAGAATGCAGGACAATAGGAAAAATGGGCAAAAAAAGATAGACAGATAGATAGATAGATAGCTATAGATAGCTATAGAAAGGTCAACCCATATCTGTGACCTTGGGAGAACTACTGCAATTTCCAGTGGAGGGAATGGACACACAGAACTCTGGTGGTGGGAACAATATGGAATTGTATCCCTGTCATTTTGTAATTTTGTAAGTTACTAATAAAAATAATAAACAAATAAAATTTATTTTTGTATTTATTGGCTAGAGACAGAAAATTTGAGATATGGGGAAGATAGAGACATCTGTAGCACTGTTTCACTGCTCTCTAAGCTTTTCCCCTGTAGTTGGGGACCTCAGACTTGAACCCAAGTCCTTGCACATGGTAACATGTGCTTAATGAGGTACACCACTGCCTGGCCCCTAAATAATCATTTTTCTAAAGTACCTTTCACTAAAACAGTAGAATGTTTTGCAGGAAAAAACATGCAGATCATTTTAGACCTCTTTCACTTTTAGAGGGGAAATAAATCACAAAAAGGAAATTTCTTCCTGTGTTTATAGACTTGAGCAAAATGGGGGAAAGGAATTCAAAACAAAGGTCACACCTACCCATATGTTGTCTAGAAATAGAAAGCTTATCCTTTCATATCTAAAGACATAACTTTTAATTTATTTTATGAGAGAGAAAACCATAGCATCACTCTGCCAGTTTGAATCCAGAACTTCATGCTAGAGAGTCCACTTCGTCACCTCCAGGGCCACAAGTTCTTTTGTTTTGTTTTGTTTGGCTTTGTTTTTGCCTCCAGGGTTGCCACTGGGGCTCTGTGCCTGCACTAAGAATCCACTGCTCCTGGAGGCCATTTTTCCCATTATTGTTGTTACCTTTGTTGGTGGATAGGAAAGAGAGAAATTGAGAGGGGAGGAAGAGACAGAGGGAGAGAGAGACAGAGGGAGAGAGAAAGACTGACGCCAGCAGACCTGCTTCAAGGCTTGTGCAGCAACCTCCCCCACACCTTTTTTTTTTTTTAGGTGTTTGTTTCTGTTGCTTTTTTAAAAAAAATTTTTATATTTATTTACTTATTTTCCCTTTTTGTTGCCCTTGTTGTTTTTTATTGTTGTAATTATTAATGTTGTCATTGTTAGGACAGAGAGAAATGGAGAGAGGAGGGGAAGACAGAGAGGGGGAGAGAAAGTGAGACACCTGCAGACCTGCTTCACCGCCTGTGAAGTGACCCCCCCCTACAGGTGGGGAGCCGGGGGCTTGAACCGGATGCTCACGCAGGTCCTAGCGCTTTGCGATATGTGCGCTTAACCCACTGTGCTACCACCCGACTCCCTTTGTTGTTGTTTTTAAAAACACATTGACCAGGGCTGGGGTGACAGCATAATGGTTATATAAATAAATTTTAAGCCTGAGGATTTAAACCCCCAGGTTCAGTCCTCAGCAGCCTGAATAAACCAGAGCTGAGCAGTACACTGTTAATGAAATATATATATATATAATTTCAAAAAGAATACATTGATTTGTTAAAATTTTTAAATTTTTATTTTTTACTTGTGTTTTTCCCCTTTTATTGCCCTTGTTTTATTGTTGTTGTAGTTATTATTGTTGTTGTTGTTGTTGATGTCGTCGTTGTTGGATAGGACAGAGTGAAATGGAGAGAGGAAGGGAAGACAGAGGGGGAGAGAGAGACAGACACCTGCAGACCTGCTTCACTACCTGTGACACGACTCCCCTGCAGGTGGGGAGCCGGGGGCTCAAACCGGGATCCTTATGCAGTGCTGGTGCTCACGTGGGTGGCCTTGCAACCGAGGTAGCCGCTGGATTTCCCATCAGCAAGTCTAGTGATCGCGTGATGCAAAGAACAGCCAGGAGAAATTCAGGTATGAACTTCCAATTTATTTGGAGGAGGACAAAGCTTATATAGCAAAGTAGAACAAAGAACATTTTTCACATATGTCAGTAATCATAAGTTTTCAAAAGGTCAGTACCCCTATGGTGGGGAGGGCTAAGGAATGATGGGAACTGATGAGATACCAAAAGATCAAAGCAATTAGTTCCCATGAGGCAAGAGTTGTTAATTACCTAAAGGTATTAAGAAAAACATGGTGGTTAAACCAGCAGGGTGAGATAAAATAGAGAAGGGCAGAATTTGATGTAAATCATGGTGATCAAAGAATCCGGGAATTGAGATGTGAGTCTCTCTGTCGAGTTACTGGCAAGGCAGTGATGGAATGTATACTTTGTATGTGATCAAAAGGTGGAGAACTTATAGTGAACATGGTGAACTTTCAGTGAACTTTCAAGCAGGCAACCATTTGGTCTGCAGCAGGGGAATGAGTGAAGTGTGAGAGGTTGCAAGCCTCTGTGATGCCTGGGAGATTGACAAGGGGAAACTGAGTCAGGAAGGCATTTCCCTCCAAGTTCTATCCTCGAAAGGGAGAGACTGACAGGTGGGGTGTCTTTTCAGACCTCCGTCTCAAGGATGGGGGAGTTCCCGTATGATCTACCATGCTTTCACATAATCCCACAACGCTGGTTGGTCCTTGTGCTTTGCACCATGTGTGCTTAACGCACTACCGCCCCACCCCTGAGCACACTGATCTTTTATTTTTTTTTAATGATTTATTTATTTATTCATGAGAAAAATAGGAGGAGAGAGAGAAAGAACCAGACATCACTCTGGTACATGTGCTACCAGGGATTAAACTCAGGACCTTATGCTGAAGAACCCAATGCTTTATCCATTACACCACCTTCTGGATCACCACATTGATCTTTTACATTTTTATAAAAGTAACACAGAGGGAGTCGGGCGGTAGCGCAGTGGGTTAAGCGCATGTGGTGCGAAACACAGGGACCAGCATAAGGATCCTGGTTCAAGCCCCCGGCTCCCCACCTGCAGGGGAGTCGCTTCACAGGTGGTGAAGCAGGTCTGCAGGTGTCTGTCTTTCTCCCCCACTCTCTGTCTTCCCCTCCTCTTTCCATTTCTCTCTGTCCTAACAATGACAATATCAATAACAATAACAATAACTACAACAACAATAAAAATAAGGGCTACAAAAGGGAAAATAAATAAAATTTTAAAAAATTTTAAAAAAAAGTAACACAGAGCCATTTTGGAAATGCTGTGTTTTGTTTTATGTATTGTTAACACAAGACAGAGAGAGAGAACCAGAGCATCACTCTGGCTCATAGGATACTAGAAATCAAAGTCAGAATCTCAGGCTTGCTCCTCCAAGGCTCTAAATACTCTGCCCCTCCCAGGCCCACCTCCTGGGCTCTGGAGAATTCAGACACCTTTTCATGACAATGTCCATTGCCCTCTAACCTCCCTGAAATGCAAAACCCCAGCTCAGTGAAACGTGAATGGCTTAACCCGAGAGTGAACACCTGATAAATGTTCTAGAACTGGCATTGCATCTTTGGAATGATAAAAGAAGTCTACATTGTGGGCCAGGCGGTAGTGCTGTGGACTAAGCAAAGTGCACATGGCACGAAGTGCAAGGACCAGCTCAAAGATTCCAGTTTGAGCCCTCAGCTCCCCATCTGCAGGGGGGGGGACACCTCACAGGCGGTGAAGCAGGTCTGCAGGTCTGTCTTTCTCTCCCCTTCACTGTCTTCCCTCTTCTCTTGATTTCTCTCTGTCCTATCCAAGAACAATGACAGCAATAACAACAACAACAATAGACAACAAGGGCAACAAAAGGGAAAAAAATACCCTCCAGGAGCAGTGGATTCATAGTGCAGCCACTGAGCCCCAGCAATAACAACAGAGGCAAAATAAATAAATAAATAAGTAAAAGTCTGCATTTTACCTACTCAATTCTCAGGATTCTTCTTACCTTTGTATCCATTTTATTGATTGATTTATTCATTTATTGATTCATTTTGCCTCCAGGGTTATTCCTAGGGCTTGGTACCCACACTAGGAATCCACTACTCCATGGAGGCCATCTTTTTCCCTTTGTTGTTGGTGTTATTGTTGTTGTTGCTGATGTTATTGTTGTTGGATAGGACAGAGAGAAATTGAGGGAGGAGGGGAAGATAGAGAGGAAGAGAGAAAGGCAGGCACCTGCAGACCTGCTTCACCGCTTGTGAGGCGATGACGACCCCTCTGCAGGTGGGGAGCCGGGGGCTCGAACCAATCTTTGTGCCCGTCCTAGTGCTTTGCACTGTGTGTGCTTAACCCTGTGCGCTACGGCCTGGCCACCTCTTCTTTCCTTTTTAAATAGAGACCACAGCCCTGCTTTCTCCACCCCACCTCCAAACCCATGATGTTCCATTTGTTTTTGTCCTTGTCCTAAGTGGTGTTGGGAATCAAAGCCCAAGCCGTAGATTGAAACCACCCCTCTGCCCCATTCCTTCCTTGTTCTGAGATCTAAAGAAGAAACATGTAAACATTCCATGTGAAAGGAATAGTATTTTTTTTTTTTTTGCCTCCAGGGTTATTGCTGGGGCAGACTCTGAATCCACTGCGCCTGGAGGCCATTTTCCCCAAATTGTTGCCCTTGTTGTTTCTCGCTGTTATTATTATTATTGTTGTCATTGTTGTTGGATAGGACAGAGAGAAATGGAGAGAGGAGGGGAAGACAGAGAGGGGGAGAGAAAAAGACAGACACCTGCAGACCTGCTTCACCGCTTGTGAAGCGAATCCCCTGCAGGTGGGGAGTCAGGGCTCGAACTGGGATCTTTAGGCTGGTCCTTGCGCTTTGCGCCACCTGCGCTTGACCCTCAGTGCTATTGCCCGGCCCCCCTGGAGCAGTGAGTATTTTCATTGTCTTTTGATACTTTAAAATTAAAGTAAAGTAAGAGGAGGATAGAGCAGCTAACTAGGGCCATTACCCAGTTCCCTCCAGTGGGGGTCTAGACTGACTTCTACATGGAAGAATCACAGAGAGAGCCAGTCACCTTTCAGGGAGAAGATGAGCATTTATTGGGAGAAAGGACAGAAAAAGAGTACAAACTACGTCGGCACATAGACCCCGGAGACAGAGAACACAAGAGGCCCAAGCTTCCTGGTCTTCCCAGCTTTCTAGTCCCTTCTGGGGAAGGGCAGGCCCCCTTGCAGTCAGGGAGGGAGGGAGGGAGCTGGGGCAGGGTATGCAGACACACTGGGCTTCTGGCCCTGCCTCTGGGCCTTCTCCTGGCTTCCTGCAGGGTGCAAGGTGCAGGGGGAGGGTGATGCTTTTCCTAAGCTGCCCTCCAACATGAGGATGGGCAAACTAGCTCACTTGGATAGTGCACTGCTTTGCCTTGAGTGAGACCCAGGTTCCAGCCCAGTCCCCACTGCACTGAAGAAGGCTTCAGCGTAGTCCTTTCTCTCTCTGAAAGAGTCAGCCCGTACTGTGAAACCCCAGAGATGATCTCCACCACACACACAGAATTAAGGTAGACTGTATCTTCAAAATAGAGGAGATGGTACATGTTCTATTGTAAGTAGTTCACCACAGTTTTTAAAAATCAGGAAAACAATAACAACAACCCTAGGGGGCTGGAAGGGGACACCTGTTAGCTTGCACACCTGCCATGTTTGAGGAGCCAGGTTGAGCCCCACATACAGCGTAAAGCAGGTGCCTGGGGGAAACTTCATGAGAGGTGTCTCTCCCCTCAATGTCACTCTCCACCCTCCTACTCTCTACCAAAAAGAAATTCTTTTTAAAATTTTAAAAATTGGGAGGGGTAGATGGCATAATGGTTATGCAAATAGACTCTTGTGCCTGAGGCTCCAAAGTCCCAAGTACAATCCCTGGCACCACCTATAAGCCAGAACTGAGCAGTGCTGTGGTTAAAAAAAATTAAAATAATTAAATTTAAAAGAAAATAAATAAAATTTAAAATTATTATTTATTTATTGGATAGAGACAGCCAGAACTCAAGAGGGAAGGGGGTGATAGGGAGATAGACAGACACCTGGAGTCCTGCTTCACCACTTGTAAAGCTTTCCCATTGTGGGTGGGGACCAGGGGCTCAAAGCCGGTTGCATAAGCTTTGCAACATGTGTGCTCAACCAGGTATGATACCCCCCCCCCTTTTTTTAATGACCACCAGGAGCAGTAAAATCATGAAGGCACAGAGTCCCAGCAATGACTCTGGTAACAAAAAATTATATTAAATTAAATTTAAAAGTAGCTGTAGCAGACAAGGTATCACAGTGATGCTACCAGGTTTTTATGTATGTATACTAGATTTTTTTATGTCCAAGGTCCTTAGACTCCAGGTTCAATCTCCAACACTACCATATGCTATAGCTATAATATTTATTTTATTATTTTTTTTGTATTTTATTTATTTTTGAGAGAGATAGACACAGAGGCAAATAAATACCAGAGCACTGCACAGCTCTGGCTTATTGTGGTGTGGGGGATTGAACCTGGGACTTCGGGGTCTCAGGCATGAGAGTCTCATAACTATTATGCTAGCTACCCCCTTTATTTTATTTTTTTAACATTTATTTATTTTACCTTTTTTTGTCCTTGTTTTTTATTGTTGTAGTTATTATTGTAGTTGTTATTGGTGTCGTTGTTCTTGGATAGGACAGAGAGAAATGGAGAGAGGAGGGGAAGACAGAGAGGGAGAGAGAAAGACAGACACCTGCAGACCTGCTTCATCGCCTGTGAGGCAACTCCCCTGCAGGTGGGGAGCCGGGGGCTCGAACAGGGATCCTTATGCCTGTCACGTGCGCTTAACCCGCTGCGCTACCACCCGCCCAGAAGCTTCTCTTTTCTGTATCCCTCTGGGAGTATGGACCCCAGATCATTATGGGGAGCAGAAGGTGGAAGGTCTGGCTTCTGTAATTGCTTGTCCGCTGGACATGGGCGTTGGCAGGTCGATCCATACTCCCAGCCTGTTTCTGTCTTTCCCTAGTGCGGCAGGGCTCTGGAGAGGTGGGGCTGCAGGTGGTACATTGGTGAGGTCGTCTGTCCAGTGGAATCAGGTTGATGTCATGGTGGCATCTGCAACTTGGTGGCTCGGCTGCATTGTGGAGGGTGCTTAGGACATAGGAAAGCACATATATATCCAGTCACTGAGTATGACAGTAGGTCCAGTGACATGGACTAAGGCAGGAGTTCTCAAGCTGGCCTCCAAAGAAATCTGTGGTCTTTACTCTCTGCAGCTTCCAGCTGAAACTTGAAATTTCCTTCCATCGTGAATGTTGCTGATAAACTGCAGTAATATCAGCAGCGCAGGGCCCAGCAGTGCTGCCCCACTTGGCTCTGCTGCCTGTAAAGAAGCTGAATTGAGCCCGGAACTTTGGATACTTGGGGTGTGGGAGTCTCTTTGCATAACCACTGTCGGTATTATTCTTACAAGGTGATACTTTAATCTTCTGTTTGGAATAGGAAGACTTTCTTTCTTTTTGCCTCCAGGGTCATTGCTGGGGCTCAGTGTCTGCACCATGAATCCACTGCTCCTGGAGGCCATCCTTTCTCCCCTTTGTTGCCCCTGTGGCTGTAGCCTTGCTGTAATTATTATTGTTATTGCCGATGTCATTCCTTGTTGGATAGGACAGAGAGAAATGGAGAGAGATGGGGAAGACAGAGAGGGGGAAAGATAGACACCTGCAGACCTGCTTCACCGCCTGTGAAGTGACTCCTCCTGCAGGTGGGGAGCTGAGGACTCGAACCGGGATCCTTATGCCAGTCCCCGAGCCTTGCGCCATGTGCGTTTAACCCGCTGCACCACCGCCCGACCCCCACAGGAAGACTTTCAAACCAATTCTACTGTCGTGATTTCATAAAGTTGTACTTTTGAAAAAATATAAAGTTATCTATTTATTCATGAGAGAGAAAGAGGGTGAAATAAAGAGAGACCCAGAGCATCTCTCTGGCACATGTAGTGCCAGGAATCAAGCTTGGGACCTCACGTCTTCGCATACCCTGAGCCATGACTCCAACCTCTGTGCCACCTCCCTGGCAATTCAGGTTGCAATTTAGGCTTAACCAGAAAAGCTAACTCCAGAGATGTATCTCCCAACAATCAACTTAACATACTTGAAATTTCCAGATGCAATTAGAAACAGTATAGAATAGTGTTTCTCCTTCTAGAGCAGACTGAACAGAGCTTACTGAAAGACTTCCAGGTTTAAAAAAAAATAAATCAATGAAACAAAGTGGCAGGAAGGTCAGACCCATTTGCTCAGCACAGTCTAAATGAGGGGAATGAGCCACACAGCCGAGCTCCTTTGTCACGAAGTCTAAAGCCACATGCCTGGCACCAAATGCAGGTCACCTTTTTGACTTTCTTTTACTATTTTATTTATTTATCAATGAGATCTACAGGAAGAGAGAGAGAAAGAACTCTGGTACATGTGCTGCTGGGGATTGAACTCAGGACCTCATGCTTGAGAGCCCAATGCTTTATCCACTGCGCCACCTCCCGGACCACTTTTTTTTTTTTTTAATTAAAACAAAATTTTTTCCCTCTTGTTGCCCTGTTGTTTATTGCCATTGTTGCTATTGTTATTGTTGCTGCTTGTTGTAACTTAACTTAAAAGGAGTTTAAGTTAAGCTGCTGTGGCGTGTAAAAGGATTCACATAGGGGAGCTGGTAACGGGTTTAAACAATACAAGGTTTATTAGGGTGAAACAGGTAAAATAAGCACTTATCATCAAGCGTTAAAAGTACACTAGATCCATAAAGTCTGAGTATAGTTATCAAAAGTTTAGTCCCATAAGACAAACAATTATCAGCCCAGGTAAAGGTTGCTCATGGCTGTAGAGAGGTCTAAAAGTTTACCAGCTAGCAGAATCACACGTGCTCAGTTCCCAGGAGAAGTAGCCATGGTGGATACCTGGAGCACCTCCACCGAGATGCTTCTGACCAGGAGAAAAAATCACCAGCCAAAGAGAGCAGCCTGCTCCAAGTCCATGCCTTTTATACATTCCCTTCTTTGTGTGTCCTGCCTCAGGCTGATGCCATTCGTATGCTAGTAGTCCTGAACTCCCATTGGGGTCACAACAGTGGCTGCCGTTGTTGTTGGATAGGACAGAGAGAAACCAAGAGAGGAGGGGAAGACAGAGAGGGGGAGAGAAAGACAGACACCTGCAGACCTGCTTCACTGCCTGTGAAGGGAACCCCCTTGTAGGTGGGGAGCCAGAGACTTGAACCAGGATCCTCACACCGGCCCTTGCGCTTTGCACCACGTGAGCTTAGCCCACTGTGCCACCACTCGGCTCCCCCAGCCACTTTCTAGTATGGAAGAGCTAGCCCCTGAAAATTCACCTTCTTCCCAATTTGCAGTCTCTACTGGGAATATCAAGCCTGATCAAGGGACTCTCCTCTTGCTGCACCTCTCTTCCTCTCCTTCCCCACTGTGCAGGGAGCCACCTACCGTTTCCTCTTTCCCTCTCCCCTTCTCAGTTTCTCTTACTCTTTCTGTGTCAGTCTCTGTGTCCCTGTGCCACTTCTCTACTGAACTTGGCTTCAGAAGTCCCCTGATTAGTGCCCTCTTCTGTTTATAGCTCGCAGTGCATGTGCAGGCAATTTCTCTTGCTCAAGCTGCCAGAAATAGTTGGAAGTTTGGAAAAACAGCTCACCTGGATAGAGCACAGCTTTGCCCTTTGTGTTACTCAGGTTCAAGCCTGACCCCCATCCTAATGAAGGAAGCTTTGTTACTGTGGTCTTTTTCACTCTACCTGTTTCTATCTAAAAAACAGCACTGAAAAGAAAGAGGAGAAGGTGGCATTAGAGGAGGAAGAGGAAGAGGAGGGGGGAAAATGAAAACTGGGACTGAGGGAGTCGGGCGGTAGAGCAGCGGGTTAAGTGCATGTAGCACTGGGACTGGAGAGATAGCTCATTGTAGGGAAATGGTGAGGTTGTGGTTGAGCTTGGCAGGGCTTGACTTGAGGGGACATCCATCCTGTCAGTCTCTCTCTCTACTGAGAGGTTGAGCGAGGAGGGACACAACTCCCCCAAGGTTTTGCCTTGTCTTATCAGACTCCCTGCCTCACAAAGCACCCTGCATTCCTGATACTATGGCCTGCTCCCTTATTATCTATATAATCATTGTTTTGCTTGAAAGATCCCCACCCATTCCATTCCTTTGATCTATCTTCTTTCTACCTTGAGACCCTCCCTGCCTGCAGGGTATTATTAATCCCACCAGTTAAAACCCTGCAACAGTTGCTAAGGAAGTTCCTACCTTTCCCAGCCCCTTTTGCCTTTCTCTGCCCCTTTCCAAACCATGTCAAGCCATTTCCGTTTCTGACTTGCCACTTCCGGGTCTGACTTTTAAAAAGCCTTGGCTCTCTGATCAAAAAGAATTGAATCACCTCACCACCACCAGCTCTGTTTCTGGGTCATTTCTCTTGCTGAGTGAGTAGCAGCCCAGGCTGGCTCCAGTCGTGTTCTCTCCAACCCAGAGAGTACGCATCCGAGAAGAGGCACCCCCCACACTAGCCCGGCAGTTCATGGAATTAGGATGTCAGTCTTGCCATGTGGGCAGCCCAGATTCAAGTCCCAGCACCACATGGGAGATGCCATAGCACTGGAGGAAGGTCTAATTCTGAAGAGAGAGAGCGGAGAATGGTTTGCAGTAGGATCCATTCTCATTCTTTCTTTCTTTTATATTTTTGCCTCCAGGGTTATTGCTGGGGCTCAGTGCCTGCACTACGAATCCACTGCTCCTAAAGGCTATTTTTTTGTTGCTCTTGTTGTTGTCATTATTGTTGTTGTTGTTATTGCTGTCATGTTGTTGGATAGGACAGAGAGAAATCAGAGAGGAAGAGAAGACAGAGAAGGGCAGATAAAGACAGACACCTGCAGGCCTGCTTCACCACTTGTGAAGCGACTCCCTTGCATGTGGGGAGCAGGTGGCTCGAACTGGGGTCCTTTTGCTGGTCCTTGCACTTTGCGCCATGTGTGTTTAACCCACTGCACTACCACGCACACCCCCATTCTGTTTCTTGTCTGTCGCTTGTGTTCTAGTTTGGGTCTTTGGAGCAACCCACAAGCTGGTGTTTTATTTGCAGCACTTGTATATAGCAGCAGAACAACAGTTTGGAATAGAAAGTGGTACATTTTATGCTGACATTTGTCTCAGTGGGTGGTGTTCCTCATCTTCTACAGAATCAGAAAACCAGCCTCTCACCAAGGCCCATGATCAGATTTGGGGGTGGCCTTGGGGGGGCAGTGCTGGGGCTCAGTCTCTCAGGAGGTGGTAGCCAAATGTTGGCAGGGTTACTGTCCTCGGAAGGTTGGGCCAGAGCTGGTGGATGGACCTGGATCTGGCAATGGGAGGAGGCCTCACCTCCACATGGGTGGCCAGAGGAACCCTTCTGCCGAGGGCAGCCTGAAGACCCAAACAGACACTTCTGGGTGTGTGGGGTGATTGTGAAAGCATGGTAAGAGCAGAGGGGAACTCCCATCATAAAGACGGAGGTCTGAAAAGATACCCCACCCGTCAGCCTCTCCCTTTCAGGGGTCGAGCATGGAGGGAAAAGCTTTCCTGACTCAGTTTCCTCTTGTCAGTCTCCCAAGTATCACAGGCACCTACATCCCCTAACACTTAACTCATTCCCTTGTTACAAACCAAATGGTTGCCTGCTTAAAGTTCACTACACGTTCACCATCCATCTGTGATCACATACAGACTATACTCCATCATCCTACCCTGTCAGTAGTGTAACAGTAAGGCCCACTCCCCATTTCCTCATTTCTTGATGACATATACTCCATATATCAATATTCTGCCTTGACCAAAAGGTTTTTCTCTGTCTGCCTCTCCCTTGCTGGTATAATTAACATGTTTTTCTAAATACCTTCAGCTAATTGACTCTCTTACCCAATAGCCACTAATCATTCCTGAACTTTCCCCACTCCTATCAATTCTCTTCATTCCTCAGATCCTTCACCTTGAGGGTTCTGACCTTTAAAAACCCATCATTATTGTCACATGTGAAAAATGTCCTTTGTTCCCTTCTGCTATTTAAACCCTGCCTTCCGTGCAATAAATGGATTGTTTGCAACTAAATGATTCCCATTAGAGTTAACATGAGAGGCCAGTACCAAGTCTTACCTCTGCTGTGAGGCCACCCACACAAGTACCAGCATGGGTGTCCTCTGGCCTAGCCTGATGTCACACCTCTTCTGCCACCCCACTGGTCACAGACACTGGTGCTGACCCCGGCTGGGGGGTGGGGGCAGCTGGAGGCTCCAGAGCCAGGCAGCCACAAGGCTTTGCGTGCTGGCACCTGTTGTTTGTTTTAGTCACTTTCTGTGGGTCTGGGGGTCAATGGCTTGTAGTACAGTTGCCGACACATGGGTACAGTTTCTCATCTCCCCCGCATGATAGGTGACTACAAAACACTCTCGTGCACAACTGAGATCATTGATTTTTAACAGATTGCGGGCTGTCGCTCTGGGTCCCCCGCACCCCTGGCCAGCGGAAGCAAGGGTCAGAGCGGCCCCCTGGGAGTCCTGGGGTGGCTCCATGTGGCGGGGGCAAAGTGCTCAGAGAGACAAGCAGTCAGCTCTGGGAGAGCCTCATGGGACAACTCATTTATTGGCAGAAAGGCAGGCAGATATACCCATTGCTTGGGGGGAAGGTTGAGGTACTTACTAACCCAAACACAGAGCAACACAATGCATAGTCACATTTTGACCTACAGACTATTTGATCACAAGCACAGGGTTTGATCACAAGCTTCACAATGTGTATTTTCCCAGAGGTAGCTTGCAGGCACTTCAGGGTAGGGGGGAAGGGAGGCAGCTGAGCAATCAGGATGTTTACTGGTGGTTTTCAAGTTAGCCACACACAGTCATTTATAGCCTTTGTTTAAAAAGGAAAGAAAGGGGAGTCGCGTGGTAGTGCAGCGGGTTAAGCACAGGTGGCACAAAGCACAAGGACCAGCATAAGGACAGAGAAACAGAAAGACACCCGCAGCACTGCTTCATCACCTGCCAAGTTTTCCCCCTTGCAAGTGGGGAGCCAGGGCTTGAACTGGGGTCCTTGTGTACTGTAACATACACGCTCAATAGCAAGAGAGAAGCTGCCTGGAAGGTGGCTCAGTGAATGGAGTTTTAATTTCCAACATTGCATTTTTTAGAGTGTTTCTCTCTCATACACACACACACACACACACACACACACACACACACACACAAATTAGGAGCTGGGTGGGGGCACACCTGGTTAAGCACACATGTTACAATGTGCAAGGACCAGCGTTTAAGCCCTAAGTCAGCACCTGCTGGGGGAAAGCTTCGTAAGTGGCGAAGCAGGGCTGCAGGTGTCTCTCTGTCTCTCTCCCTCTCTTTTTTAAATATTTATTTATTTATTTCCTTTTGTTGCCCTTGTTTCATTGTTGTAGTTTTATTGATGTCATTGTTGTTGGATAGGACAGAGAGAAATGCAGAGAGGAGGGGAAGACAGAGAGGGGGAGAGAAACAGACGTGCTTCATCGCTTGTGAAGGGACTCCCCTGCAGGTGGGGAACCTGGGACTCCAACCAAGATCCTTATGCTGGTCCTTGTGCTTTACGCCACGTGTACTTAACCTGCTGCGCTACCACCCAACTCCCTCTCTCCCTCTTTATCTCCCCCTTCCCTCTCAATTTTTGGCTGTCTCTAACCAGTAAGAAAATTAAAAGAATACCAACAGTAATTAAAAAATAAATATTTAAATTAATCTTTATCAAAGAAGGGAGAGAAGGAGAGAGAAATATCGCCAGAGAGATCACTCCCCACAAGTTCTGCGCTCTGGGAATGTCTCTACCAGAAGTAATCCCACGGGGTGAAGCGCTGATTGACTTCCCCTTACAGCAGCCCCGGGAGACAGGTACCTTTGTCACCTGGCCTTACAGGTAGAGGATGTCACTGGGGTGCAACCAGCCAGAGGGGACGCTGGAACTTCACAGCTGAGTCCCTGCTCCTCTCTACACCTTCTCCTGGGGAGGCGGGGAGAGGGAATACTGCGGAGAATGATGAATAATTGCTACCAGGAACTTCGCCAACAAAAGGGCTGTCACCTGGAATCCCTAGTTAGCAGGCCTCTTCTCTGGGAACTCAGGGAGAGGCCGCGATGCGCCCCACAAGCCTCTTCCTGCCTCGGCCACTAGGGGGCAGAGCGGGCCGGCAGAAGCTCAGCTCTCCTGCCCGGGGCCTGTGCTGAACCAAAGCTGTTACTAAGCGGCGGCGGGGCTCTCTCATCCGGAAAAGCGCGCACGCCTGTGCTCCTATGAGTACCTGTGAGACAGTCTTTTCACGACAAACAAGCAATCAAGCAAACAAATTCACTGAGCATTCAGAGACATGTCCCCACTGTCTAAAAATAAATGTGTTTTTAAAAAATTTTTTAATATTTATTTCCTTTTGTTGTCCTTGTTTTTTTATTGTTATAGTTATTGCTGTTTTTGATATTGTTGTTGTTGGATAGGACAGAGAGAAAAGGAGAGAGGAGGGGAAGACACAGAGGGGGAGAGAAAGACAGACACCTGCAGACCTGCTTCACCACCTGTGATGCGACTCCCCTGCAGGTGGGGAGCCGGGGGCTCGAACCGTGGTCCTTACCCTGGTCCTTGAGCTTTGCGCCACTTGTGCTTAACCCGCTACGCTACGGCCCGACTCCCGAAATAAATGTTTTTTGTGTCAGTGAAAACTGACACAAGAGACCACATAGTGCTTGATCCCGTTTAAATGAAGAGTGGGAGGCAAAATTAAAAACCGGGGGAACAGAAAGCAGAAGCAGCCTCGGGCTGGGGCAGGGCTGGGGGTGGCACCGAGTACCAGGAGCCCTGAGAACGTTGTCTAACTCCTCCGGGACCTATTTCACTGGACACTTGAGATGCAAATATGCCTCTGCTCTGAAGTTTGCTGCTCTTTTTTATTTTTAATCTTTGTTTCCCTTTATGACAGAGGTCATAATACCACTCAGCTCTGGTCATAGGAGGCTGTCGGGAACCTCCAACTTAGTCTTTTTTTTTTCCTCCAGGGAAAAAACCCATTCAGAGGAGAGGACTTTTTTCTTTTCTTCTTCGTCTCCTCCTTCTCCTTCTCCTTCTCCTTCTCCTTCTCCTTCTCCTCCTCCTCCTCCTCCTCCTCCTCCTCCTCCTCCTCCTCCTCCTCCTCCTCCTTCTCCTTCTCCTTCTCCTTCTCCTCCTCCTTCTCTTCCTCCTCCTCCTCCTCCTCCTTCTTCTTTTAATGAAGACTTGCCAGAGAGAGGGGAAAAAAACAAGTAATTTCTAGTTCTCAAAATGTCAAAGAAGTGGTCCACAAGATGGCACAGTAAAGAAAGCATTGGCTTCTTAAGCATGAGGTCTTGAGTTCAATCCCTGATAGCACATGTACCAAAGTGATGCCTGGTTCTTTTTCTCTCTCCTCTTATCTTTTTCATTAATAAATAACTATTTTTAAAGACAAGAAAAAAGGGAGGCAGATGGTGGTGCATCTGGTTAAGCACACATGCTACAATACACAAAGATCTGGGTTCAAGGCCCTGGCCCCCACATGCAGTGGGGGAAGCTTCACAAGTGGTAAAGCAGTGCTGCAGAAGCCTCTCTGTCTTTCTCTCTCTCTCTCTCTCTCTCTATCACCTTTTGCCCTCTCAATTTCTCTGTGTCTTTATCCAATAAAGATAATTAATTAATTGAAAAAAGAAAGAACTTAATTTTTAAATTTTATTTATTTATTTATTTATTTATTTTTTAAGATTTTATTTATCTATGAGAAAGACAGGAGGAGAGAGAAAGAACCAGACATCACTCTGGCACATGTGCTGCTGGGGATCTTTCCTCTTTGCCTCCAGGGTTATTGCTGTGGACTTATGCCTGCACTAAGAATCCACTGCTCCTAGAGGTCATTTTTTTCATTTTGTTGCCCTTGTTGTTATTATTATTGTTGTTGTCATTGCTATTGTTGTTGTATAGAAAAGAGAGAAATTAAGAGAGGAGGGGAGACAGAGGGGGGAGAGAAAGACAGACACCTACAGACCTGCTCCACCGCCTGTGAAGTAACCACCCCTTTGCAGGTGGGGAGCCGGGGACTTGAAGCAGGATCCTTACATCGGTCCTTAGGCTTCATGTCATGCATGCTTAACCTGCTGTGCTACCGCCCGACCTCCCACTTATTTTTTTTAAGAATTTATTTATTTATTCACAAGAAAGACAGGAGAAGAGAAAGAACCAGCCATCACTCTGGTACATGTGCTGCCGGGGATCGAACTCAGGACCTCATGCTTGAGAGTCTAGTTCCTTAGCCACTGCGCCACCTCCCGGACCACCCACTTATTTTTTTAACCAGAGAACTACTCAACTCTGGCTTATGGTGGGATAGGAGATTGAACCTGGGACTTTGAAGACTCAAACATGAGAGTCTTTTTTGCATAACCATTATGCTATACCACCCTTCCCCCGTCATGCCTCACACACATCCTTCATTTCATAACCACCTATTTAAATTTATTTATTTATTTATTTTGGATATATATATATAGAGAGAAACTGAGATGGAAGTGGGGAGACACCTGCAGCACTGTTTCACCTCTCATGAGGTATTTACAACAGACTATGAACTCTGGGAGCCTGAGTTAAACAAAACTCCTCAGGAAAGCATCCACATGATGGCCAAATGCAGGCCCTGACAGGAGAAATTCTGCTTCCAGTTAAGACTAAATTGTGAAGAAACAGGAAATTGACTGGAGGGAGAAGCAGGAAATCATGCTGCAACCCCAAATAGCCAGTGGGTAAAAGAGAGTTCAGCTGGTGCTGGGACACCTGTTTCCTTACTACTGTTTTCCTGCTTCAGTCTTTTGAAGCGAGCTACCCTTGGACACAAATGCCTTTGCAAGAATTTAGATAATCTCTCATCTCAATGTTACTATGTGGACTTGATTTTGAAATGAGTTCTTGAGAATATCTTTTTTTTTTTTTTACCAGAGCACTGATCAGCTCTGGTTTACAGTGGTGCAGGGGATTGAACCTGGGACTTAGAAGCCTCAGGCATGACAGTCTGTTTGTGTAACCATTATGCTATCTACCCCTACCCGAGAATATCTTAAGAGATACTGGGTGTCTCTGTTTAACCTTTGGTGTGGGAGAGAGCCAGTTGTTGCTGTGAAGAACTGTGTTTGAAGGCGGCCAGCCGTTGAGAAACAGTGAAGCTGACATAACGTGAAGTGGCAGGCGTGATTTGCACTGGAATCTGCCTGAAGCTGTGGTTCTCAGGAAAACTGACTAGCCCAGGAAGCCTGTCCCCATGCTCAGAAGATGCCCCACCTCATTGCTCAACTCCACACTCACCCTCTCTAGGTTAACAAAGAGGTCACAGGAAGGACCGGGATAGAGGCCTAGCTCTGCAGAGCAGCATGTCTGCGCACGGCATGCTTTCTTCGAGGAGGCATAGGTGGTGAGAACTTCAGACTCTGTGCACAGAGATCTAAACTGCAGCCTGACTTCTTTGTAAAGGAAAACACCTTTGTGTTTGGGAGTTTCTTCACTTAGCTTTACATATATTCTCAGAAAATTCATTTTGCTGAGGTTTATGTGATTTTTTTTCTTCAAGATTTGCCTCTTGGAATCTATTTAGAGTGATAATAAGAAAACGCTGGGTTTCTTTGAAGAGGAGGGAGGCATAGGCTAGAGGAACACATGAACTTTGGTGGTGGTGCGTGAAATTGTTCTTTGGAAGCCTTATGATTTTGTGAACCAGTGTTAAATCAATAATAACGATGATGACAATGATAAGAGAAGAGAAACTGGGAGTGCGGCAGTAGGTAGCACAATGGGTTAAGTGACATGGCGCAAAGCGCAAGGACCTGATTAAGGAGCCCGGTTCGAGCCCCGGGCTCCCCACCTGCAGGGGAGTCGCTTCACAGGCGGTGAAGCAGGTCTGCAGGTGTCTATCTTTCTCTCCCCCTTTCTGTCTTCCCCTCCTCTCTCCATTTCTGTCTGTCCTATTCAACAACGACATCAATAACAACAACAATGATAACTACAACAATAAAACAACAAGGGCAACAAAAGAGAATAAATAAATATTAAAAATAATTTTTTAAAAAGAGAGAAACTGCTGAGACTGGCAAGAGATCTCACCTGCCTTGCCATGTTCATACCCAAGCTAGACATGACCCCTGTGGCACTGGGGAAGTTACAGTATTGTGAGTCTTCTACTCACTTTCAAAAAAAGAAAGAGAAAGAAAGAAAGAAAGAAAGAGAGCGAGAGAGAGAAAGAAGAAAAGAAAGAAATTACAGGGAGTTTTCTTGTTTGCTTGCTTCATTTGTATTTATTTATTATTGAATAGAGACAGAAATTAAGAGGGGAGAGGGAGAGAGAGAGAGGAAAAGGGACTAAGGGACACCTGCAGACCTGCTTCACCACTTATGAAGCTTTCCCCTTGCAGGTGGGAACTGGGGGCTCGAACCTGGGTCCTTGTGCACTGTAATGCACGAGCTTAGCCAGGTGGGTCACTGCTCTCCCCCACTCATTCGTAGTTATTGTCAGCTGTGTTGTGGCTGAGGTTCAGTGCCTCCACAATGAGCCCCCTGCACCTGGTGGCCATGTTTTCCTTTCCACTCTTTTATCTGATAGAACAGAGAAAAATTGAGAAGGGCTGAGGAGACAGAAAGGGAGAGAAAGCAGCACACAGCACCACTTCACAGCTTGTGAAGCTTACCCCCTCCAAGCAGGGCCTAGAGGCTTGAACCCATGTCCTTGAGCATGATAACGTCCGTACTCAACTAGGAGTGCCACCACCCAGCCCCAGAAATGGCTGCTTTTATTGATCAAATGTGGCCAAATATCAGTTTTTATTTATTTACCTTTTATTTATTAATGGGAGGGATAGGAAGAGAGAGAGAGAAAGAACTGGACATCACTCTGGCACATGTGCTGCGGGGAATTGAACTCAGGACCTCATGCTTGAGAATCCAACATCTGATTCACTGAGCCACCTCCCAGACCACATATTTATTCTATTTTATTTTTAACTTTTAAATTCATTTTCCCTTTTGTTGCCTTGGTTTTTTTTTTTTTATTTACTGTTGTTGTAGTTATTATTGTTGTTCTTATTGATGTCGTTGTTGTTGGATAAGACAGAGAGAAATGGGGGATCGGGTGGTGGCGCAGTGGGTTAAGCGCAGGTGGCGCTAAGTGCAAGGACCGGCGTAAGGATCCCGGTTCGAGCCCCCGGCTCCCCACCTGCAGGGGAGTCGCTTCACAGGCGGTGAAGCAGGTCTGCAGGTGTCTGTCTTTCTCTCCCCCTCTCTGTCTTCCCCTCCTCTCTCCATTTCTCTCTGTCCTATCCAACAACAAAGCAACGTCAACAATGGCAATAATAACCGCAACGAGGCTGCAACAACTAGGGCAACAAAAAGGGGAAAAAATGGCCTCCAGGAGCGGTGGATTCATGGTGCAGGCACCGAGCCCAGCAAGAACCCTGGAGGGAAAAAAAAAAAAAAGACAGAGAGAAATGGAGAGGAGGGGAAGACAGGGGGAGAGAAAAGCACCCTAGAGGCAAAAAAAAAGGGGGGAGAGAAAGACAGACACCAGCAGATCTGCTTCACCGCTTGTGAAGCGACTTCCCTGCAGGTGGGGAGCTGGGGCCTCGAACTGTGATCTTACGGCCGGTCCTTGCGCTTTGCGCCATGTGCACTTAACCTGCCGCGCTACCCCCTTATTTATTCTATTTTTAAAAATAATTTTAAATTTATTTTATTTATTTATTACTGGACAGAGACAGAGAGAAATTGAGAGGGCAGAGGGAGATAGACAGAGAGACACCTGCAGCCCTGCTTCACCACTGGTGAAACTTTTCCCTTGAAGGTGGAGGCCAGGTCCTTGAACCCGGGTCCTTCCGCACTGTTATATGAGTTCTTAACCAAGTGCACCACCACCTAGCTCCACAAATAGCAGGTCTTTTTAAAAAAAATTATTATTATCTTTATTAGATAATAGGTAGAGACAGCCAGAAATTGAGAGGGAAGGGGGAAATAGAGAGGGAGAGAGAGAGACACCTGCAACCCTGCTTCACCACTTGTGAAGCTTCCCCCGTGCAGGTGGGGACTGAGGGCTTGGACCCCGGTCCTTGAACCGTGTAACATGTGTGCTCGGCCAGGTGCACCACTGCCCGGCCCCTAGCAGGTCTTTTATAGAGTTCAACTCTATTAAACAGTCCCTAATTCCCTTAGTCTCATAATTTCACTCCACACTTATTTACTAGGCTCCTAAAACAGTCTTTGTTCTTAGAAGCTTCCACTCTGGTGAAGATTCTTTTTTTTTTTTTTTTTAATTTTTTATTTAAGAAAGGATTAATGAACAAAAACATAAGGTAGGAGGGGTACAACTCCACACAATTCCCACCACCCAATCCCCATAACCTACCCCCTCCCATGGTAGCTTTCCCATTCTCTATCCCTCTGGGAGCATGGACCCAGGGTCATTGAGGGTTGCAGAAGGTAGAAGGTCTGGCTTCTGTAATTGCTTCCCCGCTGAACATGGGTGTTGACTGGTCGGTCCACACTCCCAGTCTGCCTCTCTCTTTCCCTAGTAGGGTGTGTCTCTGGGGAAGCTGAGCTCCAGGACACATTGGTGGGGTCTTCAGTCCAGGGAAGCCTAGCCAGCATCCTGGTGGCATCTGGAACCTGGTGATTGAAAAGAGAGTTAACATACGAAGCCAAACAATTTGTTGAGCAATCATGGATCCCAAGCTTGGAATAGTGGAGAGGAAGTGTTAGGGAGGTACTCACTGCAAACTCTAGTGTACTTCTGCTTTCAGGTATATATTTTGCAGTAGTTTATGGATACGTGTGCACATAAGCTCTCTGTAGCTTTCTGGTGAAGATTCTAAACTAGTAACAAAGTTTTAGGTCCAGGGAAACAGCACAGTGGCTCAGGCTTGAGGCTCAGAGTCCCAGGTTCAATCCCCAGCACTGCCACGAACTAGAACTAAGTTGTGCTGTGGTGGAAAAAACAAACTCAAAGCACAGAATTCAGCACAAAGCAGCCGGTGCCAGGAGCGGCATTGTCAGCAAGCTGCTTAGTCAGTGTTGGGGGGTGCAGTTGGGCTCTTGCCAGTGGGGGGAGAGCCCCTGTGGGGTTTGTGAAGGTGGTTTCTGGGGGCCCTGCTGTCCACATGGGGGAGATTAAGGACAAGGAAAGCAGGTGTTAGGATAGAAACCAAGACAGGCAGGAGACTGGCCAAGTGTGGTTAGGGGGAGGGGCTTGAGTGTCTGCTGAAGATAGAGAAATTTGGTTGTAAAGTAATGATTTCTTGCTTGCTTGCTTTCAGAAGAGGGGGGGAGAGACGGAGAGAGGGAGAGACGGAGAGAGGGAGAGACGGAGAGACAGAGAGACAGAGAGAACCAGCCCAGAGTACTACTCAGCTTGGATTTAGGGTGGTACTGGGGATTGAACCTGGGACCCTGGAGTCTCAGGCACACTGACACTTTGCTCTAACAAGCTGAGCTTTTTCCCTGTAATGGTAATGCTCTCTGTTGATAATGGTAATGCTTCCAGGTTTGGGGTATTACAAATTATGCTGCTATGAACCCAGATATACACAAATCTTTTTGGATGGGTGTGTTGGGTTCCTTAGGATCTAGCCCCAGTGGAGGAATTGCAGGATCATAGGGTAGGTCCACTTCTAGCCTTCTGAGAGTTCTCCAGACTGCTCTCCACAGGGGTTGGACCAATTGACATTCCCATAGGAGGGTTCCTTTGTCCCCACAACCTCTCCAGCATTTGTGGCTGCTGTCTTTTCTGATGTCTGACATTCTCACTGGAGTGACATGGTATCTCATTGTGTCTTTACTTGCATTTTTCTGACAGTCAATGACTTGGAGCGTTCTTTAATGTTTTTGTTTGTTTGTTTGTTTGTTTTCCCACCAGGGTCATCTCTGAGACTCAGTACCTATATGAAGAATCCACCATTCCTGGTCACCACCACCCCTTTTTTTTTTCATTAAATAGGACAAAGAACCTAAGGAATCCAGCAGGAAGCTTTTGGAAATCATCAGGCAATACAGTAATGTGTCAGGCTATAAAATTAACATTCAAAAGTCAGTGGCATTCCTCTATGCAAACACTAAGTTAGAAGAAATTGAAATCCAGAAATCAGTTCCTTTTTCTATAGCAACAAAAACAATAAAATATCTAGGAATAAACCTAACCAAAGAAGTGAAAGACTTGTATACTGAAAATTATGAGTCACTACTCAAAGAAATTGAAAAAGACACAAAGAAGTGGAAAGATATTCCATGTTCATGGGTTGGAAGAATTAACATCATCAAAATGAATATATTACCCAGAGCCATCTACAAATTTAATGCTATCCCCATCAAGATCCCAAGCACATTTTTTAGGAGAATAGAAAAAATGCTACAAATGTTTATCTGGAACCAGAAAAGACCTAGAATTGCCAAAACAATCTTGAGAAAAAAGAATAGAACCGGAGGCATCACACTGCCAGATCTCAAACTGTATTATAGGGCCATTGTCATCAAAACTGCTTGGTACTGGAACATGAACAGACACACTGACCAGTGGAATAGAATTGAGAGCCCAGAAATGAGGCCCCACACCTATGGACATCTAATCTTTGACAAAGGGGCCCAGACTATTACATGGGGGAAGCAGAGTCTCTTCAACAACTGGTGTTGGAAACAATGGGTTGAAACATGCAGAAGAATGAAACTGAATCACTGTATTTCACCAAATACAAAAGTAAATTCCAAGTGGATCAAGGACTTGGATGTTAGACCAGAAACTATCAGATACTTAGAGGAAAATATTGGAAGAACTTTTTTCCGCATAAATTTTAAAGACATTTTCAATGAAACGAATCCAATTACAAGGAAGACTAAGGCAAGTATAAACCTATGGGACTACATCAAATTAAAAAGCTTCTTCACAGCAAAAGAAACCACTACCCAAATCAAGAGACCCCTCACAGAATGGGAGAAGATCTTTACATGCCATACATCAGATAAGAGTTTAATAACCAACATATATAAAGAGCTTGCCAGACTCAACAACAAGACAACAAATAACCCCATCCAAAAATGGGGGGAGGACTTGGACAGAATATTCACCACAGAAGAGATCCAAAAGGCCGAGAAACACATGAAAAAATGCTCCAAGTCTCTAATTGTCAGAGAAATGCAAATCAAGACAACAATGAGATATCACTTCACTCCTGTGAGAATGTCACACATCAGAAAAGGTAACAGCAGCAAATGCTGGAGAGGGTGTGGGGTCAAAGGAACTCTCCTGCACTGCTGGTGGGAATGTCAATTGGTCCAACCTCTGTGGAGAACAGTCTGGAGAACTCTCAGAAGGCTAGAAATGGACCTACCCTATGACCCTGCAATTCCCCTCCTGGGGATATATCCTAAGGAACCCAACACATCCATCCAAAAAGATCTGTGTACACATATGTTCTTGGCAGCACAATTTGTAATAGCCAAAACCTGGAAGCAACCCAGGTGTCCAACAACAGATGAGTGGCTGAGCAAGTTGTGGTATATATACACAATGGAATACTACTCAGCTGTAAAAAATGGTGACTTCACTGTTTTCAGCCGATCTTGGATGGACCTTGAAAAAATCATGTTGAGTGAAATAAGTCAGAAACAGAAGGATGAATACGGGATGATCTCACTCTCAGGCCGAAGTTGAAAAACAAGATTAGAAAAGAAAACACAAGTCGAACCTGAAATGGAATTGGAGTATTACACCAAAGTAAAAGACTCTGGGGTGGGTGGGTGGGTGGGGAGAATACAGGTCCATGAAAAATGATGAATGAAATAGTGGGGGTTGTATTGTTAAATGGGAATCTGGGGAATGTTATGCATGTAAAAAAAAAAAGAAGTAGAAACGCAAAGCAGAAATTGACTGAGTTTGGAGTATGGCACCAAAGTAAGAAAGCAAAAGTACACTAGAGTTTGCAGTGAGTACCTCCCTAATACTTCCTCTCCACTTTTCCAAGCTTTGGGTCCATGATTGCTCAACAATTTGTTTGGCTTTGTATGTTAACTCTCTTTTCAGTCACCAGGTTCCAGGTGTCATCAGGATGCCGGCCAGACTTCCCTGGATTGAAGACCCCACCAATGTGTCCTGGAGCTCAGCTTCCTCAGAGACCCATCCTACTAGGGAAAGAGAGAGGCAGACTGGGAGTATGGACCGACCAGTCAACGCCCATGTTCAGCGGGGAAGCAATTACAGAAGCCAGACCTTCCACCTTCTGCAACCCACAATGACCCTGGGTCCATGCTCCCAGAGGGATGGAGAATGGGAAAGCTATCGGGGGAGGGGGTGGGATATGGAGATTGGGCGGTGGGAATTGTGTGGAGTTGTACCCTTCCTACCCTATGGTTTTGTTAATCCTTTCTTAAATAAAAAAAATAAAATTAAAAAAAAAAAGAAAGAAACTCACAAAAAAAATAAAACAAAATAAAATAAAAATAAATAAATAAATAAATAGGACAAAGAGAAATTGAGAGGGGAGGGGAGCTAGAGAGGGAAAGAAAGAGAGTTACTTGAAGACCTGCTTCCTTACTTCTGAAGCCTCCTCTATGTGTGGGGGGAGGGGACTTGAACACAAGCCCTTGCACATGATAACATGTGTGCTCAACTGGGTGTGCCATTACCCAGCCCCCATAAAGGCCTTTAAAAAAGAAAGGAAGGAAGAAAGAAAGAAAATAAAGTTTTTGGGAGTTGAGTGGTGGTGCAGAAGGTTAAGCACAGGTGGCACAAAACACAAGGACCTGAGCAAGGATCCTGGTTGGAGCCCCCAGCTCCCCACCTGCAGGGGAGTCGCTTCCCAGGTGGTGAAGCAGGTCTGCAGGTGTCTGTCTTTCTCTCCCCCTCTCTGTCTTCCCCTCCTCTCTCCATTTCTCTGTCCTATCCAACAATGACACCAATAACAACAACAATAACCACAACAATAAAAAAAAACAATGGCAACAAAAGGGAATAAATAAATAAATATTTTTAAATAAAGTTTTTTCTTGATAACTTTTTTTTTTTTTTTTTGTCTCTCAGTGTTATCTCAGGGGCTCGGTGCCTGCACTATGAATCTACTGCACCTGGCGGCCATCTTTTTCTATTGTTGTTGCTGTTATTGTTGTTGATGTGTTTGTTGGATAGAGCAGAGAGAAATGGAGAGAGGAGGGGAAGACAGAGACGGGGAGAGAAAGACAGACACCTGCAGACCACAGTTTTTGGGGTGACAGCTTGCAAGTGGGGAGCTCGGGGCTTGAACTGGCTCTATGTGTGCTACTGTCTGGCCCCACTGTTTTCCTTTTTTGTTTGCTTGTTTTAATTTTATTTGATAGAACAGAGAGAAATTGAGAGGGGCGGGCCGATAGAGAGGGAAGGAGAGAGCTAAATAACTGCAAATCTGCTTCACCGCACATGAAGCGTCCCTTCTGCAGGTGAGGAGCAGAGACTCGAACCCAGGTCCTTACACAGATCCTTGCACTTGATACTATGTGCCCTTAACCAGTGCACCACCACCCAGCCCCAGCAAATAAAAGTTAACTTTTGTAGTAAGCATTAATTTGGGCAAAGAGTATTTAAAATCATTTATCTGTGTAAAGGATTCAAATGTTCATATTTTGTTTTTCCAAATTCCTTACTCAAAAAGAAAACAAAACCAGTCTTTCCCAGAAGCGTCTGCACAGAGCCTTATAACTGAGAGGAGCACACTGCAGAACACTTGACTCTCACGGCAGCGCCGCTTCTGGTCTGCGCATGCCATCTGACAAGACGAATCCTTGGCACCAAAATCACTAACACATTCAGAAACTAATCTTCGCTAAGCCCAGCTTCAACTCTCCAGTGCTGCCAGTGCGCTCAACTTTGTCATAAAAAATTCACATTAAAATATCTCAGCGAGGAGTCGGGCAGTAGCACAGCGGTTAAGCACATGGTCCAAGGACCGGCGTAAGGATCCCAGTTCAAACCCCCGGCTCCCCACCTGCAAGGGAGTCACTTCACAGGTGGTGAAGCAGGTCTGCAGGTGTCTGTCTTTCTCTCCCCCTCTCTGTCTTCCCCTCCTCTCTCCATTTCTCTCTGTCCTATCCAACAACAATGACATCAATAACAACAGCAACAATAAAAACAACAAGGGCAACAAAAGGGAAAATAAATAAATATAGTAATAAAATAAATAAATAAATAAACTGTCTGCGGAGAGCAGGTTCCTCAGATCCATTGTTCAAGCAGGCTACATGTATTCCTTCCTGCCATCAAAATCACCATGAAATTCCCAGGCACGGCGCTGGTTAGAAGGTATGCTCCAGGGGCCGGGAGGTGGCGCACCTGGCTGAGCACACATGTTATAGTGTGCAAGGACCAGGGTTTGAGCCCCCCCATCCCCTCCTGCAGGAGGAAAGCTTCATGAGTGGTGAAGCAGGGCTGCAGGGGTCTCTCTCCCTCTCTATCTCCCCCTTCCTTCTCAATTTCTGGCTGTCTCTATCCAAATAAATAAATAAATATAATGACAAAAAGAAGAAGGCATCTTCTGTTCTCCTCTTTATCTCCATGGACAAGAAATCCTTTGGCTCCCTGACTACAGCCAGTTTGTCTCTTTTGCAAAGGCTCACGTGGTCTAGGACCCGGAGCTCACCCCACATAGACTTTTTATTAAAATTATTTATTTATTTATTTATTTTCCCTTTTTTTTGCCCTTGTTTTTTATTGTTGTCTTAGTTATAATTGTTGTTGTTATTGATGTCATCATTGTTGGACAGGACAGAGAGAAATGGAGAGAGGAGGGGAAGACAGAGAGGGGGCGAGAAAGACAGACACCTGCAGACCTGCTTCACCCTTTGTGAAGCGACTCCCCTGCAGGTGGGGAGCCGGGGGCTCGAACCGGGGGCTCGAACCGGGGGCTCGAACCGGGACCCTTACGCCGGTGCTTGTGCTTCATGCCACCTGTGCTTAACCTGCTGTGCTGCTGTCCGACTCTCACCCACATATTTTTTAGAATATATTTTTATTATATTCAAACGAGTCAGTGTTCCAATGATAAAAATGCTATTCGTGAGATGTGGGAAGTAACTCACCTGGTAGAGTGCAGACGTCACTGAATGTGCAAGGACTTGGATTCCAGCCCCCACCAGCATGTGGAATAACAACAGAAAGGGGACATCTCATAAGTAGGTGAACAGTGCTGTGTGTCTCTCCTCCATATATATGCCTGCCAGCTGCAGGGGCATTGTGCAGTCATGAAGCCCTGGCTAAAAATAACAATAATAATAATAATTTTTTTAATTGGCAGCAAAAAAATCAAATAAATAAAAATGTTTAAATGTGGCCTGTGGAATCCTGTTGTTAAATTTTCACTATATTGCTTTTTGAAATAAAAAAAGTTTAGAAAATATAGGTTGTTGGGAGTCAGGCGGTAGCACAGCGGGTTAAGCGCATGTGGTGCTAAGCACAAGCACCGTCGTAGGGACCCCGGTTCGAGCCCCTGGCTCCCCACCTGCAGGAGAGTCACTTCACAGGTGGTGAAGCAGGTCTGCAGGTGTCTATCTTTCTCTCCCCCTCTGTCTCCCCTCCTCTCTCCATTTCTCTCTGTCCTATGCAACAATGACGACATCAATAACAACAACAATAATAACTACAACAATAAAACTGCACAAAGTGCCAGGACCGCCATAAGGATCCCGGTTCAAGCCCTCCGGCTCCCCACCTGCAGGGGAGTCGCTTCACAGGCGGTGAAGCAGGTCTGCAGGTGTCTATCTTTCTCTCCCCCTCTGTCTTCCCCTCCTCTCTCCATTTCTCTCTGCCCTAGCCAACAATGACGAATACAATAATAACTACAACAATAAAACAACAGGGCAACAAAAGGGAATAAATAAATATTTAAAAAAAAAACTTCTCCCATTTGCCAAAGGGAGATGGGAAATGGGAAACTTGAGCATGAAGTGGGGTATTAACTGCAATGGATTGAGGCACTTAATTATTTTAAATCGCTGAGTTCACAAGAACACTAGAAGCAGTTCATTGATCACCTCTGGAGAGGACTGGGAGGTTGTTGTATTTGAAAACCGGGAATAAAAAGAAGATCCAAGCATCTTCCTTTCTTTCCAAAATGAACTGCAGCCTCAGTCAGTATAGCGGGTTGCATTGGATCGACCTTCTCGTGGTGCATCCCGTGAGTACCCATTCATTGGGGAAACTGACGATCCTTCCTAGCCGACTGAATCAAAGCCAGCAACAAGCAGCTCCTGACAGCTTTCAGCCTGACCTGTTGACTGGCTACGGAAGAAGGGCAAACGCTAGAAGAAAAAGAAGTCAGTATAGCCAGTTGAGGAGGGCAGTTGTCCTTTAGGGAATCCATCCAATATTGGTAGAGCACATGTTTTGCTAATTTTGGGCCTTGGATTTGACCTCCAGAACCCTCTCCCAAAATTACAGTGCAAACTCCCAGTGAAAGAGTAAAACCTCTAACTCCCTGAGAAAAAGACCCTCGGATGGTACAAGGCTGCTGACAGAAGTGAGAACATGAGCTGTGAAGTGTCTCTGATGGTGCAGCTGACCCCTGCTGACCCCTGCAGTCCAGTCTACTGCTCAGGGGAGGTAGAGGGCGGAATGTGCTAAATGGGACAGTGGGTTCACCACCCAGCCCCTACTTTGCAATTTTCTATGGCAAAAAACATAGTAGAAAAAAACATGCTTAAATGACTTTAAGCTGCGGAAATTCTTCTTTTTGAAAGCGTTCTCATGCATATGACTGTGGCTGAATAAATACCTTGAGCCATGATTCATCCTGTGATGAATGTCCAGACATTCTGGATAGCAGAGCACAGTAACAGAAACAGCAGAGCCCCAAAAGCAACCAGGCCCAGGCTGCCCGGTCTCTGCAGAGCTAGGCCTGGAACGTCCACTGTCTCAACCACACTCAGCAGATTCCTGCCATTTCTGCGGAAACGTCCTAACAAGACACAGACAGTGGAGAAGAAGGTGTGTGTGTGTGTGTGTGTCTGTGTGTCTGTGTGTGTCTGTGTGTGTGTGTGTTCTAAGATGAAGAGATCGGTGCTGGGTTGTGTTTCTCTGTCTGACATGATGTGACATGATATGACATCAAACAGTTCCCCTTAATTGCATCAAAGTTTTTTTTTAAATTTTTTATATTTATTTACTTATTTTCCCTTTTGTTGCCTTTTTAAAATTGTTGTTGTAGTTATTGTTGTTGTTATTGATGTCGTTGTTGTTAGATAGGACAGAGAGAAATGGAGAGAGGAGGGGAAGACAGAGAGGGCGAGAGAAAGACAGACACTTGCAGACCTGCTTCACTGCCTGTGAAGTGACTCCCCTGCAGGTGGGGAGCCAGGGGCTTGAACCGGGATCCTTACCTGGTCCTTGCGCTTTGCACCACATGCACTTGACCCACTGAGCTACCGCCTGACTCCCTGCATCAGAGTTTTAGGCTCAAGAGTCTGGAAAATAGCTCCATTGGATAGAGCGCTGCTTTATCATGTACATGATCCAGGTTTGAGCCCAGCCCCCACCACTTTGAAGGAAGCTTCTGTGCTGTGGTATCATTCTCTCTCTCTCTCAAAAAAAAAAAGTCCCTCATACAGACTCCATACCGTGACACATAAACTGTGGGGACAAACATAAACTTCCATCCTGCACTCCAGAGCCCCCTCTGTTGTGTCTCAGTTGTGACTAAGTCCTTAGGCCGACTCTTCCAATTCCGACTCTCCGAAGACAGCAACTCAGGAGGATGGCTCAGTGGACGGAGCATTGGACTTGCAAGCATATGTTCTCAGGCTAGAGCCTCAGCATCTTATATGCCAGGGCGATGCTCTGGTTCTTTTTCCCTCATAAATAAATAAATCTTTAAAAACATTCCACAGTGATTAAGACAACCTGCCCATCTCTTCCTACCTATCTCTTTTCCTCCATCTTAATATGGGGTGCAGGGCCGGGAGACAGCATAATGGTTATGCAAAGAGTCTCTTATGCCTGAGGTTCCAAAGTCCCAGGTCAATCCCCAGCACCACCATAAGCCAGAGCCAAGCAGAGCTGTGGAACAACAACAACAACAACAACAAAAAGTGTGTGTGGGTGTGTGTTACAAATCTGTCTGTTAAGGCAGAAGTTGAAAAACACGATTAGAAGAGAAAACACAAGTAGAACCTGAATTGGAGTTGGCGTATTGCACCAAAGTAAAAGACTCTGGGGGAGAGAGTACAGGTCCCAAAAGGATGACAGAGGACCTAGTGGGGGTTATATTGTTATATGGAAAACTGGGAAATGTTATACATGTACAAACTATTGTATTTACTGTCAAATGTAAAACATTAATTCCCCAATAAAGAAAATTTTTTTTAAAAATCTGTCTGTTCCAGGGGACCAGACCAGCAGCCCTGCCCTTCCCATTGTGGAGAGGTCTGCTGCCGTCTGTCTGGGAGAACCCTATCCAGTCAGTTCCTGGAGGCTGCTTCCTAGTGGTCCTCACCGCCCAGCACATGGGTCCTCAGTGGAGTCCCACTGCCTGGGGTGACAGGTACACATGTGTCACACTCACAGCAGCCAGGAAGGAATGGCCCAGCTAGATTAGGAGACCTTTCAGTGTCCACTACACCTTCCTACTTCATTTATTTATTTTAAGAAAGTGAGAGAGATTGAGAGAAAGAAAGACCAGAGCACTGCTCAGCTCTGGCTTATGGCGGTGCTGGGGACTGAACCCAGGACCTTGGAGCCTCAGGCATGAAAGTCTTTTGCAGAACCATTATGCTGTCTTCCCAGCCCCCATTACACCTTCCTACTGACTCCAAGCAATAGCCCAAAGCTCCCCAGGCCTTGCTAGGTGGAACCCAGCCCTGAAACCATCTCCAGTACTCTTCTTCCTGTAGCCACTGCAGATGGTGCCTGGTTGGTTACAGGTGTTTGGTTAGTGTTTACTGAATACATGAATGAATGAATCCTGGTACCATCGTCAAATGTTATTTGAACTGAACTGAAGTGGAAAATACTGACTCAGTGCCCTGTGTAATGCAGGTGGGGGCAAGACACAGCTATTGCTACATGCAGAGTTCTCCACACATTTGTTTTTTGAGGCCAGCAAAATAGCTCACTTGGCTAGTGTGCCGATTTGCCTGATACGTGTGTGACCCAGGCTTGAGTCTGGCCCTAGACAGTGAAGGGAGCCTCAGTGCTGGGGCTGTTTTTTCCCCTCTCTGTTTTCTGTCTCTACTTAAAAAAAACAAACAAAGAAAGAAAAACTGTTTTCTTTGACTATATTGCGATGCTTGTGTGACACTGATGTGTTTATTAATATGTATAATCTATACACGTAACTATTAGTGAATACAAATAGAACAAGTAAAGATTTTCCAATTTTATTTAAATGAGTTCAGATAAAACCTCACATTGCCTGACTTGCTTACTTTAACGGTAGAGGCACAGCAGAATGAAGGTGGACACAGGTTGCCGGAAAGGTTGCCGGACGCCTCCGAAATAAGATCCCAGCCCCCGGGACCTGCTGAGCTCTGACCGCAATGCCATATTCTGACCTCAGAGTCAGATCAACTCAAGCTGTCAAATCTCCTAAATCTCTCAGCCCTGAAATCTATCAGCAGATGCCCCCAATCTTCAAAGCACACAGGAGTTTTCTACAAAAGAAGCCTTGAGAGAAGATGGAACACACGTGTCCCCAGGACAAGAACTCAGGTTCCAGCCCCCGCTCCCCACCCGCAGGGGGGACTCTTGAGGACAGGTGCAACAGGTCTACAGGTGTCTCTCTCCCTCTCTATTTCCCCTTCCCCTCTCAGTTTCTCTCTGTCCTGTGAAGTCAAATAGAAAGAAAAAGAAAGGGGAAAATAAAATCCTAAGATCTCTAACAATGCAAAAGCACCTATGAGACACTGGGTGACGTTCCTGCTGGAGTCGGCCAGCCCAAGTCAGCCTTGCTCTGAGGCGGCTTCAGAGCCCAGGGTGGCGGTTTCTCTGGGCAAGGCCTCCCCGGAGGGTCCCAGCTCCCCGGGCGTGTCCTCCTCCTGGTCTGGTGCCGAACCTTCCCCAGGGCCTGTGTTCTCCGGAGTGCCTGGCTCATCCCTGAGGGCTGGGGCTTCCTCAGGGGCTGCCTCTGGGCCCTCGCAGGTGAGGCCAGGGCTCACTTCCGGGGCTTCTCCCTGCACCGTGTGGGGAGCCTCGGGCTCAGGGTCGGCGCTGAGCTGCCCCACCTGCTCCTCCACCTGCTCGCCTGCTGCCGCCACCCTGGGACCCAGACTGGCCTCTTCTGCGACAGCCCCTGCTGCCTCTGGGTCTTCTGCAGCCTGTGCCACCTCTGCTCGCATGACAGCTGCTTCAGGGGCTTCCAGATGTGCCTCGTCGGCCTCTCGTCGGCCTCCTCCCCCTTCTCTTCAGGGGCTTCCAAAGGTGCCTCGTCGGCCTCCGCCCCCTTCTCTTCTTCACCTGAAAGATGTTGGGGAAACACGGGGAGATGACTTTGTGTTTGTTTAAACTACAATGAACTAAGACAGATGTTTCTGTGAGGATACGAACTGGTGTTCAGGGTCGACTGTGGCGTGGGAAGGGCAGTGTGTACTCGCTTTTATGTGGAGACAGAAAGAGGAGAGATGTCTCTGTACGGAGTTAAGTTTGGAAAGACACAGGATTGGAGGAGTCCAAAGACAGGTGTATTTTGTCTCTAGAGAAGGACAAAAGTGGAATTCTGCTTTGCTGTAGCCCGTCTGAGGCCTGCAAGGACAGGAGTGGGTAGGTAGGGGGTGTTGAGAGGGTACTGGGACCCAGCCCACAGTGGTGAAGGACTGAAGATGGTGGTGGGGGTGGTGTGTAGACACCTGCCCTGGAAAGATGAGAGGCTGTACCCACATGGCAACAACTACCTTATTAATCATTATTTACCCAACAAATCAATATACAATAACAGTAATAGTTACTATAGTGATAACAACCCCAGGGCCTGTTGAGCTTTACAAAATTCACTTCCCAGGACCAGCAAAATAGCTCGCTTGAGCAGTGAACTGCTCTGTCATGTGTGCAGCCCAGGCTCAAGCCCAGCCCTCACTACAGCAGAGGAAGCTTCAGGGGTGTGGTCTCTTCCTCTCTTTGTCGATACCCAAAAAGCAGACTCAGAGCAGTGAAAGCCAAATGATGACAATCAAATCCATGAAAAAGGACTTGAAGGCAACACGGGTGTGCAAACATGGCCTTCTGTAGCTATTACAATCAGCCTTCTTATGACTATAGCCAATAATGCTAATTGATAACATTGTCTCTTTCTTTTCTATATTTTTAAATAATTTTTATATTTATTTATTTATTTCCCCTTTTGTTGCCCTTGTTTTTTATTGTTGTTGTTATTGATGTCATTGTTAGATAGGACAGAGAGAAATGGAGAGAGGAGGGGAAGACAGAGGGGGGAGATAAAGAGAGACACTTGCAGACCTGCTTCACCTATGAAATGACTCCCCTGCAGGTGGTGAGCTGGGGGCTCAAACCAGGATTCTCTACACCGGTCCTTGTGTTCCACGCCACGTGTACTTAACCCGCTGTGCTACTGCCCGACTCCCTTCTTCAATTTTAAAGAATTCTTTATGAGTGTGAGGGAGAGAGAACCTGAGCATTGCTCTGGTGCGCATGATGCCAAGGATTGAACTCAGCACCCCAGGCATCAGAGTTCAAAGCCTTCCTTCTCTGTTGCAACATCTGATATATATATATGTTGCAACGTATATGTTGTTTTGTTATTGTTGTTATAGTTATTATTGTTGTTGTTATTGATGTCATCATTGTTAAACAGGACAGAGAGAAATGGAGAGAGGAGGGGAAGACAGAGAGGGGGAGAGAAAGACAGACACCTGCAGACCTGCTTCACCGCCTGGGAAGCGACTCCCCTGCAGGTGGGGAGCCGGGGGGTTAAACCGGGATCCTTACGCCGGTCCTTGCGCTTTGCGCCACCTGCGCTTAACCCGCTGCGCCACCACCTGACTCCCTCAACCTCTATTTTTATTCTTGCTATTGCTCCTGCCAGGACTTAGCTGCCCTGAGCCAGCTTTTTCAGATAAAGAAGAGACAGAGAAACAGAGGGAGAAGGGAAGACACCACAGCACTGAACCTTCCTCCAGTGTGAGGGGTAAGACTACTGCCTCTGCCTACGAGTCCTGGTGACAGTGATTCCTGAAAATGCTATTAGAGCCAAGAAGGGCAGAGCTTAGTTTCTATGTAAAGATTGTATATACTTATTAATGAGAAAGGAAGAACCAGACATCACTCTGGTACATGTGCTGACAGGGATCGAAATCAGGACCCCATGCTTGAGAGTCTAATGCTTTATCCACTGCGCCACTTCCTGGACTATGACAGAGCTTGGTTTCTAGTACCAGGGATGAGAGTGTGGCAGGTCTTTTTTTTTTAATCTGTATTTCTTTTATTTTATTTACTTTATTTTATTACTATTCTTTATTTTTAATATTTATTTATTCCCTTTTGTTGCCCTTGTTGTTTTATTGTTGTAATTATTGTTGTTGTTATTATTGATGTCGTTGTTGTTGGATAGGACAGAGAGGAGGAGAGAAAGATAGACATCTGCAGACCTGCTTCACCTCCTGTGAGGTGACACCCCTGCAGGTGGGGAGCCGGGAGCTCGAACTGGGATCCTTACGCAGGCCCTTGTGCTTTTTTTCATTTTTTTACCAGAACACTGCTCAGCTCTGGCTTATGGTGGTGTGGGGGATTGAACCTGGGGACTTTGGAGCCTCAGGTATGACAGTCTCTTTGCCTAACCATTATGCTAGGTACCCCTGCCCTGTGTCAGGACTTGTGTCCAGCATGTATAAGTCCCTGGCTTCCATGCCTGGCACCACAGAAACAAAGAGGAAAAAAGATAGTATGGTCTACAGTAAGAATCTGTTCGGTGCAGCTGGGAGGAGGTGGCCCAGTGACTAGAGCACTGGACGCACAAGCATGAGGTCCCATGTTCAACCTCTAGCACTGCATGTGCCAGTGTGACGCTGACCTTCCTCCCTCCCTCCCTCTCTCCCATTAACTAGTAAATACTTCTTTGAAATAAATTGTTTGGCATCTCTGGGGTCTTGCACATGCATGATTTCACTGCTTTGGGCAGACTTTTTCAGCTAGAGAGAGAGAGGAAGGGAGAGACAAATACCACAGAACCAGAACTTCCCCCAGGGCTGTGGCTTCCCTGTGATGCTGGGGCTTGAACTTGGGCCTTGAGCATTATAAGGCAAGCCTCCACCCAGTGAGTGACCTCTTCAGAAAGTATGGGTCAAGGAAAACAGCTTCTGCCTGCTTGGGGCTCCAGGTTTGATCACCAACACTGCCATATGCCAGAGCTTAGCATTTCTGTCTTTCTTGTAAAAATTAGTTAATTAGTTAAAAAAAATTTTAAAAAGAAAAGGGAAGCAAATAACTTAAGGTATGAGCTATGGGCAGGGTAGATAGCATAATGGTTATGCAAAGAGACTTTCATTTCATGCGTGAGACTCCAAGGTCCTAGGTTCTATCCCCCACACCACTGTAAAGCAGAGAAGATCAGTGCTTTAGTGAAAATAATAATATAGGGGGTCAGGCGGTAGCGCAGCAGGTTAAGCACACATGGCACAAAGCGGACTGGCATAACGATCTCGGTTCAAGAACCCGGCTCCCCACCTGTAGGGAGGTTGCTTCACAATCAATGAAGCAGGTCTGCAGGTGTCTATCTTTCTCTCCCCCTCTCTGTCTTCCCCTCCTCTCTCCATGGCAGGGGCCAGCCCCGGCAGGTTATTAAGGTATCCTGAATGATGAGGGGCATTGGCGAGAATGAGCTGTGAGACATGTCAACTGCTTCAGGAACAGGAGAGAGGCTCTTCTGCTGTGTGCAGGCAGAACTTATAGTCTCATAAGGCTTCGATCACTAAAGCAAAAATCACCAAGGGATAGATCATTAAAACAAAAATCACCAAGGCTTTGGTCACTAATACATATGTCACCAAGGCTTTGATCACTAAAACAAAAATCGCCAAGTAAGAACAGCACAGGTAGGGAACACCTCCTTGCTTTGTGGAACATTCACATTCCAGGGGCACTTTCCTCCCTAGAGATCACATCACAGTTTCTATGTATTTTGTTATCCCTGTGCCTGTGTGCTAGGCAGATGTCCTATTGATTAAGATTAATATTCTACCTGTCTGTTTATGCCGTCCTCTTGCCCCTACGCATCAGAAGCTGTGGTCCATAGAAAGTTCAAGCTTGTTATGTTTCTAGGGGCCTTAAACAAATTGAATAGGGGGGTCGGGCGGTGGCGCAGTGGGTTAAGCGCACGTGGCGCAAAGCGCAGGGACCGGGGTAAGGATCCCGGTTCGAGCCCCCGGCTCCCCACCTGCAGGGGAGTCGCTTCACAGGCGGTGAAGCGGGTCTGCAGGTGTCTGTCTTTCTCTCCCCCTCTCTGTCTTCCCCTCCTCTCTCCATTTAATAAAAAAAATATATATATATAAAATAAAAAAAATAATAAATAAATAAATAAAAAGAAAAAATAGAAAAAAAAATAAAAAAAATAAAAAAAACAAATTGAATAGCCCATTTTTAAAATAAAATCTGTTCCATTGTTTGATCAATGAGTTTTGTTTTATTTCTTACTGAGAAGGCAGCAAGGTGGTGCTGACCTGGTCACCCTCTCCATAAAGTTAAGCTAGCTGGAATCTATCTTCTGTGTATGTTCGCTGTGTGACCTAGGTTCTCGTGTGCTATTCCTGCATGAGGAAGTGGGAGCATATGTGTTTAACCCGCTGTGCTACCGCCCGACTCCCCTTTTTTTTAAATGTTTATTTATTTTCCCTTTTGTTGCCCTTTTTTTAATTGTTGTAGTTATTATTGTTGTTATTGATGTCATCGTTGTTGGGTAGGATAGAGAGAAATGGAGAGAGGAAGGGAAGACAGAGGGGGAGGGAAAGATAAACACCTGCAGACCTGCTTCACCGCCTGTGAAGCGACTGCCCTGCAGGTGGGGAGCCGGGATTCTTATACTGGTCCTTGTGCGTTGCATCACCTGTGCTTAACTCGCTGTGCTACCACCCAACCCCCAATAAATCTTTTTTTTTTTTTTAGGGAGGGGATGAGCTCAGTAAACAGGAGTGCTCTTCGCACACAGACAGACATGTGGTCTTAGCCAACACCGACACAAAAATGAGCTTTCTGATCCTCCCAGGAGGGAATGTGAGAGGCCAAGCTGCTGAGCCAGATGGCTGCTGTGTGATGCCAGCCTGGGCAGAGGCACGCCAGGTCCCCACACATAGTAGCCAGACACGCTGGTCAGCAGGAGAAACGCTAAGCCTCTTCATTGACCAAACGCACTCAGTCAAAACGCATCACACTGTTGTGTAGGTTTGGGGAGGGCTTGTCTTTTCTGAATAAACTCCAGCCCTGAGCCATTCTGGATGGAGTTAGCAAAGAAGCCAAAAATACTGTGTTCACTGCAAGATGAAGAGGGTGGGAATCTGCCCCTCAGGGGGAATCAGCAATACACTCCCTTTACCTTGATGCAGATGTAGCTCTGCTCTGGCTTTTTCTTTCAGACTGGTCATGTGCACAGGGTGCTTGGCTTGGTCTGAGGTGATGGCCTTGAAGGTCTGAAAGGCAAGGTGTGCATAAGTTTACTGCTTCAACTACCACGCTCACCGTGCCAAATCAAAGGTGTAGATAATCCAAAAACAGAAAGTAACACACCTGTTTCCTCTTCTACTACCTCCTGTAGCCTTTGTCAAAAAGTAAAATGCGGGAGTTGGGCGGTAGCGCAGCAGGTTAAACACCCGTGGCGCGAAGCTCAAGGACCAGCATAAGAATCCAGGTTTGAGCCCCCGGCTCCCCACCTGCAGGGGAGTCGCTTCACAGGTGGTGAAGCAGGTCTGCAGGTGTCTGTCTTTCTCTCCCCCTCTCTGTCTTCCCCTCCTCTCTCCATTTCTCTCTGTCCTATCCAGTAACAATGTCATCAAGAACAACAATAATAACTACAACAACAATAAAAAAAAAAACACCAAGGGCAACAAAAGGGAAAATAAATAATTTAAAATTTTTTTAAATATTTATTTTCCCTTTGTTTTTGCCCTTGTTGTTTTATTGTTGTAGTTATTGTTGTTATTGATGCCTTCGTTGTTGGATAGGACAGAGAGAAATGGAGAGAGGAGGGGGAGACAGGGAGAGAGAAAGACAGACACCTGCAGACCCGCTTCACCGCCTGTGAAGCGACTCCCCTGCAGGTGGGGAGCCGGGGGTTCGAACCGGGATCCTTATGCCGGTCCTTGAGCTTTGCGCCACCTGCGCTTAACCGCTGCGCTACCGCCCGACTCCCTAAAAATTTTTTTTAAAAGTTAAGTAAAATGCTTGAAAAAGACAAACAAGTGCTCTAACAGGAATTAAAGAGCACTGAAATCAGACAGGCCGGCAGGTGAGCAGGAAGAAGACAACCTGCGTTAGCGTCAAACTACTCTGAGAGGCGGCGCTCAGAAATATCCTCTGGAACCTATCCCAGTCATAGGGGTTTCTTTTCTTTTCTCTTCCTTTCTTTCCTCCGTTGGTCATCTCTGGGGTTTTACTGCTCTGGACTGGTTTTTTAAAAAATAGAAACAGAGAGGCAGAAGGAAACAGAGGGAAAGAAACCACAGCACCAAAGGTTCCTCTAGTGTCAGGAGGACTGAGCTCAAACCTGGGTCTTCAAGGGCAAAGCAGCACACTACCCAAGTAGGCTATTTTTCTGGCCCTCCAACATGAAAAAACAAGTTACTTTATCTTCTCTTAATGAACAAGATAGAACCTAAGACCTCTGGACCTCGGGCAATAAAGTCTGGTTTATCTAGCATGGTGCTGCCTCCCAGACCCTTGCAATATGAAAATATATGTGCGCTGGCCGGGGAGGTTGCCCAGTGGTTGGAGCGCTGATCTTAAAAGCATGAGGTTATGCACCCCAGTCGACGGTCCAGTGCATAAACCATAGGACACTTGAGCATGAGGTCCTGAGCTTGATCCCAGAATTGCTGTATTGTGACTTTCTGGTTTTCTTTCTCTCTCGTTAATAAGTAAGTAAATCTTTTAAAAAAAATGTTTAAGGACTTCTGGCACCTCGAGTGTTATGGAGGAAGAAGAACAGAAAGAAGAAGAAGAAGAAAAGGGAAAAGAAGACAAAGAAGAAGGAGAAGAGGACAAGGAGGAAGAGGAAGAAGAAAAAGAAAGAGGAGGAGGAGGAGAAGGAGGAAATGAAAAGATAAATGTGGCCTGCCTGTGGGTTACTTTTAAAATAATATATTGAAATAAGCAAACTTCTTTTAAGACAGAGACTTACACAGTATCCACCAGCGCTGACCGTGACCCCCACCAGCACATAGTAGAGCATGTTGGACCCAGGTGGCCCAGGAAACTTGTTAGATGACATCCAGCGAAGTGATGCTAGAAAGCAAGACTCAGGCATGAGTGGCTGTCCACAAACTGCTCCCAACAACTGTATCTGGAGGGCAAGATTCCTTTCTCTGCAACCCAGGAGCCTATTAACATCAAGAGGATTTTAACTTCAGGGGATACTGGATGGCAAGGCAGGGTGATAATCCCACTTGACTGTTTTGTACACTCATCTGCTAAATCCTGAGGAGACCTGTCACCCTGAGGACAACTGGAAGCAACTCGGTGTTCTAGAAGGAGGGCAGGCGTGGAAAAGGAGCAGTGGTCAGAGTGCCAGCCCGTTTTCACAGAGAAATAAGGGGGGGAAAGTGCATTCACTGTTGCCTCTCCATCACAGGGCACAGTGGGGAAAAGGAGTTTTCCAAAACAAGAACTAAATACACTTGCAATTTATATGTCACATGAAACATTTACATTGAAATGCAATGGACTAAAATTCTATCAATGTCGCACACATGTGGGTTAGGAAGAAACTTTAACATAATATCTAAAGTCAAGTCTTTAACATGGGCAGACAGAAGCTTTTTAGAGACCAGTATTGCAAGTAGGTCAAACCTAAACTAGAAGCATAGCATTGCGCACACTAGTAGAAACAGATAAAGGTGGGGCTGTGAGATGGTGCACCTAGTAGATTGCTCATGTTATAGTATACAACGGCCCAGGTTCAAGCCCCTGGTCCCCACTTGCAGGGGGGAAATCTTCACGAGAGGTGATGCAATGCTGCAGGGGTCTCTCTATCTCCCCCTTCCCTCTCAAGTTATCACTCACTTTCCAAAGTAAGTAAATAAATATCTTTGAAAGAAACATATTGGAGTCAGGCGGTAGGTAGCACAGCGGGTTAAGTGCACATGGTGCAAAGCGCAAGGACCGGTATAAGGATCCTGGTTCATGTCCCCGGCTCCCCACCTGCAGGGGAGTCGCTTCACAGGTGGTAAAGCAGGTCTGCAGGTGTCTATCTTTCTCTCCCCTTCTCTGTCTTCCCCTCCTCTCTCCATTTCTCTCTGTCCTATCCAACAACGACGACAACAATAACAACTACAACAATAGAACAACAAGGGCAACAAAAGAGAATGAATAAATATTTTTTAAAAAGAAACAGATAAAGGTAGTAGTAAATATTCATGTATTGACTTTTTATTACTTTGAATGTACATGACAAAGGAGGCACACTAGCCAGGTGAACTATTCTGCTGGTCCTACTGTAGAAAGTGAGACCTAGAAGAGGGTGCAGGCAGCGGTGCACCTGGTTAAGTGCGTGTGTTACCAAGTACAAAGACCCGGGTTCAAGCCCCCGGCCTCCGTCTGCAGGGGAAAGATTCACGAGTGGCAAAGCAGTACTGCAGGTGTCTCTCTGTCTTTCTCTGCTTCCCCAACTCCTTTCTCTCTGTCCTATCAAAATAAATAATTTCTAAAAAGCTAGAAGGTTCTGAAAGTTCATATAGCTCCTAGCCACCCACCCAGGGTTATCACTGGGGCTCGGTGCCAGCACTATGAATCCACTGCTCCTGGCGGCCATTTTTCCCCATTTTATTGGATCCAACAGAGAGAAATAGAGAGCGGAGAAGAAGATAGAGAGGGAGAGAAAGACAGACACTTGCAGACCTGCTTCACCACTCTTGAAGTGACCCACCTGCAGGTGGGGAGCCGGGGTCTCAAACCAGGATCCTTGCCTGGGTCCTTGCACTTTGTACTAAGTGCTTCACAACTTTTGAAGCATCCCCCTGAAGGCTTGAACCTGGGTCCTTGTGCATGGGCAGATGTGCTCTCTAAGAGGGTGCACCCCTTGGCCCCCCTTTTTTTTTTTGCCTCCAGGGTTATAGCTGGGGCTCGGTGCCTGCACTATGAATCCACTGCTCCTGGAGGCCATTTTTTCCCTTTTGTTGCCCTTGTTATCATTATTGTCATTGTTGTTATTGCTGTTGTCATTGTTGGATAGGACAGAGAAAAATGGAGAGAGGAGGGGAAGACAGAGAGGGGGAGAGAAAGATAGACACCTGCAGACGTGCTTCAGCGCCATGAAGCGATGCCCCTGCAGGTGGGTGGGGGGCTCGAACTGGGTTCCTTAAGCTGGTCCTTGCGCTTCACGCCATGTGCACATAACCCGCTGTGCTACTGCCTGGCCCCTGCCCCTTTTCTATTTTAGAGATAAAAAAAAACAAAACAACAACAGAGGAACCCTGGAGGTGGCACATTGGCTTGAGCGCTGGACCTGGAAGCATGAGGTCCCTAGTTTGATCCCTTGCATAGTGCCCAAGTGAGATGCTCTGGTTCACTCTCTCTCATTAATAATTAGTTTTCATTAAGGGGGTTCATGGTTTACAGTACAGTCAATGACACATAGGCACAAGCCCTTACCTCCCCAGGATAGGTGTCTAGGTGTTTGGGAATACTACTTTTTAAAAAAGATTAAGCTGTAGGAACATTTACTAGCCAATAAGCAAATACAGAGGAGCACCAGTACTGCCATTGGCGTTGCTGGAAGCCCCGAGGCTGCAGAAGTAAACAGAGGCCCCAGACCCAAGCTGCTCTGAAGGGACACAGGTACAAATGCTCCTGGACCAGCAGAGCAGTCAGACAAGGGCTGAGACAGATGCAACCGAGATGCAAAGGCAGCAGGAAAAGCAGTGAAAAGACTCAGCTAACTCTGAGCAAACTCTGGCTCAAGGCAGCCGTCACATGGAAGCAGACAGCCTCAGCTTGCAAGGCAGTCAGAGCTTGTCAGGTAAAATGGGAATGGACCAGAAGTAAGAGGCGTGAATCTCAGTGATTTGATAGTGCCTGACAGGGAGAGGGTGGGTGTGGGATCGCTAATGTTCCTGATGTGCCCTGGACAAATCTGACAAGACATTTGCACTCTACATGATTCTGTAGCAGCAACATTGGAAAGATTTTTTTTTTTTTTTGTCTCCAGGGTTATCGCTGGGACTCGGTGCCTGCACTACGAATCCACTGCTCCTGGAGGCTATTTTTTCCCCTTTTGTTGCCCTTGTTTATCGGTTTTGTTGTTATTGCTGTTGTCATTGTTGAACAGGACAGAGAGATGGAGAGAGGAGGGGAAGACAGAGAGGGACAGAGAAAGACATCTACAGACCTGCTTCACAGCCTGTGAAGCAACCCCCCTGCAGGTGGGGAGCCAGGGGCTCGAACCAGGATCCTTGAGCCGGGTCCCTGCGCTTCCCACCATGTACACTTATCCTGCTGCACTATCCCCGACCCCCTGAAAGGAGATTTTACGCATGGCAGCAGCTAAAGTGCTGGACTTACAATCAGTCAGTAAATAAACCTTTTAAGTTTTATTGCTCTTCCCTTTTGCTGCTGTCACCGAAGCTCCTGCATCTCTCTCTCTCTTTAAAACAAAACAAGTAATATATATATATATATGTATATATTTTTTATTTATTCCCTTTTGTTGCCCTTGTTGTTTTATTATTAGTTATTGTTGATGTTGTCATTGTTGGATAGGACAGAGAGAAATGGAGAGAGGAGGGGAAGACAGAGAGGGGGAGAGAAAGACAGACACCTGCAGACCTGCTTCACTGCCTGTGAAGGGACTCCCCTGCAGGTGGGGAGCTGGGGGCTCGAACCAGAATCCTTACAACGGTCCTGGGCTTTGTGCCATGTGCGCTTAACCCACTGCTCTACCGCCCTACTCCCTAAAATATATATTGTTAAAACACCCAGGGCTGAGGAGATACAATAGTGGTTATACAGATGGCTTTCGTGCTTGAAACAGCGTGACTGCTAGAGCATGGGCTTGACTGCCTGAGGCTCCCGGTTTGATCCTTAGGACCACATGTATGGGAGTGGTGCTTTAGCTTCTCAATCTCTCTCATGTAAAACTATCTCATATGAAATAAATAAAGTAAATCCTTTCTTAACAATATTTTATTTATTAATGAGAATGATAGGAGGAGAGAGAGAAAGAACCAGACATCACACTGGTACGTGTGCTGCCGGGGGCTGAACTCGGGACGTCATGTTTGAGAGTTCAGTGCTTTATCCATTGCACCACCTCCCAGATCACATAAATCTTTAAAAAAAAAAATTTTTTAAATGCTTTCATGCCTAAGTCTTCAAGGTCCCAGGGTCCATCACCCTGAGCCAGAGTTGAGCTGCGATCTGGTTAAAATAAAACATTTGTTGGGGGTGGAGGTGGGCGATGGTGCTCCTGGTTGAGTGCCTGCAGGTCTCTCTCTATCTTTCCTTCCTCTCTCAATTTCCCTCTGTCCCAATAGGAAAAAAAAAAATCTGTTGGATTGGCAAGAGAATGCATCTGTCTTGCTATATGCAAGTTGGAACCTAACCCACTCTCTGGAGGAAGCCTCTGTGTCTTTCTATTTCTCCACCTCCCTCTCTCTCTCTCTCTCCAGAAGTCGGCCCAGGGCACTACATCCCCAGGGGTGACAGAAAATACAGCTTTTATTACACAGGAAGTACATCTCCCTCATAGTTCTGATATACATATCAAAAGGATTTTTAAAAATATTTATTTATTTCCTTTTTTGTTGCCCTTGTTGTTTTTATTGTTGTAGTTATTATTGTTGATGTCGTCATTGTTGGATAGGACAGAGAGAAATGGAGAGAGGAGGGGAAGACACAGAGGGGGAGAGAAAGACAGACACCTGCAGACCTGCTTCACCAACTATGAAGCGACTCCCCTGCAGGTGGGGAGCGGGGGCTTGAACAGGGATCCTTATGCCAGTCCTTGTGCTTTGCGTGGCCACCTGCACTTAACCCGCTGCTGACTCCCATCAAAAGGATTTTTAAAAAATATTTATTTATTTATTTGTTCCCTTTTGTTACCCTTGTTTTTTTGTTGTAGTTGTTGTTCTTATTGATGTCGTCGTTGTAGGACAGGACAGAGAGAAATGAAGAGAGGAGGGGAAGACAGAGGGGGAAAGAAAGACAGACACTTGCAGACCTGCTTCACCGCCTGTGAAGCGACTCCCCTGCAGGTGGGGAGCCGGGGGCTCCAACTGGGATCCTTGTGCTCTACCACTGCTGCTCTACCACCGCCTCCCAGGATTTTTTAATAGGAGGAAAAGTGTTAGGGATTTAAGTATTTGGGAAACTACAACTACGCTAAAATAACTCAAAATATTCAATAAAATTAAATAAACAGATTTTAACATGCTTATATTATATACCACCAATGGGCATACATTTTGCAGAAGTATATTTACTTACATGGACAATACCTACAATGTGTGAAATTCGAAGTCATAGCAAAATAATCTAAAGAAACTTATCAAAGATTTGTGGAGGCAATGTACACAGGGGGAAAGGCAGGGGTGCAGAAGACTAAATGTAATATACTAAAATGCAAACAGTGGCACTGGCTGGGGGCAGACTCCAGGTGAAGCGACTCCCCTGTAGGTGGGGAGCCAGGGCCTCAAACCGGGGGCTTGAACCGGGATCCCCATGCTGGTCCTTGCAATTAACTCACTGTGTTATCGCCTGGCCCCCAACTATTTTTTCTTTTGCCACAAGTTAGAGATTATTTGAAATATGTGCAACTACAAAAACGTGTGTGTGTGTGTGTGTGTGTGTGTGTGTGTGTGTACACGCCAGAAGAAATCCAGCATGTAAATTAGGTCACTCCCCAGGCTCATCCTTGTCATCCCCTCCCCCCACCCCAGGCCTCTCAGCTGTCTCATCAATTCCAGAAGCTTAAAATTAATGTCCTCTATGGGGGTCGGGCAGTAGTGCAGCGGGTTAAGCGCACATGGCACAAAGCGCAAGGACTGGCAAAAGGATCCCGGTTCGAGCCCCCAGCTCCCCACCTGCAGGGGAGTTACTTCACAGGGGTGAAGCAGGTCTACAGGTGTCTGTCTTTCTCTCCCCCCTCTGTCTCCCCTTCTCTCTCGATTTCTCTCTATTCTATCCAACAACAGCAATGGTAACAACAATAAAAATGACAACAAGGGCAACAACACGGGGGTGGGGGGGGGATGGCCTCCAGGAGCAATGGATTCGTAGTGGAGGCACCGAGCCCCAGCAATAACCCTGGAGGCAAAAAAAAAAAAATTAACGTCCTCTCCTACTTCATCAGGAAACAAAAGTGTTCTATCTTTCATGGAGAAAGATCAAGGAAGACGGGGCCACGGAGATAGCCAAATATCTTCATTCCTGAAGTCTCAGGGTCCCAAGTCCATTACCCCTGCATCGCCAGACACACACACACACACACACACACACACACACACACACACACTTTCTGCTACTTGACACAAAGCTCTTCACCAGCATTTTAAGAGAAAAATGGGGCCAGCTGAGCAGAACTGGTCTGAGTGGTGTGGGTATTGTTACTCTAACAAAACAGCTGGCCTGGACAGGCTTCCTGCTCTGCTGTGTGCCACTCAGGCCCCAGCCATGCCCGCAGCACTGGGAGAAGCTTCTGTGCTATGGAATCTTTCTTCCTTTCTTTCTGTCTCTGTCACCCCCCCACACACACACACACACACATACACACACCCTTCTGTCTTTCTACCTGAAAAAGAAAAGTCAGCCCTGAATGGTGAGGCTCCTGTGATGACAGGGAGAGACAGTCAGACAAGATAGACACAACAGACAGACAAATAATACCAGCTGGACATACTTTCTTCCTACTCCCTCTCTACTTTGCCATCACAAGCCCTGACCAAAGTGGAAACAAGTAGCCCATGGCATTTTCCACAGGAGTCTCTCTCTCTCTCCCTCTACACACACACACACACACACCCCTTCCTCCACTGGAATGCACACTTGGTACTAAGGTTATCTCATCAGACTTTGAAAGTGAGGAAGGGAAGTGAAATACTAAGAGCTTTCCATGAGAAGTTCCAGAGTTGCCCACCTGGGAGGCTCCGAGTGAAACAGACAAGGGTGGGGTTATGAGCACAAGGGGCTCATAATGGAGGGAGAGCGGGGAGAGCTCAGTGGTGTTCTGAACAGAAAAAAAAATGAGGGGATTTATATGCCAGCTTCCTCCTAACTACACTCCCCTTCCCCGTGCACCCCCAGATCGGGGTGACAGAGGACCTCCCCATCCAAGGCAGGACCGCTCCAGGTGTAGCCTCAGCCTCCATGGTCATCCTGCCCTGGCCGTGGGGGTGGGGGGGGGTCTCTGCCAACGGGGAACCGGCCAGGAGGGTTCGCCAGGGTGGGTATTCGGGGGGGGGGGGTCCCGGCCTGCGGGGCTCGGCCAAGGAGGCTCAGCAAGGGGGCCCGGGTAGGGGACTCGGTCAGAGGGAGCTCTGGCAGGGAGGTCGGGCAGGGGGTCCCCCGCCAGGGGGTGCTTGGCCAGGGGGCGCCTGGCCACCCCCGCGGTCATGCTCGTCCTACGTCTACGAAGCTAGGGGAGCGGGGTCCCCCTGTGCGCTCTGGGCCCTCGGGCCCAGTTCGCAGGTGGGAAAACTGAGGCCCCCTCGCCTGCGGTCCATCAGGATGCGGACCCCGGAAAGCAGCCTAATTGGGATTCAGAAGCTGCGCACAAAAGGAGCCGGGCACCCCACCCACCCTCAAGCCTGCGGGAATTTGGGGGCGCCTCCCCTCTCCAGGTCCCGGGACTCACGGTCCTTGCGGAGGGGCGCGGGGCCGGGGGGCGCCCGCAGAGGCAGAGCCAGGGATTTGGAGACCGCCCTGCGCAAGTACATCGCGCCGCCGCCTGCAGCCACTGCCCGGGAGCCGGGGAGGTGGGAGCCGGGAGCCGGGAGCCGGGAGCCCGGGAGCCGCAGCCCGGGGAGCCCCGCCCCTCTCCGCTGTCCTCCACCCACCCAGGGGTGGACTCTCCATACAGTCCCACCCCCGGACACCCCAGCACCCAGGTGCGCGCACCCGGGAACCCAGCACCCACCCAGGTCACCGATGGCCGAGCACACCATGGAGCCGCCCCCCTCCTGTCCGCCTGGGCTGAACAGGCTGGTGGGGAGTCTCCTGCAAATGAGGTGAGGAAGGGGGACCCCAACCCGGTGTCCTGGGGCGTTGTCCAGAACAGGCAGAAACCGCCCACCCCAGACATGGGGGGAATCTCCAGGCCGATCAGTGACATGAAATAAAAACTCACCCAAGGCTGTGGGTCCGAGCACTGGGTGTGTTTCAGTGTTTCCATCTCGACGGAGAGAGGCTCGGTTACTCGGCGCCCCCAACCCACCCCATTTCAGTTCTTGGGCTGTGGATGCGCCAGGTCTCAACGCGAACCCTCCTGTGTGCTTAGGCTTCTGCGCGCACTTGGCAGCTTTGAAAGCACTTTCGCCTTTGTTAGCGCCTTGAATTCTCCTTTCAGCCGGGGAGGCAGGTGGTGATTACTCCTTTTTAGCACATAGTGGGGAGGGCTGTTCAGGGCCAAACTTCTGAGTTAACAGTTTTCTAGCTTCAAATCCTCTTGATTTGCTACAACTCGCTTGCTGTTCACCCGTTCGTTACTTGAATAACTGAACATGAACTCAGTCCTAATAAGACTTGACACATTCTCCCAGGTTTTATTTAATTTTTTGGGTCACCAATGGGTGTTCACCACTCCAGGCTGACTTTTTCAGATAGAGACAGAGGGGGTTAAGCATACATAGTATGAAGTGCAAGATCCCATGCAAGGATCCAGGTTAGAGCCTCAGGCTCCCCACTTGCAGGGAGGTCACTGCACAAGCAGTGAAGCTGGTCTGCAGGTGTCTTTCTCTCGCCTTCTCTCTCTCTCCTTCCTCTTTCAATTTCTCTCTGTTCTATCCAATAAAAATGAAAATGGCCGGGAGTCGGGTGGTAGCCAGCGGGTTAAGCACACATGGCGAAAAACGCAAGGACCAGGCGCAAGGACCAGTGGTGTAAGGATCCCGGTTCGAGCCCCCAGCTCCCCACCTGCAGGGGAGTCGCTTCACAGGCAGTGAAGCAGGTCTGCAGGTGTCTATCTTTCTCTTCCCCTGTCTTCCCTCCTCTCTCCATTTCTCTCTGTCCTAACGACAACATCAATAACAATAATAACTACAACAACAATAAAACAAGGACAACAAAAGGGGAAATAAGTAAAAGATTTTAAAAAATGAAAAAAAAAAAAAAGAAAGTGGCGGCCAGGAGCAGTGGCCTTCTCATGCTGTCCAGCAGTAACCCTGGAGGCAAAAGAAAAGGGAGAGCTGTAAAGACATCTGAGCACCAGAGCTTCCTTCAGTGTGGGGCCAGGACAGAGCAAGAGCACTGCTCACGCAAACTACCTCACCAGCCCCGTTTATTTAAGGAGAGGAAGAAAACCAGACTATCACTCTGGCACATGCAATGCAGGGGACAGCACTTAGGGCCTCATTCTTGCAAGTCCACTGCGGAGCTGCCTTCCTGGTGGCAGATTGACTTTTTTTTTTTTAATGAGAGCCATCAGAATACCTACCAGCTCTGGCATACGCAACGTGGGCGCCAAACCTAAGCCCACATGCGAGCAAGACCTGTGCCCTGCTGTGAGCTGTCTCTCCCCACCCTCCAGCTTTGCTGGAAAGGCTCAACGGGCAGCGACTTGTGCCTCAGACCCACCCGGGAGAGGCGACGCGACATCAGTGGCATGCTGGAGGGAACCTTCCGCACTGCTGCTCCCACAGAAGGTGTGATTCTCCATTTTGACACCATTTCAGGGCTTGAAATATGTCCTGGGAAAGAAGCTGCCTGTGGGGTGTTCCCCCCAACACAAGGGATTTTGAATTTGAAGTCTCTGTGCTTCAGACCCAGTGACAAGAGTGGCCTTTGTGCACAGCCTTGACATTTTTTATGCCCTGGTTGAGCAAACATGAATCTGGGCTCCGAGATAACGTCTTGGTTTAGCAAAGATGACCTCAATGATTGTGACTGTTGACAAAGACATTAGCCTCAAAGACGTATGATAAGTCTTATCCAAGGCTCACAGAAAGCTAGAGACAGCTTTGTCTTCCTTAACATGAAATTTCTAGGCTCTAAGGTGTTTTTAACAGATCTGTGTGACTATAAAGTGAATCGGTTTAATAACCTAGGAACACAAGCCGGCAAGTAACTCTCGAGGTCCTGACAAGCTCCTTTGATCATCCAAACTATTGCAGCAACATGGTGGAAGGTCAGTCATGACGCCACATTCTCCGGCTAGTTTTGAAGGCTGCCTCTCATTTTCCCGCCTACTCACATGTTTTTATTATTTAGCCTCCAGGGTTATTGCTGGGGCTCAGTGTGGTGCTGCTGGAGGCCGCCTTTTCCATTTTATTGGATAGGACAGAGAGAAATTGAGAGGGGAGGGAAATAGGAAAAGACAGGCATGGGGTGGGGGGGGCCTTCACTGGTGGTGAAGTAGGACTGCAGATGTCTGTCTCTCTCCCTCTCAAATTCACTGTTTCTATCCAATAATAAATAATTAAATAAAAAATTTAAAAGACAAAATTAAAAAAAAAAAGACAGACACCAGCAGACTTGCTTCACCACTTGTTAAGTTGGCCCCTGCAGGTGGGGAACTGGGAGCTCTCTCTCTCTCCCCCATCCCTCTCATTAATAAAATATTTAAGAGATTTTATTTATTATTGGTGAGAAAGAACCAGACATCACTCTGGTACATGTGCTGCTGAGGACTGAACTCAGGACCTCTTGCTTGAAAGTCCAGTGCTTTATTTTATTCACTGTGCCACCTCCTGGACCACTTATATAGAATTCAAATGAATGCTTCATAGACCGGATCTCAGGAATGGTCTGCTGGGCTTTTAATCTTATAAAAAGCTTAATTATACTAGGCTGTTGGAAAAGTCAGGACATACTTTTCCGTGCAAAAATTCATACTAGGGCAGGGGTAGACAGCATAATGGTTATGCAAACAGACTGTTATGCCTGAGGCTCCAAAGTCCCAGGTTTAACCCCACCCGCACCAGGCACCAAAATAAGCCAGAGCTGATCAGTGCCCTGGTTTAAAAAAAACAAAAATTTGATACATTATTTTGTTTGCATCCTTTTTAGTGGAAACACTTATATTTTTACTAAAAGATCTCTTTTTTGCCTCCAGGGTTATTCGTATTGGGTGCCCGCAATACCAATTCACTGCTCCTGGAGGCCATCTTTTTTCCATTGTTGTTGGATAGGACAGAGAAATTGAGAAAGGGGGGTAGATAGAGGGAGAAAAAGACAGACACCTACAGACCTGCTTCTTTGCTTGTGAAGTGACCCCCCCTGCAGGTGGGAAGCCAGAGGCTCAGGCTGGGACCCTCGCATGTGTCCCTGGTCTCTGCACTATGTGCGCTTAATTTGGTCATAGTTCCCGCTTCAGAATTTAGGATCAGGGTTTTCGTTAAGTCCAGTTACTCTTCTGAACTAAGATGTAAACCCTAAAGTCTTCTCTTTAATGAGTTGTGAGAGAGCTCAATGTGCAGAGCCACAAGACAAAGGACAAGAATTCTGATGGAGTATCTGAGACCTGAAGGCTGGCTCGCTAGCTCTGGAGGGGGTGGTGTCAGGAGGGGTGCAGAATCAGGCTGATCAGCCAACAGGGACTGGGATGGGTAGGGACCCCAGGTGCCATGAATCAGGCTGGTGACTGGGTAGCTCGCCTGGGGTGGGGGAGGGAGATACAGGTGACCTGAATCCGGCTAAAAAGGCAGCCAGGTTCCACAATGGGTGGAGCCACTTTTTTTTTTTCTTTTTAGTTCCAGGCTCCAAGTGTTCCTGGATGCAGGTACATTTCTTATTGAGTCATTCTGTGTGATGACTTTCTTTCTTTCTGATTTAACAGAGGCAGGTTTCACTGTTTAATTTTGGTAACCACCAGCCTCATGCAGCTATGTAATTAAGTAATGAACATTCAGTCCCACTGACAGCACTTCCAGTGCTCCAAAGTCACATGGGACTTCTGGCCCCTGTGCAGAGGGTGCAGGCAGGACACTCCCCACTGTGGACAGCTCTTCTGGTGCTGGGTCTTGGGAAATGGCTTCACCGAGAGTTAGTTATCCAGCCACAACCAAGACCATAACACACAAGACTTGCTTATCCTCCAGGCCTGACGCTGGAAATAGTACTCCAAAAACGTACAGTTAACGTCTAACGAAAGCTATCAGTTTCCAGAACTGTAAGTGTCTTAAGAGTTTTCTGTTCTGGTTAGGGACATGAATTTTTGTTTCTTTTAATACATAGTACCTTGAACTGAGCCGATACCTGACCTCACATCTTGGTTTCTCTTACCAAGTGATAGTATTAGTTTTCCTGTTGCTGCTACAACAAACTTAGTAGCCTAAAACATCATTAAAAAACAAATGACAACACATCATAAATGTGGATTGACAAGAGCTCACTTGGATAAATGTGCAGTTTCGCCATGTGTGTGAACCCAAGTTTGAGCCTAGCCTCTATCACACTGAAGGAAGCTTTAGTGCTGTGGAAACGTTCATTCCCTCTGCCTCTCTGTCTAGAAAAAACAAAACTAACAAACAAACATAAAAGTATTATGTCCTTCAGGTAAGAAAACTGGAATAAAAGAGTTCAGCAGGTCTGTGTCCCTGTCTGCAGGTCCAGGGACAGAATCTTAGTTATTAGAAGGTGTGAGCGTTCTTGACTCTTGGCTCCTTCCTATCTTACAAGCCAGCAGTGATTAGTTCTTTCTTTTAAAATTTTAATTAACTAATTAATTAATTTTTGCCTCTAGGGTTATCGCTGGGGCTCAGTGCCTGCACTACAAATCCACAGCTCCTGGAAGCCAATTTTCCCATTTTTGTTGCCTTTGTAGTTACTGTTATTGCCGCTGTTGTTGGATAGGGCAGAGAGAAATGGAGAGAGGACGGGAAGACAGAGAGGGGTAAAGATAGACACTTGTAGACCTGCTTTACTGCCTGTGAAACTACCCCCCTGAAGGTGGGGAGCCGGGGGCTCAAACCAGGATTCTTTTATTTAATTAATTAATTAATTTATTTATTCCCTTTTGTTTCCTTGTTGTTTTATTGTTGTTATTGATGTCATTGTTGGAGAGAAATGGAGAGAGGAGGGGAAGATGGGGAGGGGAGAGAAAGACACCTGCAGACCTGTTTCACTGCTTGTAAAGTGACTCCCCTGCAGGTGGGGAGCCAGGGGCTCGAACCAGGATCCTCACGCCGGTCCTTGCACTTTGTGCCACCTGCGCTTAACCCACTGGGCTACCGCCTGACTCACTTTTTTTTTTTAACTCTCCACTCATAAAGCCTTCAGTGACTGCACATCTGCATGACGAAAGATAATATCCCCACTCCAATGTCAGCGGACGAGCAGTTAGTTCCCCTGCAACCCTGACTCCGTTTGCACACAGCCCAGCATACAGATTCTGGGGAGCAGGGCTTGCTCACCTCTAAGGAGCTGGTCTTCTCTCTCCTACAGCGAGGCTGGGCAGGCCACTTCTCCCCTGATTTCTGCATTTGTAAAATTGTGAGACTGGTCTACAGAAATGACCCCCAGTCGCTCTACAATTCCACCAGTGAGCACAGCAGACTGAAAAGAATGGCCAGGAGCTCGTTAATCTTTAGATGCAAATCACAGGAGCCAAAAAGGGCAAGAGGGGCACATGTTACAGTGCACAAGGACCCAGGTTCAAGCCCCCGGCCCCACCTGCGGGGAGCTTTGCAAGTGGTAAAGCAGGGCTGCAGGTGTCTGTCTCTTCCCCTCTCTATTTCCCCCGCTTCCCTCTCAATTTCTTTCTCTATCCAATAATAAATAAAAATACTAAATAAACAAAACAAACAAAAAAAGAGCAAGAGGCTTTATGCTGTGATACACACTGAGAAGAGTCACCCAGTGGAAAGCATTCAGTCTGAGTCCCGAGCGGTGGTGCAGGTGCAGTGTCTAAAGCACTTGACTTACAAGCATCGAGTCCCGAAACGGACTCCTAGGATTACAGGTCCCAAAGTGATACTCTGCTTCACTCTCTCTCTCTCTCTCTGTTTCATAGATAAACACATCTTTTTAAAAAAGAAAAGAGAAACATCAGTGGCCCAGTGGGTAAAATGTTGGGTCCTCAAGCATGAGGACCTGTCTCCTCATACATTCTCTCACCAATTGTCCTGAATTACCACCGACCTTGACTCAGCTTCCACACTGAAATGTTTCTGCCAGTAATACCGTACCTGCTAATAGATATTTTCTGTAAGTTGTTGCACAATACAGTCTGAATACAGAGTATTTATTTTTTCATTTGACAGTGTAAAGAACAACTGCTGACTTGACAGACATCCACAAGTAACTTTTTCTCTCACATGTGCAATTCAGCAGATTGGTGGGTCCTGGAAGACTGCTATAGTCACTGTTTACAACACGCCTGTAAAGAAGACGGAAAAGAAAAGCCGATTAACCACTCTGAAGTAACTAATACATGATGTTTGAATTCCCTTCCTGGCATTGCATGTGTCAGACTGAAGCTCTGGTGCTCTTTCTCTCATAAATAAATAAATGTATCTTCTATTGAAAAGTGATTTTTCACGTCACAGCAGAATACAGGATTTCCAGGTGGGGAGAAGGTGCTGGACTTGTAAGCACGAGGTCTTGAGTTTGATCCTGGGCACCACAGATGCCAGAGTGCTGCTCCAGGGCTCCTCAGTCTGTCTCTGCCTCTTAATCTGCGCATCAGTTTTGAAATGATCATCACAAATAATATAGGGAGCCGGGCGGTAGCGCAGCGGGTTAAGCGCACGTGGCGTAAAGCACAGGACCCGCGTAAGGATCCTGGTTCGAGCCCCCAGCTCCCCACCTGTAGAAGAGTCGCTTCACAGGCAGTGAAGCAGGTCTGCAGGTGTCTGTCTTTCTCTTCGCCTCCTCTCTCCATTTCTCTCTGTCCTATCCAACAATGACAACATCAATAACAACAACAACTACAACAATAAAACAACAAGGGTATCCCTCAGATCTAGAGGGATGTAGAGGTCACACAGGCTCCTAAGCTAATTATGGGCCCCAGATCACATCAAACTGATGGGGCTTACAGTAATATTTATACCCCTTTCCCATATTAGGGAGCTACTCTCTTCCCTGATCCAGCTTTCTGGTCCTTTTCCCAGCCGTGACATCATCTCCCCAGACAATAATTAAGATTCACCTGCATATCAGATTTCAGGCTCAGGTCAAAAACAAACAAACAAACAAAAAAAACCACTAGTATAGCTACAGGCCCTTTGAAATATAACTAAAATATGCCTACTAGCTATCTACAAAATGGAGGACCCCCCCAATGCTTCACCTGCACTATTCTAGCCTTTAGGTCCATAATTGTCCAACAGTTTGTTTGGCTTTGTATATTAACTCTCTTTTCAGCCACCAGGTTCCAGATGCTAACAGGATGTGACCAGACTTCCTTGGACAGACAACCCCACCAATGTGCCTTAGAGCTCCGCTTCCCCAGAGCCTTCCCCACTAGGGAAAGAGAGAGGCAGGCTGGGAGTATGACTAGACCTGTCAACGCCTATGTTCAATGGGGAAGCAATTACAGAAGCCAGACCTTCCACCTTCTGCATCCCACGATGATCTTGGGTCCATACTCCCAGAGGGTTAAAGAATAGGAAAGCTATCAGGGGAGGGGTTGGTATACGGAGGTCTGGTGGTGGGAATTGTGCGAAGCTGTACCCCTCTTATCCTATGGTTTTGTCAATGTTTCCTTTTTATAAATAATTTTTTTTTTCCTCCTCCAGGGTTATTGCTGGGCTCAGTGCCTGCACCATGAATCCACAGCTCCTGGAGGCCATTTTTTTTCCCCCTTTTGTTGCCCTTGTTGTAGCTTCGTTGTGGTTATTATTATTGCCCTTGTTGACGCAATTCGTTGTTGGATAGGACAGAGAGAAATGGAGAGAGGAGGGGAAGACAGAGAAGGGGAGAGAAAGATAGACACCTGCAGACCTGCTTCACCGCCTGTGAAGCGACTCCCCTGCAGGTGGGGAGCCGGGGGCTCGAACCGGGATCCTTACTCCAGTCCCTGCGCTTTGCGCCACATGCGCTTAACCCACTGCGCCACCGCCCGACCCCCTAAATAATTTTTTTTTAAGTATAAACCTATTAAGAAAAATAACCCAAACAATTTGAACAAATGAGGTCAAAATAACTTGAATAATCTATTCTCCTATAAAATCACATACTTACTATGTCAGTATCTCAAAAGTTTATTCCAACCCATTTCTTCTTTTGTACTCTGAAACATCGTCATTATGTTCCTTGATAAGCTAGAAACACAAAGGGAACAGACCAAGGTCCAAAATCATAAATGCTTTTATTCATTATGATCTGACACATGACTTTTAACAAAGTTATCCCAGAAAGTTCAAATTCTGTCAAATATAACAGTACCCATAGCTCCAGTGGATGCCAAAACAAGATATATATATATATATATATATATATATATTTCCCCTAAACATATCTGTGATAAAACTTTAATGTATAAATTGGTCACAATAATAGACTAATGATAGTAACCAAAACCAAAATAGAACAATTCCAATGATACACTGTAACAAAAGCTATGTGAATGTGGTCTCTCCCTCTCAATATCTTACTGTAAGATTTCTGAACTACAAGTAACTGAAGCCATGAAAATGAAACCAGGGATGAAAGTACCACTATAAATTACTTAATTCAGTGGGTAACCAGTTGTAAGGGGATGCTTGAGCAGAGAGGCAGAAGCGCGAGATACAGCAGAGCTTGGTTATGTAATGGGGTCAGGGCTATATGGTGTGTGTTAGACTTTACTATGGGGAGTGTAACATTATGGATGAATGATCCGTCACTCCCCACAGTGTTACATGTACAAATTACATGTCATGGGGGATAGTCACTTTCTTTTTAAAAATTTATTTATTTTCCCTTTTGTTGCCCTTTTTTTTTTTATTGCTGTTGTAGTTATTATTGTTGTTGTTATTGATGTCGTTGTGTTGGATAGGACAGAGAGAAATGGAGAGAGGAGGGGAAGACAGAGGGGGAGATAAATATAGACACGTGCAGACCTGCTTCACCGCCTGTGAAGTGACTACCTTGCAGGTGGGGAGCCGGGAGCTCCAACCAGAATCCTTATGCGGGTCCCTGCGCTTTGAGCCATTTGTGCTTAACCCGCTGCGCTACCGCCCGACTCCCATGAGATAGTCACTTCTTTGGAGCTACTTAAAATACAGAACTCGAACAATGATGGATACAGAGTGACATTTACTGTGGTCAAAGATCCAGTTTCAATCAGAATGCTCAGTGGCACTGCAGAGAAACTTTTACCTTCTTAGGTACAATATTTTATAATAACAGACACTATTAAAGATTAATTATGGGGGTCCGGCAGACCGCCTCAAGGATCTGGGTTCGAGCCCCCAACTCCCCACCTGCAGGGGATCGCTTCACGCTTCACAGGCGGTGAAGCAGGTCTGCAGGTGTTTTACCTTCCTCTCCTCCTCTCTCCATTTCTCTTTGTCCTATCCAACAACATCGACAGCAATGACAGCAACAACAATAATAACAACAACGATAAACAACAAAGGCAACAAAAGAGAAAAAATAGCCTCCAGGAGCAGTGGATTAGTCGAGCCCCAGCAATAATCCTGGAGGCAAAATAAATAAATAAATAAATAAATACATACATACACAAAATAAAGAAAGGAGGAGGAGAAAAGTTAGTATTCAGTGAAGCTGTGACTCATCACCAAACCATGCTAAATGATAGAAAAGTCAGCCTCATCATCACATCCAAGGGGCCGTGAACATCTTGGTGCTTCTTTTTGGTCCTTGAGATTTTTCCCCCCAAGGAGAACTGGTGGTAGTCATTACAGAAACACCCCGCCGGTGGTCTGGAAGGTGGTGCAGGGGGAGAAGCGCTGGACTCTCTCTCAAGTATGAAGTCCTGAGTTCAATCCCCGGCAGCACATGTATCAAAGTGATGCCCGCTTCATCCTCTCTCCTCCTCTCTTTCTCATTAATAAATACATAAACAAAATCTTAAAATAAAGAAAAACACCCCGCTGTCGGGGTCAGAACTCCCTACGGGCGGCGAAGGCGCAGAGACTCACGTAGAACCACAGGAAGATGGACGTGCCCAAGGTCAGGCCCACTTTCAGCCAGTTGGGGTTGCTGTCCGGCGGCTCCCGGACGTAGAACTTGGATCGGGCCGAGACTGCAAGGGAACACGGGCAGTCAGTCGGTCAGTCCGTCATTCCGTCCGTCCATCTCCCACTCAGGTGTGCGGGCAGCCCTCCCCCCACCGTGGGGCCCCCCTGGACCAGGCTGTGCAGCCACGGCCCCCCCAAGTCCGAGCTGCAGGGCGGCTCACGGCGATGCGGGGCGGGCGGGCGGCCGCGAGGCTGGAGTCCGCGTGGGGGGCGGGCGCGGACTCTGGGCCCCAAGGTCACCGCAGGACGCGGTCGGGCCGCTCCCGGGCCCCCCTGGCCCCGCAGGTTGCCCGCTGTCTGGGGGGAGGGAGCCGGCTGGGAGGAGGGCGGGCCTGCGAGCGGGGGACACTCACAGGCGCGGGGGAGCCGGGCGGGGGCCAGGAGCCTGCAGACCTGGCGCAGCATGGACGGCGCCATCTTGCCGGGATGGCCCCGCCCCCTCGACGCCCCGCCCCCTCGCGGGAGCGCACGGAGCGCCCCCTGGTGGCCGGCGGCGGCGGCGCGGGCGGCGGGCCCGTCTCGGAGCGGCAGGTCCCAGTAACACCGCCTCTGAAGGGCCTTTCTGAGCACTCTGAAAGTTGACGTTAGGAAGTAAAGGATCCCCGGCCAGGTGGTGGAGTTGCAAGTTTGCAGGTTCAAGTCCCTGAGCCCCACCGGCAAGGGGAAAGCTTCACGAATGGTGAAGCAATGTTGCAGTTGTCTTTCTCACTATCTGGCCCCTCAATTTCTGTCTCTATCAAATAAATAAATAAAATAAAAAGGAAGGGGGGGCGAGCGGTGGTGCACCGGGTTAAGCGCCAAGGATCCTGGTTCACCTACAGGGGACATACTTCACAAGCGGTGAAGGTCTGCAGGTGTCTGTCTGTCTATCTTTCTATCTCCTCCCTCTTCTCTAGGTTTCTATCCGATCCAATAAAATGGGGGGGGGGGGGAAGACGGCCAGGAGCAGTGGATTCATAGTGAGCAAAATAAATGAATAAATAAAAATAAAAAGCAGGGGGTCGGGCGGTAGCGCAGGTGGCATAAAGCGCAAGGATCGGCATAAGGATCCCTGTTTGAACCCCGGCTCCCCACCTGTGGGGGGGGACACTTCACAGGCGGTGAAGCAGGTCTGCAGGTGTCTGTCTTTCTCTCCCTCTCTCTGTCTACCCCTCCTCTCTCCATTTCACTCTGTCCTATCCAACAACAAGGACAGCAATGACAGCAACAATAATAATAACAATGATAAACAACAAGGGCAACAAAAAGGAAAAAATAGCCTCAAGGAGCAGTGTATTTGTAGTGCAGGCACTGAGCCCCAGCAATAACCCTGAAGGCAAAAATTTTAAAAATTAAAAAGATAAATTAAAAGAAAAGAAATGATCTGAAGGGAAGAAAAAGGTTGTTTCCCACTTCCCTGTGCACTGAAGGTTTCATTCAGATTCCATTTGCCAAGATCTTTCGATGTTAGCCAGGGAACCAGACGCGTGTGCACTGGGCCATGAGTAGCTCTGGGTTGCACTTGACTTGTATCTTCTGTCTTCACAGTGGCTGGGACTGTCACCCCAACTTACAAATGAGACTCAGACTCAGAGGTGGAGGCATGCCGCCAGCCCAAGTGGCCTGTTATGCCTTGTATTTGATTTTTTTTCTTCTTCTTTTTACCAGAGCACTGCTCAGCTCTGGTTTACGGTGGGAGGAGGGGGGTTTGAACCTGGGACTTGGGAGCCTCAAGTACGAGTCTCTTTGCATAATAATCATTATGCTATCTAGCCCTGCCCACACCTTGTATTGGAGAAGGACCCTCATAGCTCTCTGTGTCCGGTCACACAACCAGAATGAAGCCTCACAACTCAGTGAGGAAGACAGCTCCCCTCTTCCACCAGGGTTATAGCTGGGGCTCACTGGCTGTAGGACCCCAGTTCCTAATACTCATTTTTTTCTTGGGGGGGGCGGGCTAAAGAGAGACAGAGAGATAGTAAGAGACACAGAGGGCTGAGGAACCTGCTCCACTGCTCCTGAAGCTTCTTCCCCGCCTTGCAGCTGGTAGAAGGGGACTTGAACCTGAATCCTCATGTGTGTGCACTCTACTGGGTGCACCAACGCCCGTCTCCATTCTTTTTTTTGTCTTAATAATAATAAGAGACAGAGCGGAGAAACGCAGTGCATCGCTCCAGCATATGTAGTGCTAGAGGTCGAACTCCGCTCCTCATGTTGTAGTCTGAAGCGCTAGTCAGACCACCTCTTAGGCGACAGAAGTCCCCTACTTCATCAGCTCAAGTCCACACAGCTGGGGGCATGTGGTTTGGCCGCAGGCCTTAAGACCCACAAATCTACTGAACCCTGTTAGGGCTCAAGGGGTCTTTCGTATTCTCCATCACTTTTTAGCTGCATGGCTTCTAGGCAGATTACTCTCTCTCTCTGTACAATGCACCAATTAATAGGCTTTATCTTACATTGAGTAGGACTTTTTGTGCAGTCAAGTTTCAAGGGCATCTGATGTCTAAATGCATATATATATATATATATATATATATATTATATAATGGTAATTAAAATTTTTTTAATTATAAGTCAAAGAAAGACTAGAGCACTTTTCAGCTCTGGCATAAGGTGGTGTCTAGAAATTGAAACCCTGGCATCTGAGTCTTCAGGCATGCAAGTCTGTACTCTATCAGAATGAGTTATAATGCCAGCCTCTGAGATCATTATATTTTAATATTTTATGTATTTATTTATGAATAAGATAGGAGGAGAGAGAAACAGACATTGCTCTCATACATGTGCTGCTGGGGATTGAAGTCAGGACCTCATGCTTGAGAATTCAATGTTTCATCCACTGTGCTACCTCCTGGACCCTGGTAAACAGTCATTTAAAGCCAACACCCTGTGGTCTGGGAGGCGGCACAGCAGATGAGGCATAGAACTCTCAAACACCAGATTCCAAGTCTGATGCTCACCAGCACATATACCACAGGGGTGTTCTGATTCTCTTTCTCTCCTGTTTTCTCATTTATAAATAAAATATTTAAAGAAATAGTAGAGGGCAGGCAGTGGCATACCTGACTGTGCATTACCATGCGCAAGGATCCAGGTTCAAGCCCCCAGCCCCCACCTGCAGGTGGGGAAGCTTCACGAGTAGTAAAGCAGTGTTGCAGGTGTCTCTCTCTCTCTCTCCTTCCCTCTCGGTTCCTCTGTCCTATCAAATAAAAGGGGGGAAGTGGCCACTAGGTGCAGTGGATTTGCCATGTAGACACTGAGCCCCAGGGATAGATAACCTTGCTGGAAGAAAAAAATAAAAACAGTAAACAACCTAATGCCAGTCAGATTCACTTTAAAAAAAAATTATAATCTTTATTTATTGGATAGAGACAGCCAGAAATTGAGAGGGAAGGGGGTGATAGAGAGGGAGAGAGACAGAGAGACACCTGTAGCCCTGCTTCACCACTTACAAAGCTTCCCCCCTGTAGGGGGGAACCAGGGGCTTGAACCTGAATCCTCATGCATTGGAACATGTGCACTCAACCAGGTGTGCCACCACCCAGTCCCCAGGTTCACTTTCAAAACAAATTAGAAGCTAACAATTTTTTTTTTCCTGTATTTTTGTTAAGAAGGCTACTGATCGTGGTCCGGGAGGTGGTGCAGTGGATAAAGCATTAGACTCTCAAGCACGAGGTCCTGAGTTCCATCCCCAGCAGCACATGTACCAGAGTGATGTCTGGTTCTTTCTCTCTCTCTCCTCCTGTCTTTCTCATAAATAAATAAAATCTTAAAAAAAAAAAAAAAAGGCTACTGATACACACTCACTCACACATAGTACCAAAGTCCTATCTACTGACTAGAGCAATATGTGATAATATGTGGCCGGGGAGATAGTGTTATCAGCAGTGCACTGATGTTTCATTCCTGAGGCCTCAGCAGCCCCATCATAAGCCAGAGCTGAGCAGTACTCTGGTTAAACAATAAAAAGCAGGTCATAGTATGCTCTCGGGTTCACTCTTACATGCAGCCAAGGGCCAGTTGGATGGCAGAACTGAGTCACTCTAATTTGAACCCGGTCTGAGTCTTCTGGTCAAGTAAGCAAACCACCCAACTAATGCGCTGAGTCAGTAGCTGGCTCTCACTCAGCAGCCTGTCAGTTGTATATTCTTTCCACACCTTCCCTTGGAAGCTTGTCCTGACAGGGCTTTTGCTGGTATCCAACAAGTCACAGCAGAAACCATGTTTAGTCAGAGCAGACAGAGCCAGCAAGCAAATTACTTGTTTCTGTGCTGCTGGAAAAAGCTGTTCCATCCTTTCGGTGCCCGGATCCTCTTACTAGTGTGTATTTTGGGAAGTGATGAGGGATAAGCACACCTCTCACTGCCCTCAGAGCTGATGGAACCATATACTTGAAGTAGGCAGCCCTAGGTGAGTCTCTACCTACAAGAGCCCTGACAAAGCACTTCCCATCAGGAGCTAAGAGCTATGACACTTTGTAGAAGTCCTTATGTGATGCTCATGTAAAGCTTCTCCAAAGGCTGAATGACAAAACCTTTATTTATGGCCCAGGAAAAAAGGTGATTCACATTAGCAGCTAGAAAACCCATGCCAAGGGGGCTGGGCGGTAGCGCGGCGTGGTAAGCACACATGGTGCAAAGCGCAAGGACCCTCCTGAGGATCCTGGTTGGAGTCCCGGCTCCCCACCTGCAGGGGAATTGCTTCACAGGCAGTGAAGCAGGTCTGCAGGTGTCTTATCTTTCTCTCCCTCTCTCTGTCTCCCCCGTCTTGATTTCTCTGTTCTATCCAACAACGACGACAGCAATAACAATAACAACATCGATAAACAACAAGGGCAACAGGGGGAAAAGGATGGCCTCCAGGAGCGGCGGATTCATATTGTAGGCACCGGCCCCAGAAATAGCCCTGGAGGCAAAAGAAAGGAGAAAACCCAAGTCTTAGTCTTAGATCTTTCTACTGGAAACATCTTAACTCAACTCACGTCTCCCTAGAGGGGCCATATGTTAGAAACAGTATAAATAGTAGTTCCACTATATTTATGCTTTTTGATTTATGACATTAAATTCAGAATCTGGAGAGAGGTAGACCTCCTGTGAGTATTCAAAAATGCATTCACAAAAAGTTATTATCTGATAAATCTGGGTGGCAAATATGTAGATTTCCTTAATTCTGTATGTCAATAATTTCAAATACTTAATGAACATGTACAAGTGCCAACAGAAAACATTTTACACATATGGAGATAGAAATATTTCACTCCACATGTCACCTATACAATTTGCATGCAATTTAAATTACTTATTTAGTTGTGGTCCTTTGTTTTTGTGAGAAAGAGGCATTTTGATAAGTGATAAGCAAATACATGGGGTCTGTGGGGTAAGATGAATGAATTAAGTCATCATCTTCATTATTATTCCTCAGACTTGTTACCTTCCTGCCTAGCTGTCATTCGAAATCTGACTCAAATGAATGGGAGAGCCTTTTGTTGAACAGGAGTGGTCTATCAGAGTAGATATTTTATTGTTGACTTCAGGCTGTCATGACACTGTATCATCCAACTATTATTTGCAGGTGCATTTCTAGGACATTAAGAGAAGTGTTGAATTAGACTGATATTCACTGAGTCTTGAAGTAGCTATTTATTTGTTACCAGTCTACAAAGCTGTCATATTTGCAAAACACTGTTGCTGGTTCATTTATTTTGACACTCAGGTTCTGGTGAAAATAATTTCAAATGCCAGACATTTTTCTCCACAAGGGGAAATAGCATATTATTTACGTAAGTTCGAATAGCAATAGAGAATAACATTACTATAGGGCCTTTTAGATATGAAGTCGAAGATTTGCAAACCCAAGTAAGCAGCATTACTACCTGAAGTAAAGCAATTTGTCTAGAAGACTTATTGGAGGCAATCATCTCTGAGAATTATCACTTAAATGACAACTGTGTATTTATTTGTTTATTTTTATGAGGTCTAAGTTTCCTTTTAATTTTACTTAAAAAAAGGGTGAAGATTAAAAAGTGGCCATTTACCAAAATGCAAAGATGGTTTCCCTTAGATAACTTTTTCTTGCTGAAACTTGAAGAGATCACAGCTTTGAGGGAATTCCAGAATCTGACTGATAAAACCCTCTTATGACCTGGGCAAAACAAATGAGTATCCCAGATTTCTTTTAAAAATTTTCTTATATTTAATTTCTTTTTTGTTGCCCTTGTTTTTCATTGTTGTTGTAGTTACTATTGTTATTGATGTCGTCGTTGTTAGATAGGACAGAGAGAAATGGAGAGAGGAGGGGAAGACAGAGAGAAGGAGAGAAAGACACCTGCAGACCTGCTTCACCGCTTGTGAAGCGACTCCCCTGCAGGTGGGGGAGCCCGGGGCTCGAACCCAGATCCTTATGCCGGTCTTTGTGTTTCAAGTCACGTGCACTTAACCTGCTGCGCTACCGCTCGACTCCTGAATATCTCTCCCTGATTTCTCTCAACTTACACCTCTCAGGGGAGACTAAAGAAATGCAAGTGGAAATTGTAAAATCACTGTACAAATCCAAAGGAGCAAAGCTATTGAACATATTAAGATGGAGAATGGAAAGAATGCAACAGGTGGAATTCAGGATTTGGAGAGAAATCATGAATAATCCAGGGTAAGGACGAGGGCGGTGGCTCAGTCGTACAGCTCTGGACTTGCCTAAGATCAAAATTCAAGTCCCACTACCGCAAATGAGAGTGATGCTCCGCTTCTCTCTTCCCTTCACAAGTAAATAAACATAAAGCAAAAACGAAACACCCCCCCCCCCAAAAAAAAAATGACATAAAAACACCATTTGCAAAGGATGGACTTGACCCTGAGAGGCCCTGCTAGGCTGACCTAGCCTCTGGCACCAGCTCTTCCCAGCCAGATTCCCTCCAGCCGCGGCCGGGTGGCTCACCTGGTTCAGTGCACGGATTGCCTTGCACAAGGGTCCCAGGTTCAAACCCTGGTCCCCTTGTGGGGAGGGGACCCTTCATCATGCAGGGCTGCAGCTGTCTCTCTGTCTCCCTCTCAGGTTCTGTTTTATCAAATCAAATTAAATAAAAAGAAATAAAATAAAAAAAAAGAATGGGAGATTTCCGGGGGCTCAAAATCACTCTATTAGAGAGTCGCGCGGTAGCGCAGCGGGTTAACCGCACGTGGCGCTGAGTGCAGGGACCCGCGTAAGGATCCCGGTTCGAGCCCCCGGCTCCCCACCTGCAGGGGAGTCGCTTCACAGGCGGTGAAGCAGGTCTGCAGGTGTCTGTCTTTCTCTCCCCCTTAATGTCTTCCCCTCCTCTCTCCATTTCTCTCTGTCCTATCCAACAATGACAACATCAATAACAACAACAATAAAAACTACAACAACAATAAAAACAACAAGGGCAAAAAAGGGAAATAAATAAACATATATATATATATATATATATGTTTATTTATATATAAAAACTCAAAACAAACAAAAAAAATCACTCTATTAGTTGAGCAGTGGTGTGAAGCCATCTTGGGGGAAGTGGTTGTCAGTCGCCCCAAGGTGGTTAAAGGAAAAAGCTTGAGTCTCCAGCTGCGTCTCTGGCTGAGCTAGGGGACCTGGGGGGGTGGCCGCTCCGGCTCAGCGAGGGCAACGTGCGGGCAGCCGCCGAGCCCCCGCCCCAGGGGGACGCTCGTCCAGGGCTTTCAGCGGATCCAGGCCCCTTCTCCCCGTTTCTGCTCACAAGGGGGGCGACCCTTCTTCTCTCGCTGTGCTGAGCGCTGAGGCACGGGGCCCGAATCCCACCCGCAGCTCGGCCACACGGTCCGCGAGAGCGAGCGGCGTGCGGGGCGGGCAGGGTGCCGGCTACCCCGCGAACCGCCGCAGCGGCTCGGCCGACCCGGCAGCCAGCAGTGGGCGGGGTCAGCGGCGACCCCCCGACTTCCCGGCAGGCCTCGGGCGGCGGGGGCGGGGCCCTGGAGGTCACGGCGCCTGCGCGCTGGGCGGCGTGACCCGGGTGGGAAAGCCCTGCGCGTCCGCCATTTTGGCTGCCTCTGTCGGTCTGTTCAGTTACCACGTGAACCGCCGACGGAGACCCGTGGAGGGGGGAGGCGGCGACGGCGGGGTGAAGTGAGAAAGGAGAAAAAGACAACCAGGGGCCGGGGGTGCGGGGGCTGGGCGGCGCGGTGACCCCCCGAGGCCGCGGGGCGGCGGCGGATCGGGGCCATCGAGGCTGAAGCGGCCGGGGAGCGGCGGCGGCGGCGGCGGCGGCCGGACAAACAGACTGACCGAGCCGGGCGGTGGCGGGAGCCGCGGGAGGAGCCGGAACGATGCCGGCCGTGAGCCTCCCGCCCAAGGAGAACGCGCTCTTCAAGCGGATCTTGGTGAGCGGGGGGCTGCGGGCGGGCCTGGAGAGGCGTCCGCGGGCCCGCGGGCCTGTCACCCCCGCCCCACACGCACCTCGCCTTCGGGCCGCGGCTGCCCCCGCCGCCTCCCCGCGCGCCGGGGCCCGGCCTTCCCGCCGCCGCCCGTACGCCCCGGAGGCCGCGGCCCGGGACCAGGCCCCGTCGTGTCCCCCCTTCCCCTTCCCCGGCTCCCGGCCCGCCGCCGCCCGCCGGCCCGAGTTCGGGCCCAGCTCGGGGACGAGCAGCCCGGCCTGGAGCCTGGGGGCGGCCGCCGCGGGCCCGGGGATCCCCGCGGGCTGCGCCCCGGCCTGGCGCCCGGGAAGGAACAGGTGGTGCGGACGCGGCCCGCCTCATTCATTGCCCGGCCCTCCCTCGGCCTCTCGTGGGACCCACCTGTCCCCGTCCGGCCTGGCCCGGGGTCACTGCGGGGCCCGGGGGGGCGAGGGGGGTTGCGGGAGCGAGAAGGAAGGAAGGAAGGAAGGAAGGAAGGAAGGAAGGAAGGAAGGAAGGAGCGGGAGAGCGAGCGGGCCGGCTCTCCCCACGGCCGCCTCCGCGCTGTGCGCGCACCCCGCGCCCGCAGCGCCCCGGCCGCCCTCGTCCCCTCCTTGCCGGCGCGGGGCAGGGACGTCGAGGGCTCCGCTTCCGAGCGGGAAGCAGCCCCACCCCGGGGCGGCGGGAGGGGAAGTGAGAAGTGGCGGAGCTCGGGGCCGAGACCCGCTGGAGGGGGCGTGTGGGGGTCTCCGAAGCCGCTGGGCTGCAGGGCGAGCGCGGCCGACGCAAAGCGGCGGGGCGGCAGGACCAGGGGCTGCAAGGCCCCGGCCTCGGGCTCGGGCTCGGAGGTGCGGGGCCCGCCGGGTCCCCTGCACGGCCGCCGCGTGCGCCCGGCCTCGTCGGAGGGTCCGGAGGGACGGGTGACATTGTCAAAACTTGCAGCCCGGGCGCCGCGCCTCCCACATGGCAGCGCCTTCTTTGTTGGCCGCGGAGCGTGCGGGCTGCTGGCCGCCCCCTTGCCCGCGGCCCCGGCTGCTTTGTGAGCGAGCCCCCCGCCCCTGTGCTCCGCGATCGCGGGGCAGGAGCTGAGTGCGGGCTGGACCCGGCTTCACTGGAGCTCTTCGCTGTCCGACCCGAGTGTAGGTGGGACGGAACGATGGACGTGCCGCACCTAAGCCGTTTCCAGACGAGTTGCTGTGTAGGTCAGGGGCAACGTTGTTGTGGGGTTAGCAGTTTGTCTTTGAGCGCGACCCTCTTTAGTTTGAAAACACTCAAGTTGAGGAATGGAGAGAGCCCAGAGCGGCCCAGAGAGCCTGCATACTGGGTGCAGGTGGGACACTTGCGTGAGGACCTCGTCGTACGACCGTGATGCTGGTGGCTGTGTCCCCTGACTAATACTAGCCCTTCACGGCCAGGTTCTCCTGATGGCTGACATGGGGCGGGGGATCTCACTTGTACCTCTGTGATCATCATCCCTCAACAAAATAACCTGTTAGAAAAATCGAATAGCTTCTAGTTTTGCGTTAACTAGATCCACATATGCAGTATTAGTTAGTTAATGATTGAATAGAGACGGGGGAATTGAGAAGAGATTGGGGGGGAATAGAGAGGCCCTGCTTCACCACTCTGGAACTTTCCCCAGGAGGTGGGGCCCAGGGGCTTGAACCTGGGTCCTTGCACACTGTATCACGCAGTTTGAAGACGAAGTAGAGGTGCGCTGTGTCTTTTGCCTTGTAGCCTGAGGTGACAAAGAGCGCCTGCAAAGTTGTGGTTCAGTATGGAAACGCTGCTGCTATCTCGTGGCCTTGCTCGGATTTCTCTTTTACTTACACTAGTGTCTGTGCTTGGTTGGCTGTGGTGTTGCTCATGTGTAGAGGTATCCTGACGGTCCGTCTCCCCTGGGTCCACTGACAGTTCCTTCCACACAGGGATCCCACACTTGGCCTTTGAGGACCACACCCGCTCGCCTTTTCCATCTGCCCCACCCCCAAGCTGGCAGCTGCTGCTCATCTGTCCTCTTATTTTGTAATTTTGCCACTTAAAAGTTTACTGCAAAGACTCGCACTGCCACTTTAAGACTGGTCTGTGTTTAGGCGGCAGTTCCCTGGAGATTCACTCAGGGTGGTGGGAGTGTTGATGTTTTCATTTTTGAGTAGAAGTCTGTGATAAGGGTGCATCTTTGTTTAGCTTCAGAGAATAGCGCTTTTTAATTTTTTAAAAAATTTTGTTGGCTTGCCTGTGCAGTCCAGCACTCTTGGTGAATTCTTCCCCCCTTCCAGGTAGAGGGTATGAGAGGGGAGAGGACCCCCCCCCCCCAGCACTGCTCTACCTCTTTTTTTATCTTTAAAAAAATTATTTGGGAGTCAGGTGGTAGTGCAGTGGGTTAAGCAAAGCGCAAGGACTGGCGTAAGGTAAGGATCCCGGTTCGAGCCCGTTTCGAGCCCCGGCTCCCCACCTGCAGGGGAGTCGCCTCAAGGGCGGTGAAGCAGGTCTGCAGGTGTCTGTCTTTCTCTCCCCCTCTCTATCTTCCCCTCCTCTCTCCATTTCTCTGTCCTATCCAACAACAATGACGTCAATAACAAAAACAATAATAACTACAATGACAAAAAAGAAAAGACAAGGGCAACAAAAGGGAAAATAAATAAATATAAAAAATATATTTATTTCCCCTTTTGTTGCCCTTTTTTTGTTGCTGAAGTTATTTTTGTTATTGATGTCATTGTTGTTAGGAGAGAGAGAAATGGAGAGAGGAGGGGAAGACAGGGAGAGAAAGACAGACAGACACCTGCAGACCTGCTTCACCGCCCTTGAGGTGACGCCCCTGCAGGTGGGGAGCCGGGGGCTCGAACTGGGATCCTTAAGCTGGTCCCTGCGTTTTGTGCCACGTGCGCTTAACCCGCTGCGCCACCGCCCGACTCCCTCCTTCCCCTCCTTTTTTTTTTTTTTTTTTTTTTTATTTAACAGGGTACTTCTCAGCTTTGGCTTAAAGTGGTGTGTGTGTGGGGGGGGACTGACTCCCAACTGCTCCACCTCTTAGGAGGCCTCCCCTTTGCATGATGCTCCCGTGTGCTGGCCATAGGCTCAAAGTGGGTCCTTGCTCGTGGGAAAGTATGTGCTGTACTAGGGGAGAGAGAAAAGCAGTGCAGTGACAGAGCCCCCAGGTCACATCAAAGGGCTAAGGAATTTATTGGGGAAAGGTGTGTGCAAAAGAAATGTGGGAATCATTAAATGGATAAAGGGGAGACACTGCCCTTGGTGCTGTTTTACATTACAGATGAATCGGAAGCTACTCAAAAGTGTGTTTAGCATTTAGTTTTTTAAATTGTATCTGTGCTCCCTCACTTTTCACAGAATGTTAACTTGAAAAAAATTTTTTTCTTTTAACTTTTTACCAGAGCACTGCTCAGCTCTTGTTTATAGTGGTGTGGAGGATTGAACCTGGGACTTTGGAGCCTCAAGCATGAGAGTCTCTTTGCATCACCATTATGCTGTCTCCCTCCTCCCCAATGATATCTTAGGAGCTGGTGACAGTGCCTCATCTGATTGAGCGGAGGATATCCGCCCTGAGACTCCAAGGATTGAACCTGGGACTTCCGGAGCCTCGGGCATGAGTCTCTTTGCGTGACCATGAGGCTATCCACCCTCCACCTCCCTTCTCCCCTCCCTCCGCCCCACCCTCTAGTTGACTCAGACTCAGGTTAGCTGCTTACTTGAGTCACTCCCCCCACATTACAGGACTTTTTCATGGTTTGTAAAGCATTGTCATAAGCTGGTTAAATGTTTGCAAAATGCGCCTTCTCTGTGATTTGTTAAGAGAGGGGGCAGGGGATAAATTTAAGAAGATACAGGTTAAAATGTTTACCCCATTTCAAAAAGCTGGACACACCCTGAAGCTTTGCGGTCAGGCTTTGCCAGATTGGCGCCTGTTGCTGCCTCTCTCAGTTAACGTGAACTACGAGGAAAAGTTGGTAGCATTTATAGTTCGAACATCATTAGTCTATTTCTGTAATTTTGTGTCTGAATGACATATGCTGTTAAAAGTGTAAAGGACAGACTTTTCCTTACCTAGAAAAGTTGTTTTAAAAAATAGCATGGTGATATTTGTGACTTACTGAAAACTTTGCCTATTGTGCTGTACAGTAGGACGCGAGTGATGAAAGTGTTCTTTATGGGGCTGGGTGGTAGCGCACCTGGCTGAGTGCACGTGTTACAGTGCGCAAGGACCGGGCTCTGAGCCCCTAGTCCCCACCTGCACGGGGAAAGCTTTGCGAGTCGAGTGATGAGGCAGTGCCGTAGGCGTCTCTGTCTCTTCTCTCTCTCCCTCCCTCCCCCCCTTAATTTCTGGCTGTCTCTATCCAATAAAGATAGTTAAAAAAGTAAAGTTTTTAAAAAGTCTTCATCTGTTCTGTCCAGTATGCTAACTCTATTTGTTTATTTGGTTTCTTTGTACTGGTGATTAAGGAATTGACTTTAAAGATTTTATTAAAATTAAAATCCAGACAGTCATGTTTTGGTGTGTTTGACTTATAAATTATGGGTTTTTAAATTTTTTTTTTCATTTTTATTATTGGATAGAAACTAAGAGGGGAGGGGTAGAGAGGAAAGAGACAGAGAGACACCTGCAGCCCTGCGTCACCACCTGTGAAGCTTTCCCTCTGCAGGTGGGGACCAGGGGCTTGAACCTGGGTCCTTTTGCACAGTAATGTGTGCGCTTACCCAGGTGCGCCACCACCTGGCCCCTGACTTATTAATTATGTATTATGTGTGTGAGAGAGGAATGAGAGGACCAGAGCACTGTTCCTCTCTGCCATAAGGTGGTGGTGGCTATTGAACCGTTGGCGTCTGCGGCCACAGGCATGCAAGTTGGTGCTTTAACAGGCTGATCTATAGTGCCCAGTTACTGCGCTTTTAGAGTCCTTTATTTCTTTATTTTGTCTCCAGGATTATCATTGGGGCTCAGTGCCTGCATTACGAGTCCACTGCTCCTGGTGGCCATTTTCCCCCCATTGCTGTGGCTGCTGCTGTTGGATAGGACAGAGAGAAATTGAGACTGGGGAGAGGAAGGTGGAGAAAGGTAGACACCGGCAGCCCTGCGTCACCGCCTGTGAAGAGACCCCTGCAGGCGGGAGCTGGGAGTGCGCGCGCTTGAACTAGGCTCCCTGGCGCTCATCTTGCGCTTTGCACTGTGTGCCTAACCCGGTGTGCCAGCCCACTTTTAGGGTCCTTTATGAATTCCCCAGATGTCTCAAGGTGGAGGCCTTCTACTAAGGAAATGATATCTTTAGCATTTTTAAGGACACTTAGACCCCACTCCCTCTTCCTCCCTCTCCCCTCCTCCTCTTCTCTCTTTAATAAAGATGGCTCAGTGGTAGAATTCTAGATTTAAAAGCATGAGGTCTCCAGTCCTATTTCAGTATTGCATGTACCAGAGCAACAGTCTGGTTCTCCTTCTCTGTCTCTTTTCTTGTGAAGATCCAAAGAGAAAAAAAGATAATTTCTTTATTTCATGAGAGAGAGAGAGAGAGAGAGAGAGAGAGAATGAGAGAATGAGAGAATGAGAATGAGCCAGCACAGAACAACATTCTGGTACGTGCTCGGGATCTGACAGAGGCTCAGGCATCAAGTCTCACGCTCCGCCGGTTGAGGTGTCTCTTCTGACCCCACCACGCCTTCCCCGTAATCATCTGTATTGTGGGAGAAGATCTTAGATGGCTACCATTGTGAGGTGGCTTGTTTCTGTAGAGAAAGTACTGGGCACAATTAAAGACTTGAATCAGAGTGCAGCTCTGGCTGTCTCTTGGTGACGTCTAGCAGTGAACCTGGATTATTATTATTATTTTTTAACATTTATTCTTATTTGTTATTGCATAGAGAGATTGAGAAGAGAAGGGGAAATAAAGAAAGAGACAGCTGCAGCCCTGCTTCACCACTTGTGAAGTTTCCCCCTGCAGGTGGGGGCCAGGTGTACCACCGCCTGGCCCCTAAACCTGGACTTTTTTATAATATATTTATTTATAATTTATTTTCCCTTTTGTTGCCCTTGTTTTTTATTGTTGTAGTTATTATTGTTGTTATATATGTTGTTGTTAGATAGGACAGAGAAATGGAGAGAGAAGGGGGAGACGGGGGAGAGAAAGACAGACACCTGCAGACCTGCTTCACCGCCCTTGAGGCGACTCCCCAGCAGGTGGGGAGCCGGGGCTCAAACCGGGATCCTTAAGCTGGTCCCTGCGTTTTGCGCCACCTGCGCTTAACCAGCTGCGCTACCACCGACTCCTGAACCTGGACTTTTTATGACAGTTAGTACTTTGATTGGATTTAGTTGCAGGTGTAATTAAGAGTAAGGGTGTTTTTTTTTTTTTTTTAACTATGTATTTTAATGAAACAGAAGGAGAAATAGACCAGAGTACTGCTTGGCTCTGGTTTAGGGTGGTATAGGAGATTGAACCTGGGACCTTAGGACCTCGGGCATACTTAACTAGCAGTGTGCTCTAACAAGTTGAGCTGTCTCCCTGACCTAGACTAAGGACTGCTAACAGGTAGATAGATATCCACATGCACATATCTGATCAGACTGAAGTTCCTGTCTGGGCACTAGTTATATACCAAGTGTGGAAGAGAACCTTGATGCTGCTTTTAGTGGACTTTGCCTGTACTGCCTGTTTAGAGTAGAACAAGGGGGAAAATGGAAACTAAAGTTTTCAACTGCTTTGAATTGCTTTAAAATATATTAAACAGTAAAGCACAGTTTTGCTATAAAGTACATATAAACTTATAAAATCCACACAATACTTTTAAAACACCTGTACAGACTTTATGAGAAGTAAGAAAATCTTTTTTTTTTTTTTTTTGCTATGAAGTGTTTGTGGAGGAAAACAATATGATATGTGGCAAGTTCTTTCTTAAACTTCATTTAAAAAGTATTCTACTTATTTATTGGATGGAGACAGAGAAGTTGAAACGGGAAGGAGGGATTGGAAGAGAGAGAGCTACCTGGAACACTGCGTTACCACTCATGAAGCTTCCATCTGTAGGTGGGGATGGGGCTTGAACCCTGGCCCTTGAGCATTGTAACACGCTCTGCCAGGTGCTCACCACCAGGTCCCTACTTTATTCTTTTTAAAATTCTTCCTGGAATGGGGGCTAGTATGACTGAATGAATAAGCCTATGTTTTCACTTAACTTTAAAGGTAATTTTTTTTCAAAATTTAAAAGATGCATTTAGTTACTTAATGGGGGAGGGTGGAGGGTTGAACCAGAACGGTGCTCTGGAATATGCAATACTAGGGGTCAAACTCTGGACCCCACACTTCAGAGTCCAGTGTTTATCTGTTGTGCCATCTCTCGGGTTGCCTCAGTTGTCTTTTTTTTCATTTTATTTTACTTTATTTTATTTTTCTCCTCTTGTTGCCCTTGTTTTATTGTTGTGGTTATTATTGTTGTTGTTGTTACTGATGTCATTGTTGGATAGGACAGAGAGAATGGAGAGAGGAAGGGAAGACAGAGAGAGAAAGATAAGACACCTGCAGACCTGCTTCACCACTTGTGAGGAGACCTCCTTGCAGGTGGGGAGCTGGGGGCAGGTCCTTGCACTTTGTGCCATGTGCCCTTTTTTTTTTTTTTTTTTTTGTGCCATGTGCCCTTAACCCGCTTTGCTACTGCCCGACCCCTTTCAGTTGTATTTTTAACACGGTAGATAAGACAGCATTGCATTTTTGGAAAAGCAAACAAGCTGAGCCTTTTTGAAGTCTTGCTAACCTGGAATTTTTCTGGGGATTACACTAAGTTACTTTCATTTATTTATTTTATTTATTTGTTTGTTTATTGCCACCAGGGTTATTGCTGGGGCTCGGTGCTAGCTCTCCGAATCTACTGCTCCTAGTGGCCATTATTCCATTTTAGTGGATGGGACAGGGAAATTGAGAGAGATGGGGAGACACAGAAGGAGAAAGAAGAGACAACTGCATGCCTGCTTCACTGCTTGTGAAGCGACCCCCCTGCAGGGCTAAGCTACTTGATGATAATAGTTTCCGTTCTGTTCTTTGAAGCATTGGTTAAGTTGGTTTCTGTAGAGGTGAAATAGTGCCCTGTGAGACTGCTGCTCGAGGCTCTAACTGAAGAAAGGGATCACTTTGCTTAGTGTGCATTCTTACTTCCTTTACTACTGCTTTTGATAATGTAGTTCTCACAGAGCATTGTTCATAAAGGTGTTTTTGGCTATAGAAATGTAGGTCACAGAAGTGGTCATATGCAAAGAACAATTTGTTCAGAATTTTCTAGCCCAGATACGCACATGGCTTCTTGTCTTCTAGATTCCTGCCCTCATGTCCTCTGATTGTTAGTAGGGATTTTCCTGGACCCAGAGCAGTCCTCCTCCTGCCAGCCTTTTGCTTTGTTCCCTTGCTTTATTTTCTCCATATCATCACCTGTGTGTTTGTAATTGTTTACCATGTTCCTTCGACAATAACTATAGGAATTTTTCTGTTAGTTGCATTTTTATTGGCTAAAATAGTGTACAATGCCTGATAAACATTTGTTGAATGAAATGAATGTTAAAACAGTGAGCAGAGCAGTAGAGAAAGTTCTTGTTTGTGTGTTTGCATGAAAATGTTTGCAGAAAGGAGTCGCACTGGGCCTTGGCTTTGTAGAGCACGGAATTATGAGGTAACTGTAGGCTATCAAGCAGAACCTGAATTACCCGTGAGACCGTGGAAGTTTCTCTTATGAATGAATCATCATACGTATTAGTTTGTAAGGTCTTGCTCTCATCAGACACACGAGAACTTCTTTGTTTTGATTATTTTTGCATTGGTGGTAGAAATGGCATCTGAATTGAGGGTGCTTGTTGAGCCTGCTAAGCCCTGTCGTCTGTGTCTTCATAAAGTTCTATGACTGATTATGATTCAGTCAGGAATGTGGATCTTGGCACAAGATACTGGGAGATGGGAATATGAAGGTGACGGGAACGCTGTGTACTACCAGTTGCTTTGTGTTTTTTTCAGAACATTTGAAATTGAGTTGAATCCTTGGCATTTGGAAAGGTGTTTAAGGACAGCAGGTAGCAGAGCAAGCCACTCAACTCTCAGTGCTCCTAACTAGCCATCAGCATTCACATCTAACTACACTTTGCTTTGTATTTGTAAGTAAAAACTCCTGAAAAGTTAGAACTTAGATTCTTAGTGGGAAATGACTCTGAAAAGAATGTCAGTTGTTAGTGCTGACGGCATGAAGAGTTTTTAAAACGTAAAAAACCTTTGGGTGTGGAAGGCTTTTTTTTTCCTCCAGAGTTATTGCTGGGATTCGGTGCCTGCACCACAAATCCACTGCTCCTGGAGGCTATTTTTTTTTTCCCCATTTTGTTGCCCTTATTTTATCATTGTGGTTATTATTATTATAGTTGTTATTAAGGTCGTTGCTGGATAAGACAGAAAAGTAGAGAGGAGGGGAAGACAGAAGGGGAGAGAAAGATAGACACCTGCAGACCTGCTTCACCGCCTGTGAAGTGACTCCCCTGCAGGTGGGGAGCTGGGAGCTGGTCCTTAACGCTGGTCCTAGCGCTTTGCACCACATGCGCTTAACCCGCTGCGCTACCACCCAACTCCCTTACTTTATTTTAATAAGAGACACCAGATGGTGCTCAGCTCAGAGAAGTTCTTGCATTTTGTTCCTGAGATAATGTCACATTCTTTGTCATCTTAGTACAGCACAGCCACTAAGGAAACTTGTGCTTAGAATGTGAATGTTTCTTTGCTAGAACTCTTGGTGGACTTCAGCCCCAGCTCCCAAATTTGATCTCTGGCATAGCATTTGCCAGGGTGATAACACTAATTTTGTCTTTTGTTAATTAATAAATCTTTAAAAAAAAAAGTTCTGGGCTATGTGGTGGCTCCCTGGTAGAGTGCACACACCACAGTAGCACATGCAAGGACCTTGGTTCAGGTCCCCATCCTTCTTCTACAGGGGGAAGCTTCACAGGTGCTGGAGAAGTGCTGTATGTGTTTTCTCTCTCTCTCTCTCTCTCTCTCTCTCTCTATATATATATATATATATATATATATATATGTTTCACTCTATCAAAGGAACAATTAAGAAATAAAGGTTCGCTGGGATTTGACTCCTATTCTGTTTTACTCTATGATGCTTTGCTTTTTTAAAGAGTTAAATCTCAGGAGATTGCAGATCTCATTAAGAAGAGAAAAGCGGTCCTTTTTTGACCTACCTCCCAAATCAGGCGGTGAGATGTATGAAGGATAAACCGTGTATGCAAGTGCTCACTGTTGTAGTGGAGTGTGTTAAGATCTCATCTTTGCAGCGGGTCAAGTGCACGTGGCACAAAGCACGAGGACCGGCGTAAGGATCCCTGTTGGAGCCTCCAGCTCCCCACCTGCAGGGGAGTCGCTTCACAGGCGGTGAGGCAGGTCTGCAGGTGTCTTTCTCTTCCCCTCTCTGTCTTCCCCTCCTCTCTCCATCCCTCTCTGTCCTATGCAACAACATCAGTAACTACAACAATAAAACAACAAGAGCAACAAAAAAAGGAATATATAAATAATGAATATTAAAAAAAATCCCATCTTTGGGGAGTCGGCCGTAGTTAAGCGCAGGTGGCGCAAAGCTCAAGGATCGGTGTAAGGATCCTGGTTCCCTCCTCTCTCCATCCCTCTCTGTCCTATGCAACAACATCAGTAACTACAACAATAAAACAACAAGAGCAACAAAAAAAGAATATATAAATAATGAATATTAAAAAAAATCCCATCTTTGGGGAGTCGGCCGTAGTTAAGCGCAGGTGGCGCAAAGCTCAAGGATTGGTGTAAGGATCCTGGTTCAAGCTCCGGCTCCCCACCTGCAAGGGAGTCGCTTCACAAGCGATGAAGCAAGTCTGCAGGTGTCTGTTTTGCTCTGCCCCTCTCTGTCTTCCCCTCCTCTCTCCATTTCTCTGTTCTATTCAAAAGTGACAACATCAATAACAACAATAATAACTACAACAATAAAACAAAAGGGCATAAATAAATATTTTTTAAAAAAAAATCTCAGGAGTTGGGCGGTAGCACAGTGGGTTAAGCTCACGTGGTGCAAAGCGCAAGGACTGGCCTAAGGATTCCAGTTCGACCCGGGCTCCCCACCTGTAGGGGAGTCGCTTCACAGGAGGTGAAGCAGGTCTGCAGGTGTCTGTCTTTCTCTCCCCCTCTCTGTCTTCCCCTCCTCTCTCTATTTCTCTCTGTCCTATCAGACAACAACGATATCAGTAACAACAACAATAACTACAACAATAAAAAACAAGGGCAACAAAAGGGAACATAAATAAATATAAATAACAAAAAAAACTCATCTTTGGGGGTTGGGTGGTAGGTAGCTCAGTGGGTTAAGCGCACATGGTGCAAAGTGCAAGGACCGGCATAAGGATCCCAGTTCGAGGCCCCCTCCTCCCTACCTGCACGGGGGGGGGGGGGTGTTTCACAAGTGGTGGACCAGGTCTGCAGGTGTTTATCTTGTTTATCTTTCTCTCCTCCTCTCTGTCTTCTCTCAATTTCTTTTTCTTTATTCAACAACAACGACCGTAATAATAACGATAAACAACAAGGGCAACAAAAGGAAAAAAATGGCCTCCAGGAGCAGTGGACTTGTAGTGCAGGCACTGAGCCCCAGCGACAACCCTGGAGGCAAAAAAAAAAAATCTCCTTTGTTTATTTTTTGACATCTGGGAAGGCTTACATTTCTGTTCTAGTCAATTGTCTTTCTGTTTATACCTTCAAAAACAATTCTGCTTGTCATTGTATCCCCCTTATCTTCTACCACTCAACATGCCAACTTTAACCATTGGATTGCGTTTTCCTGTGTGATTCAGTGAATGAACTTCCTCAGCTTTTCCCCACCTCTTTTCTTCTGACATTTATTTAGATTTGCTTACTAATTAATGATAGAGGAAAAAGAAGCAGTGAATCATGCTGGCACATGGGACAGCAGGGATCGAACTCTTCTAAATCCAGAGTTCTAGCCTTTATACCATCTTGCTTGATTAAAAAAAAAAAAAGTGAGAGTCCCATGGTAGTGCAGCAGGTTAAGCGCACATGGCACAAAGCACAAGGACCGGCTTAAGAATTCTGGTTCAGGGAGCCGGGCGGTAGCGCCTCAGGTTAAGAGCATGTGGCGCAAAGTGCAAGGACCTGAGCAAGGATCCTGGTTGGAGCACTCGGCTCCCCACCTGCAGGGGAGTCGCTTCACAGGCGGTGAAGCAGGTCTGCAGGTGTCTGTCTTTCTCTCCCCCTCTCTGTCTTCCCCTCCTCTCTCCATTTTTCTCTCTGTCCTGTCTAACAACAACGACATCAATAACAACAACAAGAAAATAAGGGCAATGAAAGTGAATAAATAAATAAAAAAAAAAGAATTCTGGTTCAAGCCGCTTCCCAGGCAGTGAAGCAGGTCTGCAGGTGCCTTTCTCTCCCCTCTTCCTTCTCCCACCTCCATTTCTCACGGTCCTATTTAACAACGACATCAATAACAACAATTTAAAAAAACCAAGGGTGGGAGTCGGGCGGTAGCGCAGCGGGTTAAGCGCAGGTGGCGCAAAGCACAAGGACCGGCATGAAGATCCCGGTTCGAACCCCCGGCTCCCCACCTGCAGGGGAGTCGCTTCACAGGCGGTGAAGCAGGTCTGCAGGTGTCTGTCTTTCTCTCCTCCTCTGTCTTCCCCTCCTCTCTCCATTTCTCTCTGTCCTGTCCAACAACTACGACAACAATAATAACTACAACAATAAAACAACAAGGGCAACAAGAGGGAATAAATAAATAAAATAAATATTTAAAAAAAACCAAGGGCAACAAAAAGGAAAATAAATATAAAGAAACTTTAAAAAGATTAAATAAATAAAAATTGTTTTATCTCCTTAGAACATCAGAGCATTACTCTAGTATATTCAGTATTTGGGATCTATCACTGTGCCACCAGTCTTGCAATGATGTTGTTCCTCGCGCCCACCTTTGCTGCAGTTTTTATGAGATGTTCGTGAAATGACAGAGTGCGATCGAGAGTAACGCCAAGATAGACTGGCTGGGCTTCATGCCGGATTCTCGTATCGCCAAGCTGCACATTAAGCTCACGCGAGGCCGAGGCATGGTATAGATGGAAAACAGATGATACCGTTTTTGCAGTGCTAGGGATTAGTCGCCATTTTTTACAGTCATCAGATATCAGAGACATGTCTTTCGTGAGTGTTTCCTCGAGGATGTCGAACTTGGATGCCTGAGTTGCACAGCAGATGTCATCGGCGTAGATGAACTTCCTTGAAGAAGTTTCTGGGAGGTCACTGATGTAAATATTAAATAGCGTAGGAGCCAGAACAGAGCCCTGGGGGAGGCCACTTGAGACAAGTCTCCATCTGCTAGACTTGTCACCCAGATGCACCCAGCTCCTCATGGGGCACGAGCGCTTCCACACTACGGTCATCCTCTCCGGCATTATGCTATTCCACTGCAGAATACTGTGCCCCAGGATGGTTCCGTAGCCCCCATGTCCACTTGGTCGATTCCAAATTATATTCCTCCATGAGGATCATTTCTGGAACCATCCGTTCCACCCCGGTTCCATGGCTGCCAGTTCTTAGCCACATCGCCCCGCCAGATATTCGTCGGGATGCGGCATCATCTAAGTTCATTTCCCACGTCTACGCTCGACCGGACCTGCCAATATACGCGGATATCTTCGCCCACCCTGTCCAACGCTTGACGTCTTGTCACCCAATCTGGTCCCCTACGCCTACACTGAACTTCTCTGCTCCAGACTCTTGGAAACAGAGTTGGCAGTCAGCTGAGGTCAAGAACAAGCACCTCATCACAGACCCCTGCAAGTGTCAACCCGGCTTTGACCTAGCACGTTATGATCGGGCCCTCCTCAATCGCTATCGAACAGGCCGTGGCCGGGGAGCCAGAGACGACCCGAACTGCCCCTGTGGCTCCAGACAGACTATGACCCACATAGTCAACGACTGCCACCTCTCCAGATTCAAAGGAGGTCTTGAAACTTGACATCAGGCTCAACCTGACGCTGTTGACTGGCTACGGAAGAAGGGCAAACGCTAGAAGAACTGTGCCACCTCTCAGGCAACATATGGACATTTTATTTGTTTATTTATTCCTAGAGCACTGCTTAGTTTTGGCTTGTGGTGGTGCTGGGAATTGACCTTGGGACCTTTGGTGCCTCAGGTATGAAAGTCTTCATAACAATTACACTGTCCCTAGCTCCCACCCTGACATTTTCAAGTTACTTTAACTTTGTGAGAACATGCCATTTTATGTACTGTTCTTCCACTGTAATCAAATTACCTTTGTTTCAGATTTAGTTTTATAATATTACCAATATCCAGCAGACCTTTTGCTGAAATTTCTTTAGTCATCATTCAGTAGGTAAATCTCATGGTCTAGTGAATTCCTCAGTAGTGCTTGATCTTTACTCGCTTTCCTGTGTTCTTGGTATATGAAAAACAACTTGACTGATTATAAAATCCTTGGCTCACAACATTAGTGTCTTGAAGATATATTCTGTTATGTTGCCTATCTGTTGCTGATATCAACCTGATATTTTATCTTTGTCTTAGTCTCTTTTTTTGAAATTGTTTTACTACTGTCAAGTATTCCCTGGCATGTGGTTTCTGAATACAGGCTGATATATATTTACAGTCAGGAACTGTAGCTTTGAGTGCTTTGTTTCATTTTGGATTTTCTTTGCCTCTGTTTTATTTATTCCCCCCTTCCATTCACACCAGTTTCTTTTTCATTTACCTGAGTACTATTTCTGTATTCTCTCTTCAGAGCATATATCTGATAATTTAGCCTTCTCTTTCTTTCTTCCTTCCTTCCTTCCTTCCTTCCTTCCTTCCTTCCTTCCTTTCTTTCTTTCCTTCCTTCTTTCTTCCTTTCTTCCTTTCTTTCTTTCTTTCTTTCTTTCTTTCTTTCTTTCTTTCTTTCTTTCTTTTTTCTCTTCCCCCAGTAGGGTTATTGTTGGGGCTTGTTGCCTGCAGGGTTCTGTCACTCCAAGTGACCATGTTTTATCTTTTATTTGCTAGAAGGTAAGAGGAAGAGAGGAGAGACAGAAAAGGAGAGACAACTGCAGCACTGCTCCCCCCGTAGGTGGAGGGGGGGGGGCTTGAACCTGGGTCCTTGCGCATGGTGATGGCCATGATGATTGTATGTCTGTCTTCTGTTGATTAGATTTGGCCCATGCCTGTGTTAAATCTTCTGTTTTTGCCAGTTCTGTCTTGCCTTTTATTATTATTATGTTTATTTTTTTCGGATAGAATCAGCCAGAAATTGAGAAGGGGGAGATAGAAAGGTAGAGAGACGGGAGTCGGGCTGTAGCGCAGCGGGTTAAGCGCAGGTGGCACAAAGCACAAGGACCGGCATAAGGATCCCGGTTTGAACCCCGGCTCCCCACCTGCAGGAGAGTCGCTTCACAGGCGGTGAAGCAGGTCTGCAGGTGTCTGTCTTTCTCTCCCCCTCTCTGTCTTCCCCTCCTCTCTCTGTTTCTCTCTGTCCTATCCAACAACAATGACAACAACAATAATAACTACAACAATAAAACAAGGGCAACAAAAGGGAATAAATATAAAAAAATAATGAAGTTATTAAAAAAAAAGAAAGGTAGAGAGACACCTGCAGCCCTGCTTCACCACTTGTGAAACTTTCCCTCTGCAGGTGGGGACCAGGGGCTTGAACCCAGGTCCTTGCGCACTGTAGCATGTGCGCTTAACCAGGCGTGCCACCATCTGCCCCCAATTGTCTTGCCGTTTCAGTATATTATTTGAGCGTGTGTTTGTTTTAATTTGTGAAATGGTTATGGGACACTTCCCCCCCCCCCCTTAGGGTTTTTGTTATGTTTTCATTTGTCAAAAAGTTTCTTTTTAAGAAAAAACGCTATGGAAGTAGTTTGGTGTGTATTCTGGTCTCCTTCCTTTTCCATCTTTTCCCTCCTCTCCTTCCCTCCCTCCCTTCTTTCCTTCCTCCCTTCCTGTCCAAGTTATTTGTGATGTATTAAAAGTCTTTAAGTCTTTTGTGGTGGATTTTACTGGATCATCAGTATAGACTATTTTTGGAATTAGCTTTGGGTGATTTCTCAGTGTCTAAGTTCAGCAATGCCCTCTTTTGTTGCTACAGTGAAATACTGTATTTTAAATGTTCCTTTCCATTTTTTTCCTTTTTTTTTAAAGATTTTATTTATTCATGAGAAAGCTAGGAGGAGAAAGAACTAGTCATCACTCTGGTACATGTGCTGCCGGGAATTGAACTCAGGACCTTATGCTTGAGAGTCCAGTGCTTTATCCACCGCGCCACTTCCCAGACCACATTTTTTTCCTTTTTAATTTTTTATATTTATTTATTTTCCTTTTTGTTGCCCTGTTGCTTTTTTGTTGTTGTTACAGTTATTATTGTTGTCATTGATGTCATTGTTGCTGGATAGGACAGAGAGAAATGGAGAGAGGAGGGGAAGACAGAGAGGGGAGAGAAAGACAGACACCTGTAGACCTGCTTCACCGCCTGTGAGGCGACTCCCCTGCAGGTGGGGAGCCGGGGGCTCAAACCAGGATCCTTACACCATCCTTGCGCTCCCCGCCACATGTGCTTAACCAGCTGCACTACTGCCCGACTCCCCTTTCCCTTTTCTTGTTTCATCTCTTTTTCTTTCTTTTATATAACTTTTGTTTTTACGTTCACCTTGGCTACAAGCCTATGTTTCTGAAGTACAGTTTGCGTCATCTCAAGGTGTGTTACTCCACCAGATGACCAGTAGCCCTTCACCAAAGTCCATCAGGGGTGGGTGCTGACACATCTGATACTCGCCCACATTATAGAGTGCCAGGACCTGGTTGCGCACTGCAGGTTTCTCTCACTCTCTACCCCCTCCACTTCCACCTCTCCTCTCCCTCTCAATCTTTCTGTCAGAAATAAATTAAAAAAAAAATTTAAAGTCCATTTGCAGGAGACTGGCTAGTAGTGCACCCGATTTGAGTGTACACATTGCCATGTGCAGAGACCCAGCTTCAAGGCCCCCACTCCCTACCCACAGGGGCATGCTTTATGAGTGGTGAAGCATGTCTGTAGGGGTCTTTCTTTCTGGCTCCACCTCCCCTATCGATTTCTGTTCTGTCAGATGAAAGAGGAAAGAAGGAAAGGAAAGTAAACTAAGAGCCCCTGGAGCAGCAGATTGTAGTGCAGGCATGGAGCCCCAGCGACAGCCTGGTGGCCAGCTAAATAGAGAACTGAGCTAGATCAATCCCAGAGAAATAGAGAACTGAGCTAGATCAATCCCAGAGAAATAGAGAACTGAGCTAGATCAATCCCAGAGAAATAGAGGACTGAGCTAGATCAATCCCAGAGAAATAGAGGACTGAGCTAGATCAATCCCAGAGAAATAGAGGACTGAGCTAGATCAATCCCAGAGAAATAGAGGACTGAGCTAGATCAATCCCAGAGAAATAGAGGACTGAGCTAGATCAATCCCAGAGAAATAGAGGACTGAGCTAGATCAATCCCAGAGAAATAGAGGACTGAGCTAGATCAATCCCAGAGAAATAGAGGACTGAGCTAGATCAATCCCAGAGAAATAGAGGACTGAGCTAGATCAATCCCAGAGAAATAGAGGACTGAGCTAGATCAATCCCAGAGAAATAGAGGACTGAGCTAGATCAATCCCAGAGAAATAGAGGACTGAGCTAGATCAATCCCAGAGAAATAGAGGACTGAGCTAGATCAATCCCAGAGAAATAGAGGACTGAGCTAGATCAATCCCAGAGAAATAGAGGACTGAGCTAGATCAATCCCAGAGAAATAGAGGACTGAGCTAGATCAATCCCAGAGAAATAGAGGACTGAGCTAGATCAATCCCAGAGAAATAGAGGACTGAGCTAGATCAATCCCAGAGAAATAGAGGACTGAGCTAGATCAATCCCAGAGAAATAGAGGACTGAGCTAGATCAATCCCAGAGAAATAGAGGACTGAGCTAGATCAATCCCAGAGAAATAGAGGACTGAGCTAGATCAATCCCAGAGAAATAGAGGACTGAGCTAGATCAATCCCAGAGAAATAGAGGACTGAGCTAGATCAATCCCAGAGAAATAGAGGACTGAGCTAGATCAATCCCAGAGAAATAGAGGACTGAGCTAGATCAATCCCAGAGAAATAGAGGACTGAGCTAGATCAATCCCAGAGAAATAGAGGACTGAGCTAGATCAATCCCAGAGAAATAGAGGACTGAGCTAGATCAATCCCAGAGAAATAGAGGACTGAGCTAGATCAATCCCAGAGAAATAGAGGACTGAGCTAGACCAATCCCAGAGAAATAGAGGACTGAGCTAGACCAATCCCAGAGAAATAGAGGACTGAGCTAGATCAATCCCAGAGAAATAGAGAACTGAGCTAGATCAATCCCAGAGAAATAGAGAACTGAGCTAGATCAATCCCAGAGAAATAGAGAACTGAGCTAGATCAATCCCCTTGAGGGTTCGCATTGTGTTGCACCTGGTAGAGTGTGCATGCTACAGTGTTCAAGGACCCAGGTTCAAGTTCCCGATCTCCACCTGGGGGGGGGGGGTTCACAAGCAGTAAAACAGTGCTGGTTTTCTCTCTCCCGTCTGTCTTGATTTCTGTTTGTCTCCAATAAGTAATATACTTTAAAAAAAAGTCCATCGGATCAACTCCCCTGCAGGTGCCCCTTGTACCACCCTCCCCCCAAGTTCTGCTGTCTTTAATTCACTGATCCGGCTGCATTTGTTCCTCCTATGGGTGAAGTCATTCTGTCTTTTCATTTTGTGAGTGTCCCTTTAATTTCCATTATCTTGTACAGTGGTGTGAATTCCTCCAGTTGTTGCTGGTCTGAGAGGCTCTGCATGCCTTCTTCAAACCTGATTCAAAACCTAGCAGGCCAGGCCTTGGCTCGACTTTAGCAGGGCTCTGCTTCTCCGTGTTTTCCTTCCCTTCAAGTCTTCAAGTGAAACTTCCTCCTTCTGTGTAGGTCGCACTTCCTCCTCCACAGTGGTGCCCAGCTCAAACTGCCACCTTTGGTCTCCTCAGCGTCCTTTTGACTCCCTGGTACCTGCTGCTCACACTGACCCTGCGTGTCAGCCTTTCCTCTTGGCACAGGGCCTCTCCTTCTGAGGCTGCCTCCTGGTTCATGTTACATGGCTTTGCTCACCACGGAGACTCACTTGCGTTGCTCTTTTGGACAGTTCTGCTGACCCTTCTGGTCTTGGAGAATTTTGGGGTTTTTGGGACAGTCATGGTGTAGTTTTTTCTATGCAAAAGTGCATCATAACTTCCAACAACTCAGTATACCCAAATGAGCATTTTCAGTTATCTTACCCGAGTGTGGGTGATCTTACTGGTTGTGTTTCTTGACCTGTATGGTTTTAAAGTTTTTTTAATTTTACTTATTTTGGATAGAGATGGGAAAATTGAGAAAGAATAGGAGAGAGTTGGCCAGTTCTGCATAATCTTTATGTTCCCCACCTTATTCTCAATTACAAGCAGACAGATAGGGAGATAGAGTGAGGGCTAGACGTCATAGCAGTGAAGATTCTGCTAGTGCCGTGGGGCTCGGGCTCAGGCTCGGGCTCAAGCCTGGGTCACGGCAGGGGAGCAGGTGCACTGCCTCTGAACCTGTTTGCCAGACCACCAACAGAATTTGTGTGTGTGAGATTCTGTAGATGTTCCATGCCTTAAGTTGTCTAGTACACTAACTAGCCTCATGCTATTATTGAACGTCTGAGTTGCAATGTTGAGCTTTTTTTTTTTATTAAATTTATTGATTGATTTTAATGAGGGATATATATAGAGAGAGAGAGACCAGAGCACCACTCAGCTCTGGCTTATGGTGGTGCTGGGGACTGAACCTGGGACCTTGGAGCCTCAGGCATGGGAGTCTCTTTGCATAACCATCATGCTGTCTCCCTAGCCCGAAGTGTTGAGCTTCATAGAAGGTTTGATTTTTTTCCGTTAATTAAGATGTTAAATAGCTGCAGCTCTGGAGTCTGGCTTCGAAGGCTGTGTGCCCATTCACCATGCCCTCCTGCTTCACAGAAGGAGAACGACTGTCCAGCTCAGTATGGGCACCACCAAAGCCCAGCCCGTCCTGTTCAGCTAGTGAGTGCTTGTTGATTGATTTGTACTTCCAAGCTGCTGCTTGCAGTTGTTTAAAGCACATCTATTGACTTGTGTTTTTTAAAATTTAATTGTTTATTTATTAGATATAGACAGCCAGAAATTGAGAGGAAGGGGGCATGGAGAGAGAGAGACACCTAAAAGCCCGCCTCACAACTTATGAAACTTTCCCCCTGCATGTGGGGAATGGGGGCTGGAACCCGTGTCCTTGAGCATTGTAACATGCGCTCAACCAGGTGTGCCACCACCCAGCCCCACATTTATTGAGACATAGGATCAGAGTGTCACTCTGCCATGTGTGAGTCAGCTTAGCCACTGCACCACCTCCTGGGCTGCCTTTGTAGCTTTTTATTATGCAATGCTTTATTCATTTGATTATTCATTCACACGCACACCCCCCATGTTTTAAATACGATGTACCTGCATTCTAGGTTTGACACCGCCAGCCTTTCACTCGTTCTTTATCATCTTTGGCTCCCACCCCTTGGTTTACATGGCTGCTTTAAAAAATTTTTTTATTGGGGAAACGTTTTTCAGAACAGTTGCATTGGGATGAGATAACTAACTACCTTTTAAAGCCAAGATTGAGGACTGGGGAGACAGCAAAATTGATATGCAGAAGACTATGCTTGAGGCTCCAAGTTCCTAGGCTCAATCCTCTGCACCACCATAAGCCAGATCTGAACAATGCTCTGGTATTTCTATCTCTCTCATTAAAAAAATAAAGCCAAGCTTCACTCCTTTAAGAATTATTTTGGCATTACTGTTGGGTACTTAGACAAGTCATGAGACAGTTTTGCGTAGAAGAAAGTGGCCTTGACTTTTCTGACAGCGCAGTCTCTTCTAATAGGACGGCTTCGTTTATTTGGCTTGTGGCAGTCCTTACTAGTAGGGAATAAATAGTTCATTTGTCCTGTAATAAATACTTGGAGAATAATGAACTTTCTGCTCAAGTTTTCTGGGATTTTATCTTTATTATTATTATTACTGTGGCTTCACCACTTTTTCAGGTATGTTAGATGGAGAGAGAGAGACAGAAGGAGAAGGACCCACCACACCTTTCTCTAAAGCTTTCTCCAGTGCCTTAGGAAGGGCCAGGTTTCAAATCCAGATTGTGGGCGTGGCAAAGCGCGTAAGTGAGCTACTTTGCTGGCGCTCCTGGGATTTTCACAGCTTGTCCAACTGCATTCACTTATTTATTCATGTTTACTGCAGCCACTTTTAACTTCTGCAGACTGCAAATTCATTACAGTGTCTGATAGTTTAAAACCTTTTTGTTTTGGGGTATTTTGCTGTCTTAGAATGTCCATTTTAGCTTTTAATTTACTACTATTTTTACCAAAGCACTGCTCAGCTCTGGCTTCTGGTGGGGGCAGGGGATTGAACCTGGAACTTAGAAGCCTTATTGTGTCCATGTTTCCTTGGAAGTTTTTAATAATAAGACGTTGTAGTGACTTATTTATTCGGATGGAGAGAAATTGAGTGGAAAGGGGGAGGTAGAGGAGAGGCAGACTGCTTCCTTCTGTTTGGGTCCCCTCCCTAGTCTGAGGTCTGGAAAATGCCTCTAGACAGCTAAAGGCTCTCGTGATTCGCTTGCTCCCTTTTGGAGCCCACAGCCACGTGCTGTCTCTTGTCCAGGGACCAGAGGCTGTGATTTCACACATACCTACTAGCTTAATACTTGACAGGTGTCAGGTACTCCTGTTCATTTGGAAGCAGTCTCGACAATGTGATGCCAACGTTTGGCACACGGAATTTAAAAATTTATTAAAACGGTTCACTTTGGAGAGCCAGGCAGTAGTGCATTTGATTGAACACTTGTGAAGGATCTGGATTCAAGCCCCTGATCTGCATTTGCAAGTGGAGGAGGGCTTCAGTAGCAGTTAAGCAGGGTTGCAGGTATCTCTTTCTTCCTTTTATTTCCCACTCCCCCTTGATGTCTCTGTCCTATTCAGTCAAAACAAAGTTGGCTGCATTCAGTAGCATTTTGCTTCATTTCATTGCGTGTTTAGATCGATAGTGAAAGAACACAGGACCGAAGCTTCTTGCACACGGCAGGGCAGCACACCCAAGTGAGCTGTTGCTCCAGCCCTGCTTTATTGTTGGCACCACACAGTGTTAATATTTTAAAATTTAACTGGTGATCAAAGATAAGCGACAGTTTTCTAGCATTGTGCTCAGTTATGAGCTCACATATGCCCGTGTATGGCAAGTAGGCAAATAGACAGCTACCACACAACCTTCATTCCTTACCAAGGGAAACCTGTCCATAGCTCTGAATTCTCCAGAGCTGGACAGTGTAAGTTTCAGAGTGGACTTGTAGATTCTACTGTGAAGAACTTACTGTATCACTTTACAAGACCTGTTTTAAATGAATTGAATGCAAATTGTGCTTTGTGTAAAACAGTATTCAAACTACTGTCACAAAGCCTTCCTTCCAGATTTAGTTTTGTAGAATCTGTAGGAAACAAGAGATTAAGATCAATTTTCTTTAAATGCATACTGATATTTATTTATTTACTTACTTATTAGTAAAGCCTGTACTGTTCTGGATTATGATAGTGTGGGACGTTGAACCTGGGGCCTTACACACGAGAGTCTTTTTGCATAACTGTCGTGCTATCTCCCCTGCCCCTGAGCTACTCTTACAGGTCACATTGATGGGAGGTGATTGGATTAATGGCATTGAATATTACTTTAGTACTCAACACTGCCGGATTTCATTGCTCAGAAACACAGTAGTCATTAGCAGCTGAAATTTAATTCGAGTTTTGAAGTGATGAAATAAAGAATAAAAAGTGCTGTTGTACTGTTATAGCTCATTCAAAGAGAGGATTTGTTTTTCGCTTTTCATTTGGTAAACTAAGGTACTTGGTTGGTTCGTTGTTCTGTGTTTGTGTATATTCATTCATTTGTTCATTTCTCACCTCACTTTTATATCATGCTCTCATGCCAGGATTGAGCCTGGGGAGGCATGCACTCTAGTACTGAGCTGCATCCCCCCCCCCCCCGAAAACTTTACAAGGTAATTTCTTAGCCGGGGCTCTTAACTCCACCAGTAGAGCCTTCCACACTGAGGTTCCTGCTGGATCCCAGCGCCGTACACTGTAGTGGGGCTCGACTTCTTTGTCGCACGTCTCACGTCTAGTAGATAAACTAAGTGCTTTAAATTTATACTGTATTCTTTTTAACGTTTATTTCTGTGGAGCTGGGACTTTACACATGTATGATTCTACTGCTCTGAACTGCTTTTTCATTCTGCTGGAGCAACAGAGAGGAAGAGCCAGGACCAGCGTGCCCTGGTGCCCCGAGCACCTCCGGTGTGGCCCCAGGCCTGGAACCTGGCTGAGTGCGCAGCAAGGCAGGTGCCTGCATCGTGGACTCTCTGTCTTAAATGATTTCAGCACTTTGACTCACTCTAGTTCTCACTTCTCATCACTTACTGGATCTTTTGGAGTGAGCGCAGTTAATTTTTTTCTGTTGTATATATTTAATTTGTGTGTTTCATCGTGTGTAGTTGTGCTGCTAAATTGACATTTTAGTGGGACCTAGGAGGTCATTCAGTTGTATTTAACCATTTAAGTTTTAAGATGCAGAGAGGCAGAGAGGGAAAGAGAACACAGAGCTCTGCTGCTTCCTTCAGTGGGGTGGGCCCACTGTGACCTGTGTCAGTGCGGGTGGGAGAGCAGTACACTCGGAACATCGTACGGAGGGAGCTGTTGGGCCGGCCCTCAGTTCACAGTTTCCTATTGTTTGCATTTCGGCCTAAACTCAGACTTGTCTTTCTTGTTTTGACAGAGATGTTATGAACACAAACAGTATAGAAATGGACTGAAGTTCTGTAAGCAGATCCTTTCTAATCCTAAATTTGCAGAGCATGGAGGTAAGTGTAACACACTTATTTGCAGGAAGAAGTAGATGAGGCCTTGTGTGTCTGTCTGTCTGTCTTCATTTACTTGGGTTCTGTTACTTCCAGGTCCCTCAACTACTTTTCAATATTGTTTAAAAAATACTTTTGAATTTTTTCTTTTCTATTTTATTGTCTTTCTTTCTTTCTTTATTGGATAGAGAGAGCCAGAAATTGAAAGGAAGTGGGAGGTAGAGAGGAAGAGAACCAGAGAGACACCTGCAGCCCTGTTTTACCACTCGCAAAACTTTTCCTCTGCAGGTGGGGAGTGGTGGCTTGAACCTGAGTCCTTGGGCATTGTAATGTGCACTTAACCAGATGTGCTACCTACCACCTGGCCCCGGGAATGAAGCTTTTTACCCTTGATTCTTGTGAGAAGAGACTTATATTTCATTTTCAACGTAATACCAAGGTGACATGTCTAGTTTCAGTTAGAACTTATTCCTATAGCTCACATTAATGCCAGAGGAAAGCCAGCCTGCTAGAACTAGTGTGCTGACTGAGTTTAATAAGCCAGTTTACCTAAGCTGTTAAAAGATTTGGCTCAACTAAAGACATTTTATTTTATTTTATTTTATTAATTAATTTATTTATTTTACCAGAGCATTGCCCAGCTCTGGCTTATGGTGATGTGGGGATTGAACCTGGGACTCTGGAGCATCAGGCCTGAGAGTCTCTTTGCATAGCCATTACACTATCTACCCCACCCAACATTTTATTCTTGATAAAACTCATGGAGGCCTAGAACATTGAAGTTAGTATTTAAATTGGTTTGTCAACTTTCAGAATATTTCTATTTTCGTAGACCTGGAGAAATCCTAGTAATCATATTTTTAGATGATAAGTTCTTAGGATGATGGAACATTTGTTTTTGGGCTTATGGTTACCTTTATTTGTTAGCTAAATGTAATAAAGAAATCGTCTCTCTTTTTTTAAATAGAAACCCTGGCTATGAAAGGATTAACACTGAACTGTTTGGGAAAAAAGGAAGAAGCTTACGAATTGGTTCGTAGAGGTTTAAGAAATGACTTGAAGAGTCATGTGTGTATCCTTTCTGAAATATGTCATAAAGATTTGGTGTCAAGCCAAGGTAGCAGTTTGAATCCTCCATGTTTCATCAGGATCCTACTTTACAGGACAGATGTGATGATAGTCTGTAAATACAGGCCAGAGGCTTTGGCACATGCTTCACATAGGTTTGAATCCCAACACAGCTCCTTCCTAACCGAGCTAAGGACTTTGTTTCCACATTTTGGAGATGGAGGTGACCTCACTTTGGTGTGGTCAATTTTTAATTAATTTTACCAGAGTGCTGGTCAGCTCTGGCTTATGCTTCTTCTTCTAGCGTTTGTCCTTCTTCCGTAGCCAGTCCACAGCGTCAGGTTGAGCCTGATGTCAAGTTTCGAGACCTCCTTTGAATCTGGAGAGGTGGCAGTCGTTGACTATGTGGGTCACAGTCTGTCTGGAGCCGCAGGGGCAGTTCGGGTCGTCTCTGGCTCCCCAGCGATGGAACATAGCGGCGCACCGGCCATGGCATATGCTGGTGCTGGGGATTAAACCTGGGACCTTTGGTGCCTCAGGCATGAATGGCTTTTTGTATAACCATTATGCCGACTCTCCAGTCTACAGTAAACACTTCACAAGGAGATTTAACATAGTCTGTGATAAAACTAAGTCTTACTATTCTAGACACATTTTATTTGATGAAGGAAACCTGAGGGTTAGCAGCAAATACACGTGCCAGAAGAAAGAAAGCGTGTTTTGTCCATCCCTTGAGGCGATGCAGGCAAACAGGAGGTTTGAAGTTGGTTCCCCAGCACCATATATACCAGAGCGATGCTCTAGGTTTCTCTTGCTCATGAATTTGTTTTGGTTTTTCTTAGGGCCGGTGAGATAGCTCTCTTAGATGGTACAGTGCTCTCCCAAGTGCTGGGTCCAGGTTCAAGCCCGGACCCCACCTAACTGACAAAGCTCGTGTGCTGTGATCTCTTGCACTCTCACCCTTTTTGCTTCTCTAGCTCTCTGTTCCCACCGTAAACATTTCTCTGTTTATTATTGAAATAGGGAGAAGAGAAAGAGCCAGAACTCCACTGTTGTGCCATGTCCAGGATCCTACCTCTTTTTCCTATAAATAATGGTTTCTTTTTATTTTAATGAGAGAGGGAGAGGGAGAGCGCTATAGAAAGACCAGGGGCCAAGTGGTGGTGCACCTGGTTAAGTGCACACATTACAGTGCACTAGGACCCAGGTTCAAGCCCCTGGTCCCCACCTGCAGGGGGCAAGCTTCACGAGCAGTGAGACAGGGCTACAGGTGTCTCTGTCTCCCTCTCTCCCCCTCCCCTCTCCATTTCTGTCTATATCCTATAAATGTTTTGGGGTGGGGAGAGAAATACCAGAGCACTGTTCAGCTCTGGTTTATGGTGGTACTGGGAATTGAAACGGACTTCAGAGCTTCAGGCACTAGTATCTTTTTTCATGACCATTATGCTGACTCCCCAGCCCTATAAATGATAATTTCTTTATATATATATATTTTTATATTTATTTTTATTTATTTATTCCCTTTTGTTGCCCTTGTTGTTTTATTGTTGTAGTTATTATTGTTGTCATTGTTGTTGGATAGGACAGAGAGAAATGGAGAGGGGAGGGGGAAGACAGAGAGGGGGAGAGAAAGATAGACACCTGCAGACCTGTTTCACCGCTTGTAAAGCGACACCCCTGCAGGTGGGGAGCCAGGGCTTGAACCAGGATCCTTATGCGGGACCTGTGCTTAACCCGCTGCGCTACAGCCCGACTCCCATAAATGATAATTTCTAACCTTATATTGAGCATTTATTTTGTGTCAGCCAGTGAACACATTTATGTGCCATTTCATTTAGTCACCAAACTGAATATGTTTTGCTATATAAAACTATCTACACCTTATAATTGTGAAAACAGCAAAATTGAATAACTTGATTAAGGTCACAAAACATACAAGACAAGCTAGACTTAATTTTTCTGTGTCAAAAAGCTGTGCCATTTCCCACTATTTTCAATGACCTTATTTCCCCCCCCCCCCCCCGCCTCCAGGGTTATTGGTGGGGCTTGGTGCCTACACTATGAATCCACTGCTTCTGGAGACCATTTTCTCCATTGTGTTGCCCTTGTTGTTATTGTTATTACTGTTGATGTTGGATAAGACAGAGAAATCAAGAGAGGAAGGGGGAAGATGGAGAAAGAGAGATACCTGCAGACCTGCTTTACCACTCATGAAGCCACTCCCCTGCAAGTGGAGAGCCGGGGGATCCAACCAGGATCCTTATGCTGGTTCTTGTACTTTGCATCATGTGCACTTAACCTGCTGTGCTACCACCCAGCCCCCACCTTCTTATTTATTTATTTTTTAATGATTTTTTTTTTTTTTACTTTTTTTTTAAAAAAAAATATTTGTTGGCTAGAGACAGCCAGAACTTGAGAGGTGGGGGCGATAGAGAAGGCGAGAGACAGAGAGACACCTGCAGCCCTGCTTCACTCGCAAAGCTTTCCCTATGCAGTTGGAGACTTCTCAAACCCGGGTCCTTTTGCATTGCAACATGTGCACTCAACCAGTTGTGCCACCAATAAATAAATAATATTTATTGGATAGAGATAGCCAGAGCTTGAGAGGGAGGGGGCGATAGAGAAGGTGAGAGATAGAGAGATACCTGCAGCCCTGCTTCACCACCCGTGAAATGATTCCCCTGTGGGTGGGGAGCTGGGGGCTCGAATCGGGATCCTTAGGCTGATCCTTGTTCTTTGTGCCACCTGCATTTAACCCGCTGCACTACTGCCTGACTCCCCCACCTTCTTAATTATTTAATTGTTTTTTGCCTCCAGGATTATTGCTGGGGCTCAGTGCCTGCACCATGAATCCACTGCTCTTGGAGACCATTCCCCCCCCTTTGTTGCCCTTGTTTTATCGTTGTTGTGGTTATGGTTATTGTTGTTGCTGTCATTGGATAGGACAGAGAAATGGGGGGGGGGGCAGAGAGAGGGAAAGACAGACACCTGCAGACCTGCTTCACCACCTGTGAAGTGATTCCCCTGCAGGTGGGGAGCCGGGGGCTCGAACCGGGATCCTCACGCCGGTCCTTTCTCTTCACTCCATGTGCGCTTAACCCGCTGTGCTATACTGCCCGACTCCCCATGTGCGCTTAACCCACTGTGCTACTGCCCGACTCCTCACCTTCTTACTTTTAATCTGTTTTGCTAGTCTTGGAATTTTGGAAGTTAAGAGAAACTTGTTTCTTTTTTTCTAAGAAAGAGTGAAAGAGACCTCAGCACTGGAACTTTCTTCAAGGTGGTGGGGGCTGGACTCAAGCCTGGTCCATGCACATGGCAAAGGGGCACACTGTTGAGCAAGCTATTTCCAGGGCGCTTATGCTCCTTTTTCTTCTCAGTACTGCTCAGCTCTGGCTAGTGGTGGTGCCCAGGTACTACACCTGCGATCGACCCAGACGGGTCATTTTGTAAATAGCTGCAGATCTGTGAGTTCTGAAGAAACGTTGGAGTGTTGTTGCTTGACTTGTAGGTGTATCCTTAACTGAGTCTTTTAGGTTGGCATGTGTATGGCCTTCTCCAGAGGTCAGACAAGAAATACGATGAAGCCATTAAGTGTTACAGAAACGCACTAAAATGGGACAAAGACAATCTTCAAATCTTAAGGGACCTTTCTTTACTACAGATTCAAATGCGAGATCTTGAGGGTTACAGGGTAAGGAAAAGTGCTTTTTAAAACTTTTTTATTCTCTCTCTCTCTCCCCCCTCTGGGTACTGTTCCCTCCTTTTCTTTATCTCTTACTTATTTCATTTTTTTGGATAGAGACTTAGAAACAGGGAAGATAAGAGGGAGGTAAAGAGAGGCGTCATAGCACTGCTTCACTTCTCATGAGATTCCCCCCTTCACTTGGGGTCAGGGGACTTGAACCTGGGCGGGTCCTTGTGCATTGTAACTTGTGCACTCTACCAGGTGTGCCACTGTCTGCCCCCTTAAAATCTTACCTAGTGAGTTTTCTATCACTCTTAATTTCGTAGCTGGACACTTAACAGGTCTTCATTTATTGACTTAAAGAATTTTTTAATAAATCTTTTTCTATCCGGTTTCTTCTTAGAGCTAAATGAATTGGAAAATAAAAAGACAGCTCAATCTTTTAAGAAAAAAAATACAGCCTTGTAGTCTTCATTGTGCCTCTTAATTTTTTCCGAGAGAGAGAGAGAGAGAGAGAGAGAGAGAGAGGAGGCACCAACATCACAACACTGAAGCTTCTTCCCTGTGGTGGGCCTTGAACCTGGGTCGTGTACACAGCAAAGTAGCACACAATCCAAGTGAGCTGTTCTGCTGACTGCTTAAATATTTCAGGGTATATAACACAGGCTTTTCAAAGGAATATTTGATTTACCTGTAAAACTAAGAAAATGTGTTTTTCCCCCTTAAGGAAACGAGGTATCAGTTACTTCAACTTCGACCTGCACAGAGAGCATCATGGATTGGTTACGCTATTGCTTATCATTTATTAGAAGATTATGAGATGGCAGCAAAGATTTTAGAAGAATTTAGGAAAACACAACAGGTAACAACCTGAAGCTAGACCTGTCTGGTCAACTAGGTCTGATTCAGTAAAAAGAAGCACACGTGACTTTGCCAACTTTTTATTTTGGAATAGTTTGACGTTCACAGAAAATCTGCTAGAATAGTGAGAGCTTGACGTAGGACTTTAGCCACATCAGTGATTGCTTGCATTCTACACATTATTGCTGTGATCTTTTTCTCGTTGTTACAATTGTTGTTACTGTTATTGCTGTTGGATAGGACAGAGAGAAATGGAGAGAGCAGGGGAAGACAGAGGGGGAAAGAAAGACACCTGCAGACCTGCTTCTTGAGTTCAATCCCCAGCAGCACATGTACCAGAGTGATGTCTGGTTCTTTCTTATAATTTCTCATGAATAAATAAATAAATAAATAAAATATTTTTTCTTTTTTTAAAAAAAGCACACGGGCTTAGTTAGTAATTTCTCTTTCTCCTTTCATTTATTTTTATTATTATTCTTATTTTATTTATTCCCTTTTGTTGCCCTTGTTGTTTTATTGTTGTAGTTATTATTGTTGTTGTCATTGTTGGATAGGACAGAGAGAAATGGAGAGAGGAGGGGAAGACAGAGAGGAGGAGAGAAAGACAGACACCTGCAGACCTGCTCCACCGCCTGCAGGTGGGGAGCCGGGGTTCGAACCGGGATACTTATGTTGGTCCTTGTGCTTTGCGCCACCTGCGCTTAACCCGCTGCGCTACAGCCCAACTCCCTATTATTATTTTTTTAAATCTTTACTTGTTCATTGGATATAGACAGCCAGAAATTGAGAGGGATGGGGGGGAGACAGGGAGAGAGCCACCTGCAGCCCTGCTTCACCACTCATGAAGCTTCCCCCCCGCAGGTGGGGACTGAGGGCTCAAACCCAGGTCCCTGTACATTGTAACATAAGCACTCAACAAGGTGCACCACCACCCGGCCCCTCTCCTTTCTTAATAGAAAAAGATTCATGTCATTTGGGGGAGGGGGGAGGCCAGTGTATTGACTCTGGCATATTTGCTGGTGAGGGTTGAGTAGCACCTCTTGCTTGGAAGTCCAGGTGTTTACCGCCATCATCTCCCATGTCACTCTCTTGGATTATGAGAATGAGCGTAGAGACAGATTCGAACAGTGCAGAAATACTGACATACGCGGCAGCCTTGCATTTTGTCTCCAGTGTCTCAGACTTGCCAGTCTGTCTTCCCCATTCCACCTTGAGTCTACCTGGAACAGTTTCAAAGACTGTTTAATGAATTTATGGTTGTTTTTTTTTTTAAGATTTTATTTATGAGAAAGATAGGAGAAGAGAGAAAGAACCAGACATCACTCTGTGCTGCCGGGGATCGAACTCACAACCTCATGCTTGAGAGTCCAAAGCTTTACCACTGCACCACCTCACAGACCACAGAATTTATGCTTTTTAAGAGTTTAGGGCAGTGCTTTTGTTGAAGTTCCCCCAGTTTGAATTGTTCAGTGTTTCCTTCTTGTTATATATAGTTGTGCATTTGAGACAGGAAACCACAGAAAGGATACTGAGCCTTGCTGAGGTGATTCCAGTAAGAGACACATGATGTATATTTGCTTACATGACTTGGTTGAGATGATTTCTCCACTATATTGGTGTCACAGCTTTCTTTTTATTAAGCCTTTGAAACATTGAGTAGATCACTTTTTTTTATTTTAATTTATTGGTCAGATCGAGGGGGGGTGATACTAAAGAAGAGAGACAGAGCAACACTGCAACACTGCTTCACCACTTGTAAAGCTTTTCCTGCAGGCGGGGACCAACGATTGATATTCATTCATTCTTTCATTCATTCATTCATTCATTCATTCATTCATTCATTCCCTTTTGTTGCCCTTGTTGATTTATTGTTGTAGTTATCATTGATGTTGTTGTTGGATAGAACAGAGAGAAATGGAGAGAGGAGGGGGAGAGAAAAATAGACACCTGCAGACCTGCTTCACCACCTGTGAAGTGGCTCCCCCTGCAGCTGGGGAGCCAGGGTCTTACGTCGGTCCTTGCACTTAAACTGCTGCGCTACCGCCCAACTCCCCGATGATTCTCTTTTAATGATCTTTTCTTTTATTAGAGCCAGTGAGTTATAATACTGTTATGCCTGAGGTTCCTGGTTTGATACCCACCAACACTTAGACCAAAGTGGAGTTCTGGCTTGTCTCTCTTTGTCTCAAGTGAAATTTGTCTCATGTCTCACACCTCTTTAAAATGCCGTTATTGGGGCTGAGAGGCGGCACTTGCAGTTGAGGACGCGTTATGCTGTGCGCAAGCTCTTGCAGGTGGGAACTCTAACCGAAGAAGCAGCACTGCAGGGGGCTGTCTCTCTTCCTCTCTGTCCCTCACCTCAGTTTGTCTTCATTCTGTCAAATACATGAATAAGTTAAGTAAATCTTTAATAAGTTAAAAATGCCATTTTTGTGTGGCGGGGGGAGATGGAATAATTGTTATGGAAGTAGACGCTCATGCCTGAGGCTTCTGGACTCAATCCCCAGCACTGATATAAGCCAGAGCTGAGCAGTGCTCTTATTCTCTGGTTTTCTCTCTGTACTTGCCTCTCATTAAAATAAATGAAAGTATTTTTTAATGTCATTATTTACTCGATTGCTCCGTAAGCAGATACTTATTAGGAAATTTCAGATAATCGGATACTATTAATCATATTTTTAATTTTTGTCTGAGTATATAATTTGCTGATGTGAAAACAATTTTTATATCCATACACAGACATCCCCTGATAAAGTGGATTATGAATATAGTGAGCTACTTTTATATCAGAATCAAGTTCTTCGAGAAGCAGGTCTCTATAGAGAAGCGCTGGAGCATCTCTGTACCTACGAGAAGCAGATTTGTGATAAACTTGCTGTGGAAGAAACCAAAGGTACTGTATTGTGGTTTTTAGGGTGGTTTTTTTTTTTAAATTTCTTTCTTTATTGGGGAATTAATGTTTTACATTCAACAGTAAATACAATAGTTTGTACATGCATAACATTCCCCAGTTTCCCATTTAACAATACAACCCCCACTATGTCATTTATCATCCTTCATGGACCTGTATTCTCCCCACCCACCCACCCCAGAGTCTTTTACTTTGGTGCAATACGCTGTGTTTTTTAAGAATGCCATTTATTGTAGTACTCTGCAAAACAGTGCTGAAGAATCTATTTACTTCTGGGCAGGGGTAGATAGCATAATGGTTATGCAAAGAGACTCATGCCTGAGGCTCCAAAGTCCCAGTTTCAATCCCCCTGCACCACCATAAAACCAGAGCTGGTAAAATAAATAAAAATTAAAAAGACTTTAAAAAAAAAAAAAAAAAGAATCTATTTACTTCTGACAATTCTGAGCAATTCAAGATTTTGATAATAGTAAATGAAATAGTAAATAGTAAATGAAATATTTGGATATCAAATGAAATATTTGGATATCATTATCTTTGATATGAAAATGTGAGGTTCAGCCATAATATTGGAGGCAGGCAGGATTGCATTCTAATTTTAAGAGGAGAAAAACTTAGAAACAAAGTTTTAGCAAAACTAAATACATACAGTATGTAGTGTTAAATTACATTCTAAAATACGAACCATTTATATGGGTCCTTTTAGTCTTTTGGAAATATCTCTATTTTTCAATCAAGCTTTGTTCATTTGTGTTTAGTCATTGTTTACAAGGTTTTATTTATTTCTTTTTAAAAAACTACCTTTTAAAAATATTTTGTCTATTCACTTTTGTTGCCCTTGTTTTATTGTTGTCGTCGTTGTTGGATAGGACAGAGAGAAATGGAGAGACGGGGAAGGACCTGCGACCTGCTTCACCACTTGTGAAGCGACTCCCCTGCAGGTGTGGAGCCGGGGGCTTGAAACGGGATCCTTATGCCGGTCCTTGCGCTTTGCACCACCTGTGCTTAACCTGCTGCACTACTGCCCGACTCCCAAGATTTTATTTAAAAAAATTTTTTTTTTAATTCATTTATTTATGAGAAAGATAGGAGGAGAGAGAAAGAACCAGGTATCACTCTGGTACACGTGCTGCCAGGCATTGAACACAGGACCTCATGCTTGAGAATCCAGTGCTTTAATCCACTGCACCACTTCCTGGACCACACCGTTTACAAGTTAAGAGTTCCACACCACACCTACCACCACATTTCTGTCCCCCATCCTACCAAAGAATGTCCTTCTTAACATCCAACACGAATTGAAACCAGAGGATGGGTCTGTGTGTGTGCTTTGTGATGGGCTTGTGTCCCTAAATGGAAGTGTGCAGTACTGCCATTTGTTAGAGAGGTCCACAAAAGTTGTCTTACGAGTATTTAAAGTTAAGGGAATAGTTATATTCAGTGGTGGAAAAAGTCACGACTTTCTGTAAATCCAGAAGTAAGAATGGCAGTTTATTGATAATGGGATTACTCTCTAAGAACTAATGTCTGAAGTGTTACTTTGCCCTTTGTTGTCATACACTTAGGTTTGCTTGTTTTAAATGTCTTTGGTTCCCTTAGAGCTTAATACTAGAAAGGTATGCCACATGTATAGAGGGGTTGTCCCCATAATTGACCGATGGAATTATAGCAGAAGTTAAAGTAAACCTGGAATTCTGATGGCTTTAGAAGTAGTGTGAATGTAAATCCAGGGTGTCCCTTTTTCATTTACATTGATCAGCTCTTCAGGGCCTTTAATTATAATGGCTATATGGGAAAATTTCAAATTGGTCAAAAATTAGTTTAGGCTTCTTCATTGATTATTGAACAGCCCTGTGGCTGTGGGAAAGAGCTGGCCTCAGGTTTTTTGGAATCCATGATAGTGATAAAAAAACAGACTAAAATGTTTTCCAGTATTTATTATTGGCTAGAGACAGGAATTGAGGGCAATAGGGAGAGAGCCACATGCAGCACCGCTCCACCACTTGTGAAGCTTCCTCCTGCAGGAAGCTGGGTCCTTGAACCTGGGTCCTTGAACCTGGGTCCTTGCACACGGTAATGCGTGCACTTAACCAGGTGCGCCAGTGCCTGGCCCTGAAAAACAGATTTAGAGTGTGTCCCTGATGATGGACTACCACAGCAAAATAGTTGAAAAGTTGATTCAGAGATCAGAAAGTATTACAGTGATCTATTAATTTGGATGTTGAACTTGTCTGTGTGTTGTCTGGAGTAACTGAGTCGTGGTTGATGGACGGTTGGCGGTTTGTTCATTGAATTTGGGAAAGTAGTCGAGTCAGAGAAGTATTTTAATAAATTAAAGTTGTGAAGAGGATAAGAGTTCCAAGATAAGTTGCACTTCAAAAAAGGAGGAACAATAATACAACAAGGTAAGTGATTTTTCATGATGAATTAGGACCTGGAAAGATACAAATCCTCCACCCACCCCCTAATTTGCAGCATTTTTTTAATGGAAAATTTGAGGAAATATTAATTAAAATTAGAAGATACCCCCACCTGCAGGGGAGTCGCTTCACAGGCGGTGAAGCAGGTCTGCAGGTGTCTGTCTTTCTCTTCCCCCTCTCTGTCTTCCCCTCCTCTCTCCATTTCTCTCTGTCCTATCCAACATAATGACATCAATAACAACAACAATAATAACTACAGCAATAAAACAACAAGCGCAACAAAAAGGAATAAATATTTTTTTTAAAAGATACTTGGTTTATTTATTTATTTTTTTAACTAGGGGAACTTCTGTTGCAATTATGCCGCTTGGAAGATGCAGCTGATGTTTATAGAGGGTTACAGGAGAGAAATCCTGAAAACTGGGCCTATTACAAAGGCTTAGAGAAGGCACTCAAGCCAGGTATTGTTTAAGACTTTGTAAGTTTTAATCTGTTTTATTAACATACTTTACTAGATCATTTAAAAGCATAACTGGAAAACAGTGGTTTAGGACTTCAAAATACTAATAAAAAAACTTGCAAAACTTCCATTTAAAATGGAAGACTGAACATTTTCTGGAACCTTCTACTGATTCATAGAAACAGTTGAGAAGAACATTTTAGAAGTAACTTGGAAATTCACAAATGCATAGTAGCATCAAAAACATGAAAAGGAAATTTCCATTGACAGAAACGGAGATGTCTCCCTACAGGAAAGAAGCAAACATAACTTCTGTGGCATCCTGCGGCTGTAGCAGAGTGGCCTGCCAGAGGCACAGGAATGTAGCTTTGCTGAATGAACAACACTGCTCCCTATGTGGGAAGATGGACTAAATTTCCATCCAAACTCGGGTCCCTCCCCATCACTCTGTACCATGAATGGGACCCGCCTGTGAGGGCAGGCCCAGAAACATGTCTGCAGTCAGGCAGGGTCCTCAGCAAGGTGATCTGACTTGAAGTTGCTTCCCTCAAGGCTGGTAGTGAGTCATTCCTGATACATTGATGTGTGCAAGAGAAACATCTTGCTGCAGATGATCTTGTAACGAATGCCATGCTTCCCCGGGAGCACCGCAGGTCTGGTTAATTAATCATCAGTACTGGTCAAAGGACAGGAGAGGGCATGATGGAGAAAGCTGAGACGGGAGGGCGTTGGGGCTGTGAAACAGGAAAGTGGTAGCGCCCACTAGGATGCCGAGCGATGAAAAGCCCACTTAACGACACAGTCGTTACTAGACTGCCTAGAAGAGGGCCTGTAGCTGAGGACAGACCCATGGAGTGGGAAGCTGACCCGCTGAAGAAAGCTGTGAGCCGAGAGTTAGCGAGATGAGGAGGAGTGCGATTGCGGGGTAGCTCTATAGCTGGAAAATGAATCCAAGAAGTGTCAGAAAAGAGACTGGCGGGTAGTAGGAATGTGTGCAGGTAGAATTACAGCGCCTCTCTCAGAAGTGGGTTAAAGGCGGCCTTCCAGTTTTGAAGGCTTTCTAAAAAGAAAAGTATATTTTTGTGATACAGCTATTTAAAATGTGAAATGTTAGGAGCTTTTCTAAATTAACTGTTGATGTATTTGGGTGATTGGATTAGAATTTTTCCATCTTCTGATTATGACTTTTTTTTTTAAAAAAAAACTTTATTTATAGACAGAGACAGCTAGAAATGGAGAGGGAAGTGGGTGACAGACGGGGAGAGAGACAGAGAGACACCTGCAGCCCTGCTTCACCACCCAGTCCCCGTTGACTTTTTTTTAAAACCTGACCACTGCGTAACTCTGGCTGATAGTGGTGCAGGGAATTGAACCTGGGACTTTGGATCCCCAGGCCTGAGAATCTCTTTGCATAACCATTATGCTGTCAACCCCCACCCCTATTTGACATTTTAAAAAACATGTACTTTATTTCATCTGAGATACAGAGTGTTCTGCATACTGTGCTGAGGTTTAAACGGAGGTGCCTCAGGCTTTTCAGTTCAGTGTTTTACCTGTGGAGCTATTTCCTAATCTGCAGTATAACTTTTATTTAATATACAAGTTATTATATACAAGTTATATTTATATATAAAGAAGAAACTTTCTTTGTCTGCAGCTAATATGTTAGAACGGCTAAAAATTTACGAGGAGGCCTGGACTAAATACCCCCGGGGCCTGGTGCCGAGAAGACTGCCATTAAACTTCTTATCTGGTGAGTGCCGGCGCCAGGAGTTGAGGTGGCAGTGGGATTTAGTTCTTTTCTTGGTCTTAAATGTTACTATTACAGTGCTTTGTTCGAGTTACCTGAGTAATGAGCAACGTTTTTCTATTCCAAGGTGAGAAGTTTAAAGAATGTTTGGATAAATTTCTCCGGATGAACTTCAGCAAGGGCTGCCCACCAGTCTTCAATACTCTGAGGTCTTTATACAAAGATAAAGAGAAGGTAAAGTCAAATAGGATTTGAATTCAGCAGCGAGGGCAATAAATGCCACAGACTCATTCAAATTTAGGAAAACAAAAATCTTAAGTGTCTGTAGCTTAACTTGTGGGAGCAGAAGACACGAGTCCCTTAGCTGTGACCATGCAGTCCTCCCAGGCTTGGGGGGGGACAATGGAGAGAGCTGCTGTTAATCAGCTGAGTTGGTTAAATTGGGGTCATTTAAAAGAACTATAGTTTCAGGTTCAGTAACAATAAACTAAACGAAGAGAATTAGTGTGTATATTACAAGTATTCACAGAGCTTTTGTCAAACGCAGGAACAGGGAGTGTGGCTGTGACTCAGATGCCAGAATCTGGCCTGAAACTCTTTACGATTCAGGCGTCTCCTTTAGAGTGGATGCCGTTACCTACTCCAGGACTTTAATTCTAGATTCTGGAAGAACAAATGCTAACATAGGTGCTGCTTAAATCAGATGTGTGAGCTGAAATGAGAACGAACCAAACTAAGACCCATCTGCAGGTTTGCTTCTTTTGTCCAGCTGTTCCCTGATTTTCTAGTTCAGCTTGAGACTTTACTTTCTAGTTGCCATTAAATTTTTAAAACGCTTTGTTTTAATATACACCCTCAATAATGGTTTAGTTATTTACCAAAGGTTAAGAAATTTACAAAGGGATGTGTGTTATAATGGTCGGTAAACTGCTCAGTAGTAAATAGAACACATTTTGCACAAGAGTAATAACTACCATTATTATAGATTTTATTTATTTACTAATAAGAAAGGGGAGAGAGAGAGAGAGAGGGAGAATGAACCGGACATCACTCTGGTACATGTGCTGCCCTGGATTGAACATGCTTTGAAACAAGTTCAATGCTTTATCTACTGTGCCACCTCCCGGACCACCTATTATTTACGTATGTATAATTAAAGTGTGCTTCTGTGTTTGTGCTCTAGGTGGCAATCATAGAAGAATTAGTAGTAGGTTATGAAACGTCTTTAAAAAGCTGCCGGTTATTTAACCCCAATGGTAAGTGCTGAAGGTTTATGCTTTTAACACATCTTGAGAATTTTAATGGATTATGAACTTCTTTATCAAGTCAGTAGTTTTTGTTGCGTGGGCAGAAAGCAGAATATATTCAGACTTCTTGCCCCTTTAAGTTGGAGATGCAGTAATATGCACCTCCTATGAAAATACCTGGTAAGGGACCAAAAGATGGCTAGCCTGGTAGAGTCCATGTGCTGCCTTGTGATGGGACCAGAGTTTGAACACCTGCAGCACCACGTGGAAGCTCCTTGCAGGGTGGTCAGTGTTATGAGCAGTGCTGCAGTGCCAGTGTCTCTCTCCTTGTGCAGCTGTCTCTCTAACCTCTCTGTCTCTCATCTTCTCTGTCGGGGTGGGGAATCTTCCTGCCAGGGGGTGACTTGCATGTTTACAGCATCCACAGGAGATAGAAAATTAACAACTTATAAATGAGCAGTTAATGTTGCTCAGAAGAAAGCTCCTAGACCTGTTGAATTTTAAGTTTTGCCTGTGGTTGATATGGTGGGGCCAGACCAGATGCTCTTACAGGTTGGATATTTCTCACCCAGCTCTGCACTATAGGAAAGAATGAAGAAAAAAAATAATGAGTCACATTAACATTTTGACATTTTTAAAAATATTTATTCCCTTTTGTTGCCCTTGTTGTTTTATTGTTGTAGTTATTGACACCATTTTTGGATAGGGCAGAGAGAAACGGAGAGAGTGCTGGGATAGCCTGAGGGTGCTTCTTCCTGAGCTAGTGCTCTCTGGGTTGGAGAGAACTCAACTGGAGCCGATCTAGGCTGCTGCGTGGGAGAGGGATCAGGATCAGGAACTCGTGCCGCACTAACTTCGCAGGAGATACACTCTGGAACTCTTGGAGCCGAAAGCAATTTCCAAGTGTCTTTAATCAGAAGAGCAGCTGTTTTTATACTCTCCAAGTAGGGTGGAAACAGGATGTGACATAGAGAGGAAGGAGCAAAAAGTGACTGGTAGAAGATCAGGGTGTGACAAGGAGAGGATCAGGGTGTGACAAGGAGAGGGGGTGGAGCAGGTGAGAATTCTACCACTAAACCACCAATGCCCTGGGGGGGGTGTGGTGCTTTATGTAAATGTAAAAGTGATTTATGTAAATAGACCAAAGCTTTGAATGGGATCAAATCAATCCCTATATAGGCATATGGTTAAGCAGAAGCCAGGGGGAGCTGGCATACTATCCAACAAGAGAGGAGGGGAAGACAGAGAGGAGAGAAAGATATAAACCTGCAGACCTGCTTCACCTCCTGTGAAGCGACTCCTCTGCAGGTGCGCCACCTGTGCTTAAGCCACTGCACTACTGCCTGATTCCCCATTATGAAAATTTCACACACGACTTTTTCCAACAGCTATAGAATCTGATAAGTAATAATAGTGAATTTCTTTTTACCTGCCAACTAGATTGAGTAATTATTAACTCACTGTGAGATTTACTTCACTATATTCACAGCCTCCTTTCCTATACTCCTCTGTTGTTTTGGTACAAATCCCAGGTTTCAATACTCTAAAATTCAATATGCCTGAATGTCACTTTCTTCCTTTTGTTTCTGTTTAAAGTATTTTATTCATTCATTTTTTTTTTTTTTTATTGGATAGAGACAGAGAAAATGAGATGGAGGGGAGAATAGGGGTAAAGAATGAGAGATACCTGTAGCATTACTTCGCCTTCCGTGAAGCTTCCTACTTGTAGGTAGGGCCAGGGGCTGGACTGGGGCCATGGGCGTGATAGTATGTGCACTCTACTGGATGCGCCATTTTTCTCCCTCTCAATCTCCCCCCATCTCAAATTCTGTGTCTATCCAATAATAAATAAATAAAAATTTAAAAAAAGCATGGCACAGTCCTTTTCTATTCTAACATCTAGGGGTACTTTTCTAACTAGATATAACAGCAGGAACTATTTTCCTTAAACATTTTATTTTATTCATAAGTGAGGGAGAGGAGCTGGCGTGCATGGTAGGGCACAGTTATTAAGATGTGCAAGGACCTGGATTCCAACCGCTCAGTTCAAGCCCCCAAGTGTAGCAGTGAAGTGAAGCTTCATGAGTAGTGGAATAGTGCTGTAGCTGTCCCCTCTCTGTCTCTGGGGAGTATGCCCTGTATCCTCATGTAGGCACTGAGCCCTGGTGATAATCCTGGTGTTAGAGAGAGAGAGAGAAATTATCAGGAAGGAAACATCACTGTGGGCACATGTAGTGACAGGGATCTAATTCAGAACTTTATGTGTGCAGGGGTCTAGTACCAGTGCCACTAAACTATTTTTATTTATTTATTAGATAGCCGGAACTCAAGAGGGGAGGGGTGATAGAGATGGAGAGAGACAGAGAGACGCCTGCAGCCCTTCTTCACCACTCTCGAAGCTTTCCCCCTGCAGGTGGGGACCGGGGACTGAAACCCAGGTCCATGTGCACTGTAACACCCTGCACTCAACCAGGTGCGCCACCACCCGGCCGACCAAACTATGCCCCCACACCCCCGAATAAATACAGAGCAGTTCTTTGGTGGGTCCTCAGGAATGACTACATTGAATTCCTTTGCTCTCACTCTCCCCACCCCCACTGTTGAAGATGATGGAAAAGAGGAGCCACCAACCACGCTGCTCTGGGTCCAGTACTACCTGGCACAGCACTATGACAAAACCGGCCAGCCCTCCATTGCCCTGGACTATATCAACACTGCCATCGAGAGCACACCTACGTTGATAGAACTCTTTCTTGTGAAAGCTAAAATCTACAAGGTAAAAATCTTATTTTTTTGTATGTATGTAATAGAGTATATCTTTCCTCTGCTTCATAACTTAAATGCTTTGAGATACGGCTCTTCAGACTTCAGCAGCTTTTCTGATGACTTTAGACCTGTCATAGTCATGCTGATTTGCTTTTTTAAAAGTGTGTCACAGTGGGTCATAATTACATATTCTCAGAAGCATTTCTGGATTGGGGGTTTTAAAAAAAATTTTGTTGCCCTTTTCATAGTTATTATTGTTATTGATGTTTTCGTTGGAGAGAGAAATGGAGAGAGGAGGTGAAGACAGAGAGGAGAAGAGAAAGATAGACACCTGCAGACCTGCTTCACCGCCTGTGAATTGACTCCCTTGCAGGTGGGGAGCCGGGGGCTCCAACCGGGATCCTCACACAGGTCTTTGTGCCACATGCGCTTAACCTGCTGCGCTGCCTTAACCTGCTGGGCTAACGCCTGACTTGGGGGCGGGGCAGGTTTGAGTAGTAAGAGTAGCTAGTTGAAGATAGTTCTGCTTACTGTCAAGTAGTTGTTTCTGTTAACATTTGAGTGTCATGTGTCAATATCTCACAGTCTTAATGAAATGATTGTGCCGCTGTAAGTTCAACTGTGTAGCTTTGCCTCCTGAGCTGTTTTTTTTTTTTTTTAAAGATTTTATTTATTTATTGATGAGAAAGATAAGAGAGAGAGAGAGAGAGAGAGAGAGAGAGAGAGAGAACCAGACATCACTCTGGTACATGTGCTATCAGGGCTTGAACTCAGGACCTCATGCTTGAGAGTCAAGCGCTTTATCCACTTTGCCACCTCCCGGACCACGCCTCCTGAGCTCTTGGGTCTTGCTTGGAGAATCTCCGGTCGTATATTCTGGCACCATCTTTTAAGTTAAGTTAACTATGCTTGTGTTTCTCAGTATAATTTAGTCATAAGAACTCTTGTGGAAGAGACTGTACACCAATAATTTGTTTGCCAGGCTGTAATGAAGTTAAGTAATGTTTTCATAGTGCTTTGCAGAGATGAATGATGTTCATTAGTTCTGTGGCTCTGCTAGATGTACTAATTAGGTGATTTAAAGTGGGTGTCACTTTGTGAGGTGTCCACTGATTGTCCTCATCAGTTTTCATGTCCCTCTGAAGTAGAAACTCGTCTATCCCTTTACTTCTTCCCCTCCCTTCCTCCTCCCTTCCTCTTTCTCTTTCATTACCTCACTCCCTTACTGCCGGAATTCCTGCCTGCCTTTGTTTTGTTTTTTTCCACTCCCCTTCCTTTCTTTTTTTGGGGGGTCGTTTTTTCTGGGGCTTCACTGCTCCTGATGGACCTTTTTTTTCCTCAGATAGAAATAGAGATGATGAAAGAGACCACAGCACTGAAGGCTCCTTTAGTGTAGTGGGCCAGGCTTGAACCTGGGTTGCACACGTGACAAAGCAGACACTGTCCAAGTGAGCGATTCTGCCTACCTGTCTCTCTGTCTTCCTTCTTCTCCTTGGCTTTGCATTTTTGCTTTCCTTTTCCTGAACCTGGGATCTTGGGACTTCAGGCTTGAGAGTCTTTCTGCATAACCATTATGCTGTCTCCCCTACCCACCCCCCTTTCCCCTCCCCTCCAGGGTTACCATCATTCCTGCACTAGGAATCCGCTGCTCCCGGAGGCCGTTTTTTCTATTACATTGTTGTTATTGCTGCTGTTGTTGGCTAGGACACTGAAAAATCGAGAGAGGAGGGGGAGAGAAAGATAGACAACTGCAGACCTGCTTTACTGCGGGGAGCCAGGGGCTCAAACTGGATTATCTACTCCAGTACGTGCCTGTGCTCCATGCCGTGTGTGTTTAACCCAGTGTGCCGCCGCCGCCACCAATTATTTTTATTACCTTCACACTGACTTTTATTTGTACTGACTTAGTGATTTCCACTATTACTGTTGATTCAACCATTAATTCTGAGTATTGGCTGTGCTGGACAATGAGGTCATAGCTGTAGAAAGAACCGGTAATACAAGTCTTTGCTATCAAAGTGTCTACGGTCAGACTTACACCGTGGCAGTATAGATAGATATATATATCTACTTTCCTTTTAGGCCTTAAGAATCAGAACAGTTTTTTAATTTTATTTATTTATTTATTTATTTTAATTTTCCCTGTTGTTGTCCTTGTTGTCTTTTTTTTATTGTTGTTGTAGTTTTTATTGTTGTTGTTATTGCTGTCATAGTTTTTATATAGGACAGAGAGAAATGGAGAGAGGAGGGGGAGACAGAGAGGGGAAGAGAAAGACAGACACCTGCAGACCTGCTTCACCGCCTGTGATGTGACTCCCCTGCAGGTGGGGAGCCGGGGGCTCGAACCGAGATCCTCAAGTTGGTCCTTGTGCTTTGCGCCACATGCACGTAACTCGGCGCTATCTGCCGACTCCCAAGAATCAGAACAGTTTTTAACCAGTCACAAATGTAAAAATAAAAAAAGATTAAAAAATCAGAACAATTTGTTTATGTTTTAGTTATTTATTAACAGCTAACTAATTACCATAGTAAAAATTGGACCCTCACCATTTCACTTTGCTTTTGCACCCTGTAAGCATGCCGGGAATATTAAAGAAGCTGCAAGGTGGATGGATGAAGCCCAGGCCTTGGACACAGCAGACAGATTCATTAACTCCAAGTGTGCAAAATACATGTTGAAAGCCAACCTGATCAAAGAAGCTGAAGAGATGTGCTCCAAGTTCACGAGGGTTGGTACTGGTTCTTTCCACGAGAACATGAGCTAGTTCATACGTACACTTTTCCAGAGGTGGTTTTTTGTTTGTTTGTTTGTTTTCCACCAGAGCACTTATCAGCTCTGGCTTATGGTGGTGCAGGGGGATTGAACCTGGCACTTTGGAGCCTCAGGAATGAGTCTCTTTGCATAACTGTTATGATAGCTACACCCACCCCAGCGTTAATTTCTAATCTGTTTAAACGTCACAGTGAATTTTCATTAAGTTGATTTACTAATGGGCAGAAATCACTCGTCTAAAACATTTTTTAGTTTAGGTGTTCAGATAAATATTTCTTTAACATCCCCCCCCCCCCCGTCTCATTGACGAGAGAGAGGCAACACCATGGTGTCATGTGGTGCAGGGGATTGAACTCATGCTTCTAAGCCCACTAGTTACTGTCCCACATCCCAGGTAGCCAGATGCAAGCTCTAGCACAGAAAGGGACATAATTGTGTTCCTGCTGAGTACTCGTGCTCTGTTACTTGGGATCCACTTCAACTCTGGCTATGCAGATTTTCTGATAACTGTTTATAAAGTTAGGGTTTTGTTTTTGTGGTTTATTGTTAGAATGTCAAATTACAGCATCTGCACTCACCTCCTCTGGTTGCAGGCAGGACATTCTTGTTGTTGGTGTTGGTCTTTGCATGGTTCTGCCAGTCTCAATGGAAACTTTTTTCCTCCCCCTAAGATGGAGGGCGAGAGCGAGGATTGAGGCGTCACAGTGCCGTCCGTCGCTCAGGAAGCTCCCCCTGTGCGGTTGTTCTCATGCAGTGGCCAGGGGTGAGCTGTTTCCAGGCCCCTCACATATATATTTTTAAAATCGCTTTATTGAGGACATGTAGTTTTATAGGATCGTTGGCACAGGGGTCATGTCACATATTAATGGGTCTCTCTTACTCTGAGAATGGTTTGATAATTAGAAAAATGATTTTGAAAGAATTTAAACCATTGCTCATTTGTATCTTCTGAAATCCTATGGTGAAATAATGCCTTTGGTAAGAACTGTCTTGATACATGATTTTTATGTAGGAAGGAACGTCTGCAGTAGAGAACTTGAATGAGATGCAGTGCATGTGGTTCCAGACAGAATGCGCACAGGCTTATAAAGCAATGAATAAATTTGGTGAAGCACTTAAAAAGTGTCACGAGATTGAGAGAGTAAGTATCCTACCTTGCTTTATTTTGTTATACTTTGAATCTTGGTGAAAAGTTGAATTGATTTCCCTGTAATTCATAGCGAGCCATTTCTAAAGCCAGTATTTCGCTGCCACTACAGATATCCGGGGAGGGTGCTGGCTTGTACTGAGGCTTTCAGGTTCCTTGATCCAGGCACTTGAGGAAGCTCAGTGCTGTTTCCCTCTCTGCCTGAAAAAGGTAGCCTAAAATAGTGAGCAAGCCCCACTGGTGTAAAGAGAGAGACTTCAGAAAGTCATTCTATTTTCGTAATGGGAAATAGATTATACTTTCAGGATACTTAACCATTTAAAAAAAATTTTTTTAGTATTTATTTATTAATCCGTTTTTGTTGCCCCTGTGGTTTTATTGTTATAGTTATTATTGGTGTTGTTGGATAGGACAGAGAGAAATGGAGAGAGGAGGGGAAGACAAAGAGGGGGAGAGAAAGATAGGCACCTGCAGACCTGCTTTACCGCCAGTGAAATGACTCCCCTGCAGGTGGGGAGCCGGGGGCTTGAACCGGGATCCTTACACCAGCCCTTGCGCTCTGCGCCACTTGCGCGTAACCCGCTGGGCTACCGCCTGACTCCTACTTAACCATTTAATATTTTTTTAGGAATTAATGCAGAAACCTTAGAATTCTCATCTTGACTTTCTGTTTCTTTTAGCTATCCCCGCCCCCAGTAGGTGCAGTGGCTTCACACACATAGCTAGCTGTTACCTTGGAAACCTTGTTTGTACATTTTGTTAATGCTATATGTCCTTAAGATTTAAAAGATCACAAAATATGACATACGTTTTTAAATTTTATTTATTTATTATTGGATAGAGACAGAAATTGAGAGGGGAGTAGGAGGTAGAGAAGGCAAGAGAGACATCTGCAGCCTTGCTTCACCACTCGTGAAATTTTCCACCTGCAGGTGAGGACAAGGGACTTGAACCTGGGTCCTTGCACACTGTTGTGTGTGCAGTTAACCAGCTACGCCACTTCCTGGCCCCTGAAATTGTATTTCTGTGCATATAAATCTACTGTATTGTGTTATATACTAGGTTTGACTAAGGATAGGTGCATTACTGTTTTAAGTACTGCAGTTTCCTTTTCAAATTCAGTGGTTGATACATCTGCCTTATAGTTTTCTGCTTCATATGCAAAGTATTTGTTTTGCTCTTTGTTATTGAGTCCTTGCTACCAGGCCTCCACTGGGACTTTGTGCCAGAACAGTTCCATTATTCTTGGCAGTCTTCTCCCTCCTCCCCCCAGTTGCATGTAAAAGGCAAAGATAGAGGGAGCCAGGCAGTGGCACAGCGGTGCAAAGCACACATGCTACAAAGTGCAAGGGCCAACATAAGGATCCCAGTTGGAGCCCACTCCCTACCTGCAGGGAGGTCGCTTCACAAGCAGTGAAGCAGGTCTGCAGGTGTTTGTCTTTCTCTCCCCGTCTTCCTCTCCTCTCTCGATTTCTCCCTGTCCTATCCAGCAACAATGACAGCAATAACAATAGTAATAAGCACAACAACGATAAACAAGGGCAACAAAAGAGAAAAAATAGTCTCCAGGAGGAGTGGATTCGTGGTGCAGGCACTGAGCCCCAGCAATAACCCTGGAGGCAAAAAAAACAAATACAAAGAAAAAACCCAGAGAGGAGGAGGGACACTCCAGCATCGAGTCACTGCTGGTGAACTCTTCCTCTGTGTACCTCTCCCATGTGGTGACCGGGGACTAGGTCCTTGTGCGTGGTATGGTGTGTGCTTTACAGGCTAAGCTCCTCCCTCTCTCTCTCTCTCTCTCTCTCTCTCTCCTCCTCCTCCCTCCTTCCTTCCTCTCTCTTTCAATTTTTTTGGTATTACCTTTATTTATTGGATAGAGATAGCCAGAAATGGGAAGAGAAGGGAGTGATAGAGGGAAAGAGAGACACCTGCAGCTCTGTTTCACCACTTGTGATACTTTCTACCTGCAGGTAGGGACCTGGGGCTTGAACCTGGGTCCTTGCGCATTGTAACATGTCCACTCAATCCTATACACCACCACTCAGCGCCCCCTTTATTTTTCTTAATGCTAAGGAAATTAGTAATTGTCCTGGGCTGTGGTTTTTCTTTGAAATTGTTATACTTCAGCATAATAAAAGAGGTAATTTTGTTAGCATTTTATAGAAATCACTGATGACCAGTTTGACTTTCATACATATTGTATGAGGAAGATTACCCTTAGATCATATGTGGACTTACTAAAGCTAGAAGATATACTTCGACAACATCCGTTTTACTTCAAGGCAGCAAGGATTGCTATAGAGATATACCTGAAGCTTCACGACAACCCCCTCACGGATGAGAATAAAGAGCATGAAGCTGATACAGGTATAGTAGTCAAAGATTTATTGTGTGTGCGTGTGTGTGTGTGTGTGTGTGTGTGTGTGCGCGCACCTTATAGTTCACTGAGCTATTGAGTGTCATGTGGGAATATAGTTTACATGTTTACCAAGTGATGGGGGTCTCTGTGCGTTTCTTTAAGGAGCAAAAGAAAAATACTAAACTTTATATTTCCAAGAACTGAATTTGTAGCTGGCAATTCGTTTTTATGGAGTTGAATCTCAAGGGTTTTAATATGTACTTTATCCAGTACTGTAACTTCATGAGTGCAAGACTATCAGTTGTTTTTTTTTAATATTTTATATATTTTTTATTATATTTATTTTCCCTTTTGTTGTCTTTGTTTTTCTTGATGTCCTCATTGTTGGACAGGACAGGGAGAAATGGAAAGAGATGGGGAAGACGGGGGGAGAGAAAGACAGACACCTGCAGACCTGCTTCACCGCCTGTGAAGCGACTCCCCTGCAGGTGGGGAGCCGGGGCCCGAATCAGGATCCTTACACCACTGGTCCTTGCGCCTTGTGCCACGTGTGCTTAACCTGCTGTACTACCACCCGACTCCCAAGACTATCAGTTGTTAACTGTACAATTAGTGTTGGAACTCTACATTCGCTTTCTCTTTTTTAATAGTCATTTGTAATTAACCTGCCTGGGTTGTGAATTAAGGGAGCTAGTTGCTCAGTAATGCTGGCATGGTAGGTCACCTGTATAGCGTGCCTGCTTTGCATGCACGTGGCCCAGGTTTGAGCTTGACTCCTACTGCACTGGGGCAAGTTTCATTGCTGTGTCTTTCCCTGATGTGTGCCCTTTGCCCCCTCCCCCTCCATACCCTCCATACACACCGCCATGCTCTCAGTCTGAAAAAAGTTGACCTGATGCAGTAAAGCCTTGCAGATGACCCAAAATACGTGCCCTAGGGAGTTGGGGGCGGTAGCGCAGCAGGTTAAGTAGCGCAGCACATGGCGCAGAGCGCAAGGGCCGGTGTAAGGATCCTGTTTGAGCCCACCTGCAGGGGGTCACTTCACAAACGGTGAAGCAGGTCTGCAGGTGTCTTTCTCTCCTCCTCTCTGTCTTCCCCATCTCTCTCCATTTCTCTCTGTCCTACCCAACAACAGGTATTACAAGAATAACAACAACAACAAGAGCAACAAGATGGGAAAAATAGCCTCCAGGAGCAGTGGATTTATAGTGCAGGCACCAAGCCCCAGTAATAACTCTGGAGGCAAATAATAATAATTTTTAAAAGTGCCCTGGACTTTAACACTGGCAAATTTTTTTCAAGTAGGATATTTTTGGGAAACTACATATATGTGTAGTTAGTCAAACTGAAAGTGACTTGGGCATGTAGAAGGGTAGAGATTTCTAGCACATTCTGTGCCTTAGAACTGAGTCTTCAGTTACAGTTCACACTTACAAGAAGTAGTAAAGCTAGGTTTTGAAGGGAAGAATTTGCGGGCCTATTTTATCTTTTTATTTTATTTATAATTACAACAATAAAACAACAAGGGCAATAAGAGAATAAATATTAAAATAAATAAATAATGGGAGTCAGGCAATAGCACTGTGGGTTAAGCACACGTGGCACAAAGCGCAAGGACTGGCGTAAGGATCCCGGTACAAGCCCCTGGCTCCCCACCTGCAGAGGGGTCGCTTCACAAGTGGTGAAGCAGGTCTGCAGGTGTCTGTCTTTCTCTCCCCCTCTCTGTATTCCCCTGCTCTCTCCTCTCTCCATTTCTCTCTGTCCTATCCAACAACGACGATATCAATAACAACAACGAAATAACCACAACAATAAATAACAAGGGCAACAAAAGGGAATGAATAAATAAATAAATATCAGATAAATAAATAAATAAATAAATAAATAAATAAATAAATAATGGCTCTTAAAGAGAGGCCGAGAGAGCGCTGACTTAGCATGCTCAGCTCTGGCTTACGATGTTACCATGAAAATCATCTGCTTACCTACCCACTGTGCTAGCTCCTCACCTTTATGCTTATGGGAGTTTGTATGGGAACACCAGATCTTAGTAGCTGAACATTACTGACCTTAGTAACATTTACTGACACTTCTTACAGCAAACATGTCTGATAAGGAGTTGAAGAAGCTCCGTAATAAACAAAGACGAGCCCAAAAGAAAGCCCAACTAGAAGAAGAGAAAAAAAATGCAGAAAAAGAAAAGCAGCAGAGAAATCAGAAAAAGAAGAAGGATGATGATGATGAGGAAATTGGAGGTCCAAAAGAAGAACTTATTCCTGAAAAGCTGGCCAAGGTATTAATAGTGTTCAGCACCCTCCAGAGGAGTTTCCTCACCAGTTACTGCCATTTATAGTATCTTATCTAGCCCTTCTCATTAGGGATTTTAGCACAAAAATCGTTGTAGGTTTTAGCCTTTGAGGTTTTATTTTTTTCCCTTTGATTATACTTCATGCCTTGAACTTGAAATAAGGAGTTTGAACCAGGGTACGTCTGGTAATGGTATACTTGACTGTTAGTCATTGTGGTCTCTGTGGACACTTTGTTCATCTCTCTGGCAGTTTCCTATTTATTGGAGACTAAAGAAATCTCATAATCTCTCTCCTTCTTCCCCTCTTCTCTCTCCCTCTCGAGTTATTGCTGGAGCTCAGTGCCAGTACTGTGAATCACTGTTCCTGCCAGCCACATTTTTCCCATTTCTATTAGAGGACAGAGAGAAAATGAGAGAGGAGGGGAAGATAGATAGAGATACCTGTAGATCTGCTCCACCGCTTAAGAAGCAACCCCCTTGCAGATAGGGAGCAAACCGCTCAAACCAGCGTCGTTGTGCAGGTCCTTGTGCTTGGCGCTGTGTGTCCAACCCGGTGCGCCACTACCCAGCCCCCATCTAGAGAATCTGGAAGAGTGAGGCCTTTGCTTTGGTGTGACCTTTTCCAGGTAAGAGAGACAGAGAGAACGACCCCAGCACCTAAGTGGCCTCCAGTGCACTGGGAATTGACTTGTACCTGGGGGCTTCACTTGGCAAAGCAACACAGTATCCCAATGAGTTGGCGCAAAGGACTGAACATGGACCTTCTGGCCTGAGAGTCGTTGCATAACCATTATGCTGTCTCCTGCATCCGGAACACTCCTGTCTTTAAAAAGTGGTCAGCCAGGCTAAATTGAACTTGTTAAAAAATGAATATTGGGAGTCGGGCAGTAGCGCAGCAGGTTAAGCACTTGTGGTGCAAAGCACAAGGACCGGCGTTAGGATCCTGGTTCGAGCCCCCGGCACCCCACCTGCAGGGGAGGCACTTCACAGGCGGTGCAGCAGGTCTGCAGGTGTCTGTCTTTCTCTCTCCTCTGTCTTCCCCTCCTCTCTGCATTTCTCTGTCCTGTCCTGAGCCTATTGTATGTGCTGAGACTATCTGAACACCTGTTTGTTGCCCTGTTGGCGCTGGGGCTTCACTGCCCCAGGTCGGGTTTTTCAGTTTCAGCGGGTGAGTGAGGCCACCACCACACCTAAGCTTCCTTCAGTGCAGTGTGGGCCCGAATTGAGTGTAGGTCATACGGGGCAACATAAGTGCTCTGTCCGAGTTAGCTATGTTGCTGGCCCAAGGCAAAGATCTTATGGTATGCATTCCTAATTTTTTTTTTTAAATGTAGTTGAATGAGGGAATGACACAGAAAGATAGACAGAATGGAATACCAGAGCACTGCTCAGCTCTGTCTTCTGGGGGTGCTGAGGATTGAACCTGGGGCCTCAGCTTTAGGCATCAAAGTCTTTTGCAGAACCACTAGACTGTCTCCCCTATGTGTGCGTGTGTGTGTCTTAATGTCAAAATGCTGAAGCAAGAGGCTGATGGTAGTGCATCGGGTTAAGTGCACATGGCCCGAAGCTCACGGACCAGCGTAAAAATCCTGGTTCAAGCCCCTGGCTCCCCACTTGCAAGGAGGTCACTTCACAAGCAGTGAAGCAGGTCTGCAGGTGCCTATCTTTCTCTCCCCCTCTCTGTCTTCCCCATCTCTCTTGATTTCTTTCTGTCTTATCCAACAACAGTGACAGCAATAACAACGGTAACAAGGGCAACAAAAGGGAGAAAAATATTCGTACCAGGTTTCATTGATAACCCTGGAGGCAAAAACAACACTGAAGCCAAGCCATCTATTGTTACACGAAGCTTTTTTTTTTTTTTCTTTTTTCCTCACTCCATGGTTATTGCTGGCGCTCAGTGCCTGCATTACGAATCCGCTGCTCCTACAGGCTATGTTTTCCCTTTTGTTGCCCTTGTTATCGTTGTTATTGATGTCATCATTGCTGGATGGGACAGAGAAGAATCAAGAGAGGAGGGGAAGAAGGGGGTGGTGGAGAAAGACACCTGCAGACCTGCTTCAGTGCCTGTGAAGTGACTTCCCTGCAGGTGGGGCGCCAGGGGCTCAAACCAGGATCTATATCCCGGTCCTTGTGCTTCACGCCACGTGTGCTTAACCCACTGTGCCACCACCCAGCCCCCTACAAAAAGTATTTTTTATTACATTCTAGCATACCTTTGTAGTTGTCTTCTGGCCCTAGTTTTTATATGCCTCTGCATTTACGGAAGATGAATATAGAATCCAGATGTTCAGTGCCATTTTGATAAACACAGTTTACCATTCCTAGCCCTGGCAGATAGGAAATACTTTTGTTTCAGTACTCAGTCTAGGAGTCTGTCAGTAGCACTGTGTAGTAAACATTGTGTCTGCCTAGTAATGACTATGAATTAGTAAGTAAGTAACAGGACATTGCTATCATTACTACAGGTAGCAGGCCAGGTTTCTAGAATCTTTTCCCCTACTTTGGCCATGAATGCAGTTTTGTTTTGAAAAGCTACTTGCTGAAGGTAGAGTGTGAATTCTTGATCTTGGGTAGGGAGGTGGGTGGGTAGAAACTGCAGCTAAGGAAAATTAAAGGGAGTCTGGTGGTAGCACAGTGGGTTAAGCGTAGGTGGCGCAAAGTGCAAGGACTGGCATAAAGATCCCGGTTCAAGCCCCTGGCTCCCCACCTGCAGGGGAGCCGCTTCACAATTGGTGAAGCTGGTCTGCAGGTGTCTGTCTTTCTCTCCCCATCTCTGTCTTCCCCTCCTCTCTCCATTTCTCTCTGTCCTATCCAACAACAATGACATCAACAAAAATAATAATAACTACAACAACAATAAAACAACAAGGGCAACAAAAGGGAATAAATAAATAAATATTTTAAGAAAAGGGTTTAACGGAGGGGGACACTTTAGTTTTATAGTAGAATACTTAGAGGAAGAGTAGATGCTGGAGAAAGAAAGGGTGGGTTGACGGTAGGTCTGTGGAAATAAAGGTCTTTTCAAATGCCTTCTCACCACTAGAGCTCAGAACCACTACTGTGCAGCTTTGTGAACAAAAGCATTGTATTTACTGTTGAATGTAAAACATTAATTCCCCAATACAGAAGTTTCTTTAAAAAAGCAAGACCGCTTAAATTGCTTGATTCTATTTGCTTAAATTGGTTGATTCTATTTCATTTTGAATTTATAACATCACTAATCTGTCATCTTTTCCTCAGCCTCCTTGTCCCTCATCCATCTTCATACCCTTCTGTTACTTCCTGGCTACTCCTGGCTAGCTTACTTCCCTTTCTTGGGTTTGTGTTAGCTTTTGCATTACTTGTTGGTTTATTTCTCCTTACAGGCTGTGCAGTCTCTGTGGGTGTGGGGACACACAACAGTGAAAAGGGGCTGCAAAGTAGCATTTTCATTAGTGTGCTGCTTTGTCATGTGCAAGATCCAGCTCTGAGCCCTGCTACCGCCACGCTGAAGGACGCTTTGGCACTGTAGTTGCTTTTGTGTCATCTCTGCCTCTCTGACTATCTGAAAAAGTCATCCTGGAGCAGTGAAGCCCTGTGGTGACCGCAAAACAACCACAGCAATAACAGAAAAGAAACTGACGAATTTAAAAGTTGGGGGAGGGGAGATGGCATAATGGTTAGGCAAAGAGACCTTCATGCCTGAGGTTCAACTCCCCACACCACCATAAGGCAGAGCTGAGCAGTGCTCTGGTAAAGAAAAAAAGAATTTAAAAGTTGTGTTTTTATAAAACATGACATATTTATAATAGAGCATCCCTCCCAATCTTCCATTTATGCGTTATCTTTTATTTTTGTCAGGTTGAAACTCCATTGGAAGAAGCGATTAAATTTTTAACACCATTGAAGAACTTAGTGAAGAACAAGATAGAAACGCATCTTTTTGCCTTTGAGATTTACTTTAGGAAAGGTAGGTGTTTAGGATTCCGTGACCCTGATACTAGTACCACACCCTGCAGTGAGTGTTCTAGCAAACACCACTGCAGCTCCCCCACAGAAATGTCTCCTGTTACAACTCAGATCCCACTAAGAGAATAGCTCTGATTTTTTTTTTAAACTGTTTGTTCCACAACATTCTTCTGTCTATGTAAGTATCTTAATGAAAAAAATCATAATTATGCTGTAGTTTTATATTGTATGTATCTTTTCTTTCTTTCTTTCTTTTTTTTTTTTTGTATGATAGAAAATATTTTGGGACCTTACAGTGATTTCTTACAGAACATTAAAAATCAGTAATATGTGTATATAGTTAGGATTTGGTTCAAATGTATTCATTGTACGTGTAGTTGACATTAGTGAATACATGTAAAGCTTAAGACTAGCTCCTTAAGAGACTGGGGCAGTAGCTTAACTAGCAGACCATAGGACTGCATGTCCAAGGCTTTGTTCATTCTTCATGAGCCGAAGTGGCGTGCTGATTTTTCTGTCTCTGTCTCATAAAATAACAACCATTGAAAAGCGCACCTTACAGAGTTTACATTAAGTGTTAGCTACTTCAGCTGGAACATGTTATATTTGGAGTTTTTCCTGAACGATAGATTATATTTCTAAAAAAAAGATAAATGCACAGAGTGGAAGATAATCTTCTAAGTCAATAGAAATGTCTTAAAATACTGAGTTGTTGATATTGCTTGAGTCAGATGAAGATAAAGTTTATCAAAGGTAATAACATTGAGGAAATAAAAAATCTTATTTTTATTTTCATTTTTTAAAAGTATTTATTCACTAATGAGAAAGATAGGAACAGAGAGAGAGAGAGAACCAGACATCACTCTGGTACATGTGTTGCCAGGGATTGAACTCAGGACCTCAGGCTTTAGAGTCTAATGCTTTATCGACTGCATCACCTCCTGGGTCACACAGAGGAAATAAATTTTATAATTAAATTTAAGACTATAGTTTTAGAAATAAGTTTATGCATTCATTTTGAAGCATTATTTATAGAGGCCAGGTGGTGCCACACCTGGTTGAGTGCACGTTACAGTATCCAAGGACTCAGGTTCAAGCCCTCGATCCCCACCTGCAGAGGGAAAGCTTCATCAACGGTGAATTTCAATTTCTGGCTGTCTCTACCCAATAAATAAAGATAAGAAAAGAACCGTTATCTGTGAACACAGCTTCCCTTTGACCATCACTCTTTCAGTGGGCCCTCCCAGTATAAAATATGATAGCAGCTATCTTAGCCAGTTGGTTTTTGGCCTGTGTTCTCACCCCAGAAGGACTCTGCAGCATTTGTAATCTGCGGTTGTGGAAACAGAGAGGGACAGAGGGACGGAGGGCCTGGTGGTGATTTTAGCTTTCTGATTGTTCGGGGTAAAGGAAAAGAAATTGTCCCAGGAGTCTGGGGCTTTGGATTTTCACCTAGAAGAAAGGTTTAAAATGTGGGAAGTGGTAACAGGTAGTTGGTGTACGGTGAGCATGCAGGTCAAACGGTACAGGAGAATGAGGAAGACAGCTTGGGGGGTGGTGTCAGCCTCTCCTTGAGGTATGGGACTCAGGATGGTCCCCATTTCATGTGTCTCAGAACAGAAGGACCTAGCTTTCAGGCATCAGCAATGTTTACTCCAAAGCAGGGACAACTCCTTTACTTTGAAGGCAAGGGAATGAGTGGTTTCAAATTGGGTCTTGGTTTCTGCCAGATATTGTTGAATGCTGTCTAGAATAATAATCGCTAATGTCGCTAATTTTCAGAAAATTATTTGGCATGTTTCAGTTGACTCAACCAATTGTTCAGTTTGTAAGGTCTTATTTTACTCCGTAATCAAGATACAACTTTTTTTGTTTCCAGAGAAGTTTCTTCTGATGCTGCAGTCGGTAAAAAGGGCCTTTGCTATTGATGCTAGCAATCCCTGGCTTCACGAGTGTATGATTCGACTCTTTAGTTCTGGTATGTCAGTTGCTGTCTATTCTGTGATTACCTGTGATTACCATTGCTGGCAGTGACTGTGTAAATGATCTGTACTTGTTCATCGTAAGCGTACTCATTTGAAAGCACTTGTGTTTTACAGTATCATTCAGTCTTAGATATTTGAAAAGTTACCTGTATGTAAATGTTACATGTAAGTTGCAGTTTTGAGTCCTATTTCATTATGTAAAGGTTTTTGCTTATTTTGTAAACTTTTAAAATTGAAGAATCTCAGTTTCACTGCCACCACAGTTGTTGTGGTTAGCACAATTGATGCCTGGACCTTTTGCCACTAAGGAGACTTAGAGCAACTTTAACACAAAATACACCGTTTCATGTATTTTGACAGTAGCCTGTAGAGATGAGTTTTAATGCGAACTAGAACTACAAGATTTTAGAGAGTGAGAGGTAAAGTTTACGCTAATCATCTCTCATGGGAAGTTAAGAAACGAGGACCTTAAAAGATTAATGGATTTACTTACTTTTAGGTAACATAATCAATAGTGAAGTGAGATCTTCACATTACTCTTTTTTCTACTTCTTTAGATAGAGACAAATTGAGAGGAAAAGAGAGAGGGAGAGGGAGAAATACTGGCATGCAGCACTGCGTCTCCACTCATAGAGCTTTCTCCCAACACGTGGGGCCCAGGGTTTGCATCTGGGTCCTTGGGCACTGTAATGCATGCACTAAACCATGGGCTCCACCACCCAGCCCTTACTTTTTTTTTTTCCTCCCTAGAAAAGGTTTAATTTTCATTTAACATACTTCTATAGTCAAGTAGTGTTGCTATTGTTCTTTGGTTTTCAGTGAATGGTGGTAGAAAAATTGAATCATTAATAGTATATGCAGAGATTGGGAATGATTTCAATTGGTTATTCCTGGATGGACACTCAACCCCCCCCTTAGAATCCATACTTTATATTCATATTCAACCATGACTTTCTTTAAAATGGTTAAGTTTATAATGCAAGCTGGATACAAGATAGAAAGTATGGTGGGATGTTCGTTCATTTGCTTTAACATTGCATACTGAGTTGTCGGAAAAGTCAGGACTTTTTTTTTTCTCTGATTTTTTTTTTTATTGGGGAATTAATGTTTTACATTCAATAGTAAATACAATAGCTTGTACATGCATAACATTCCCCAGTTTCCCATATAACAATACAGGACTTTTTTTTTTTTTTTTTTTTAACGTATCTCTATACAAAAATGTGTCCTGACTTTTCTGACAACCCAATATTTGCTGTGTGATATTACCACATCCATGGGTTCCCTTAACATTTTAGGGCCTCCCTTCTAACCCCTTGGCAACACTACCCAATAGGACTATATTGTCAGCTATACTTTCTGTTTCTGTTCTTTATGTAAATTTCTTCCCCGGCAACGATAAATCTTTGTATGCCTTTGGAAAACCATTAGTCTTTATATGTATACAGATAAATTCTTCAACTTTAATCATTTCATTGGCTTTATATTTTTTTTGCTTTTAAACACATTATGAAAATATCCAGCTGCTAATAGAGGTTCTTTTTAATTTGTTCAGCAGTGTCTGAAAGTAAAGATTTGCCCGATACAGTTAGGACAGTATTAAAACAAGAAATGAATAGACTTTTTGGAGCAACAAATCCAAAGAATTTTAATGAAACGTTCCTGAAGAGGAATTCTGAATCCTTGCCACACAGATTATCAGGTAACCCTCCTGTTTGGAGTGTTTTCCTCAACCCTAAGTTAGGTTTCTTTTAGGAGAAGCACCAAATTCATGCCTGTCTAGTCTCTCTTACCTTAGTCATTCCCTTGCTTCGGAGACTTAAACTACTTCTGAACTCATTTGTCTGAAGATGACTGACAGATGGCCGAGTAGTCGTGCTGCTAAGTCAACTCTAATGCTGCTTAGTACATCAGAAATAGCCTTCACCTTGACATGTGAATTATCTTTACGAGAGTATTTCAAATAGCTATTCTTACTTTGCTAAGAAACTATGCTTTATAGTTGAAGAAAATAGGGAAAGATGTTAGTTCTGCTTTGTAATTAAACAAATTCCCTTTGTCTTTTTATTTAGCTGCCAAAATGATATATTATTTAGATCCTTCTAGTCAGAAGCGAGCGATAGAGTTGGCAACAACACTTGATGAATCCCTCACTAACAGAAACCTTCAGGTAATGTTTTGCTGAAACTCTCTTTCTGAATTTTGGCTTTCTGTTGTATCTGCATTTCTGAACAGGCAGTGGTTTCATCGGCGATTGTGATAGATTTAAAGTTATTGTCCATAGTTTACACCCTTAGCACAGTAAAAGAAAAAAATTACAGATCTCTCCTAGTTTAGAGTAAGCTCACTAACAAGATTAAGCACTTGCTGAGAGACAGGTAAGTATATTCTTTTAATAGCAAATGAAGAAACTCTCGTTAAGAAAAGCGATAGGCTGGTTGGTTGTTAGAGCTTCATCCAGTACCTTCCTAGGGTATTCGTTACAGATCTGGATAGCACCTCGTGTTTGGTAGATGGAAAGTAAAGACACGAGGAAAGTCCAGATTAATCACTTAGAAACATGAAAGTTGCAGGGGCTCGTCATCCTGGTACAGTACACGCTCTTGTCAGTGAGGCAGAACGTGGGTTCCAAGCCCCGGCCGCCACATGGGAGCCCCACGCCACGAGTGGCGACGTGCTATGGCATCTCTTCCTCTCTCTGCCTTTCACCATCTGCCTGAACCCACTCCCACACCTGCGAATAGTGGGGCCTTGTGGGCGCGTAGCTGTGGCGCAGCCCTGTGGCCAGAGAAAAGAACATGTAGATGCAGAACAGTGTTTGCTGGGTTGAAATAAGTTTTCGAGAACCATCTTTTCTTGTACATACACACTTTGTGTTTGAGACCCTTCCCGATTTAATTGTTGTATGTACATTACAGATCTCGACTTAACTACAAGATGGGAAGCTACTATTTAATTTGGTGACTGAAGCCTCAGAAAAAATTTAATTGTAGTCATTGAGACAACTAATTCAAATGGGGACATTTGCTTCTTTTTAGAATCTGCAGACCTTGAAATGAATTTTCTGGTAATGCCATTAAAAAGTTTTGACAGGTTATAACGTGGCATTTTTATTTTTCTTTAGACTTGTATGGAGGTATTAGAAGCCTTGTGTGACGGTAGCTTAGGAGACTGTAAAGAAGCTGCTGACATTTACAGAGCAGATTGTCATAAGCTTTTCCCTTATGCTTTGGCTTTCATGCCCCCTGGATATGAAGAAGACATGAAGATCACAGTTAATGGAGATAGTTCTGTGGAAACTGAAGAACTGGCCAATGAAATCTGAGCATCATTAAACAAGCAAACAGAATGACTTTGGACCATATCTATTGTATAATATTTGTGTCACGCACCTGCTGCATTGCTCTAACTTACACAAGAATGAGAAGAGTAAATGTTCTTGCCTTCAAATAGTGTTTTACGTTTTTTATCCTGCTGAAAAATATATAAAATATCTAACATACTACATGATATAGGTTCAGTTTCTTAAAAAATTAAAAGCTGCTAAAATTGAAGGATAAAAAAAAAAAAGATTCCGTATCCTATTCCTACCTACCCACCCATGTTTTTAACTAATTTATATAAAATCTGGAGGCGTTACAGCTAACAAAGCAGGTGTGTGGCAGAAATATTACTTTAAATTTATCTTGTGAGATTTTACTATATCTCAAACAGCAAAAAGAAAAAAAAAAAAGAAAAAAGCTGTTTTAGCACTGGATTCTTTCACTGAGCACAAAGCGTCGTTGGGGCTTTAGCATCTGACTGATTTTGTTACGGGGTTGATTCTGACCATAGGAAGTATGAATGTGAATCACTATTTACAGAGAAACCTACAACAGATGCTTGACGTTGTAGAAGCTGGGACGTGTAGATACCAAGCAGAATTATAAGAAACCTAGAGGGTGTTCGATACGCTTGTTGTGTCTCCACAGTTCACTGTACATGATCAGTTTGGTGTTCTTGTACCACAGTTTTTAACTGAAGGAACCAGTTGGAACAATCTCAATTTTAACTAAAACTTGAAGAACTAAAACAACAATGCAAACTTTTCAAGCATTGTTTTGGCCAAACTTGTTAAAACTGTAATGCAAGAACCAAATGCACTGTGATGTGGCACCAACCAATTAGCAAGCACGGGTTTTTTCACTCGAGCGTGAAAAAAGAAAATCCACCATGGCTTGAAGTTAAAGAGCAGAACTCCTGCCTACCACGCTCTGACTGGTCGAGAGACTATAGCAGCCTCAGCAGGCCTTGTTCACGATGTGCAGAGAAAGTGCTGCAGCTTAGATACCTCTGGAATTTTCCACAGTGTCACAGGTTTGTAATACTTGAAGCCCTACATTTCTAACAATATATTTCTTGCTCAGTTGTTTCAGGCAAGCCCAAGACTTTGTAATTTTTAAAGGGCCCAAGATTTTTTTTTTTTTTTCCAATAACAGACCAGCTTCTTTTTCTTGCAGTTACAGATGTAATTTCCTTTTTGTTGTCAAAAACATAAGGTACCAAATATGATGCAATAAATTGTTTTGAAAAACAGTGGTGTGAATATTTCAACTAATCTGTGTTGGGCTTCTGTGGAATACACAGGTGGACACAGGTGCATACCAGAGGCGGTGTGCTGTTGTGCAGATAGGCGGCTGTCTGGAAGCACTGGTGGCAGGGAGCCCTGAAACCAGTGCACGGTGCGCCATTCAGAGCTCGCTGAGGGCTCGGGTGGTGGCAGACAAGGAATATCATAATTCAGAAGGAAAGGTGAAAACTGCTCTTTTGATCAAGAAAACGAGCCATAAAACGTCAAATGTGTGGGGAGTCAGGTGTAGCACAGCAGGTTAAACACGTGGCGCGAAACGCAAGACTGGCGTTAAGGATCCCGGTTCAAGCCCCAAGCGCCCCACCTGCAGGGGAGTCGCTTCACAGGCGGTGAAGCAGGTCTGCAGGTGTCTATCTTTTCCCCCTCTGTCTTCCCCTCCTCTCTCCATTTCTCTCTGTCCTATCCAACAACAACAACATCAGTAACAACAATAAAGAAAAATGACAAATGTGTACTGGGAACTAGCCTCAGACTCCGTATTCTCATGTATGTGCAAAATCTGAGCAACAACAAAAAATTAAAATGAATCAACTGTATATATAATTGACCTCTTTGTGGTACTTTTAGTTTATAGAAAGCTTATTCTGAAGAGAACTTTCAGGAGCCCTGACCCTTTTCCTGATGGAAGGGTTGGATTAAACTCAGCCCGTCACAGTACGCGACCTGTGTTCCACATGCCAGTTTGGTGGTTTAGCCATTAAAGAGATGTGCGAGTCTGACTCCAGTGCGCTACGATGTTCTATTCACTAGCCCTGTCTCAGGAACTGTTTAATGAGTGGCGGCTGAAGTCATCGTTGGGGGAGAACACTGGTCCCGCCTCTGCCGCTGATTTGGTGTCTGGAGGAGGCGCTGGCTGTAGGAGGGTATATATGTGGATCATGTTAAAACGCTTTTGTATATGGAAATGGAATTTGTTTGTCTTGACAATGCTCAGATGATGTAGACTGTCTTAGAAGGAGTGTCCATAAGTACTGATGCCTCGATGCAGAGACCGTCCGCGAGGAGCTCAGTCCCTAACATGTATATTGTATCCCAGCTCAATTTTACTGGAATTCTTGAATAAATATTTTATTTTCTTTGAGGTTTACTTGATAGTGGTTACATTGTTTGGTGTCAGAGGACCTTGACAAAGATTTGTGTCATGTTCAGGCATCACCCCAGACACCACTGTGCTGTACCACCAAGCTGTCACACATTGGCCTCCTTCACCCAGTCAATTCCAGGTATTGCGGGGGGGGGGGGGGGGAGCTTAGTTAAAAAAATAAATGGAATGATCAGCGGTATTGTAATCTTAAATAAGTGCCTTATGTTCACTGCTAAGAATTGGTGTTTTGAACCCTTTGAGATGAAGGGTCCCTTGACATTAATAGGAAAGTAAAGTCCTGTTCCTTTTCATTATACTTACCTGTCATTTCTTACTTAAAAAGTCAGATCTCACTAGTTCACTAAGCTTTAAGATAGCTGAGACTTCTTAGCACTTCCTGTGTGCGCTATATACAAGCGTGAGTGACCTATGGCCGTGTTTCTCTAAGGATAATGTGAAGATTCACCAGCACTCTTTCTTCTCATCAGGCTCTTGTCATTTGCACTCATGCTCTGCTTGTGTGATGAGTTGTGATAAGCCATGACTACAAGTACAGTGTGATCTAGATTGAGGTAGGTTGTGACAGGTTTGGGGAAGTCTGCAGTTTTGGGGAATCTTTCAGTTGCCATGTGTAGTTCTTAACCTTAGAACAAAGTAAGAAGTGAATTACAAGATGCATGCGTACCTTTCTTAGTAATTACCAACCTTAAAGTTAACTCAAAATACCTTTCAGATGGAAGGCAGTCTTCCTGTTGAAGCTCCTATATGCACTTCAAGCTATTGCTAGAGATAAGACTTCTCGATGCCATTCCGCATCGTCAAACCCCACTGCCGAACCTAAATTAGTCTTGTGGAATGACTGGTATCGCCAGAGAGAGCTGAAGCCTTGCGTTTTGTTCTAAATGTGGCGATTGCAAATGTGACAGCTGTAGTTAAATGTTAGAAACTGGGTCTTTGGAGCTGCACCCTCAGCTTGCAGTACACACAACTTGTAACATGGATTTTGAACGACATTTACTGATAGTGTGCAGGAGGTTCTGAAGGAGCAGAGAATGCATTGAATTCAGTAAAGCTGAAGAGTCTTAGATTTAATTAACAGCCCCTGTGACACTGCTACCTCCACCAGGACGTGTACCCTCTTGTAATGACCTACAGTGAGGTGGAAAGAAAGGGAATTGTATTTCTAGGAGAGTCTAGAGGTTTTCAGCCTCAGTTTATTCCAGCTGCCTTACAAGCAGTGCCATCTTGGGACTGTGGCCAGAAGAAGAAAATACCGTATTTAAATTAGAGCCATTACTAAAATGTCCTCTAGGAAAGAGCCTGGAAACATTTATGTTCTCTACTTCCAGAACAGTGTTGTGAGTGTACATGCAGCTTCAGGGTTGCCTATTCATGTAACACCGGCCATTAGCAACCTGACGCGTGCACTCCATCTGGCGCGCCACAGCCCGACCCCAACATAAGAGTCAGCACTATACTATAATGTGTCTTACGTTTTTTAAATGCCAGACGTTTCTGTCTGTTTTAAGATCTCTCTCATATACATGGTACGATTCTTCCCGGGGGCGGGGGCAGAATCTGATGATGATGAGCATATATTTTCTTACTGATAAGCACATTTCTGCTGTTCTAAACCTTCATCTTGACTATATACACATTTTCATTTGGAAACAAGCTAGAAGCGAAGAGAGTTTTGGAGTGCATGCTGGACCCCTCAGCTTGCTTCCAGCTGGTAATTACATTTGCCTTCTAACCTAGTTGTCTGTTCATTTCCACACCACCTGCACTGTCTGTCATGTTGCCTGACGCTGGGCCTTCATCAGTGTGCTGTTCATACTGTGACTTGTTAAGACTGTTGGGCCCAGTGTCTGTTCTTGACGCTTCCTTCACAGCTGAAATAGAAGCTGCTCTTTGTAAAGTGTCCTTTACAGCGCTTCCTCACCATGCAGCTAGACTAGCCACCACCACTCATCTCCTGTCTTCTAAAGTAGCCAGCAGCTGGTTGAAATCTGTCATGAAAAGACCACTCAAGGAGATAGTAGACTTTCCTAAAGTTCTGAACTGTGAAACAAACGCTGAATGCTAATTCTTCCCCTTAACTTTGTAAGAAGCTTTACTGGGCATCAGTATAAGCCTTTAGCAACACGGATACCGCTAGTGTGATGATGCTGTTAGCACTGCTTATTTGGTGGTTGTTTCGAAAGAACTTACGAAAAGCCAACTAATCCACCTGTAATTTTTTAGAAACTTACTTTCAGGACATACTTGCTGTTTCATGCATTCCGTTTCACGTAGCATTTCCCATTCACCTGTAAAGACACTTTTAAAGTGAGAAGTGTGTAATTGCAATATCAATTGAAATGACCAGTGCTTTAAATTGGACTCACCCATTTGTTGTGTGAAACCTTAAGGCTTTTTACTGGCTACTTGTAGTAGAAAAGTGTAGTGACTAGGACAGCTTATAGTAGATATCCCAATCTTTGTTAAACTTACTGTGAATATTAATAATTGCCCTACGGACTGTAGAAAATAGCAATAAAGTACTCTCAACTTTCAGGTCACTTAACAAAGACTCACAATTTTTCCCCCCTTATCTGTTTCGGAGCATTCCCACTTGTCTTGCCTGTGGCCCTCCCTCTGTTGATCCTAAGGCGTTGACACAAACTCAGGGACCACAGATAATTGTGCTTTGATTTTTCACATGCCTGTTGGGGGGGGGGGGGCTTCTGGTCTGGCAAGAGTGGTTGTGACCCGCCTCTGTTGGCAGGTGATGCTTTCCCAACTGCCTCTGTGGCGAGCCCAGGCTGACCCTCAGCTGCTCGCTTCTAGGTAGTAAGAGAAAACTAGAGGCACACAAGCCCTCCGACCTGGAAGGCTGTTTCCCACTGTTGCCACTTGTAGCGGTTGTGGTTGCCATGAGCTTCCCTACACCAGGAAAGCAGTTCAGGAACAACAGAAATCATAAGCCTTAAGACCTGCTGATTTAAATCATTTGGAACCCGGCCTGGGCAGTGGTCCCCTCCAGTTTGCTTTTCTCCACTTAGAGTTACGCTTCTACCATATGACTTACAACACGAGAGTTTATGAGATGTCCTGGTAATATGGTTTCCATTGAAGCAACTTGTCAAGGATAACTGCTGTAGTGGATACTCCATCTTGGTGTGGGGGCTTTGCTAGCTACCTGAATGTCCACACACCTAATCCCCAGTCAAATGCATGTGGGGCTCATCTCCCAAAAAAAGGAACTATTAAAATCTCTGATGTGGGGGTATAGACCAACCTGTCAACACCCATGTCCATCAGACCTCCCACCTTGTGCACCTCAAAGATCTTGGGTCCATATTCCCAGAGGGATACAGAATGGGGAAGCTTCCAATGGAGGGGATGGGATATAGCATTGTGGTGGTGAGAATTCTATGGAATTCTACCCTGCTTATCCCACAGTCTTATCAATAAGAAATCAGTAATAAATCGGGGGGGGGGGAATTTCCACTGTGGGGGCCAGGAAATATCCTGAACAATGCACAGTGTACTGTGAAAGACCCTAGCTCAAGCCCCTGGCAACCACATACTGAAGGAAAGCTTCACAACTCATGAAGCAGTGCTGTAGTTTGTAGCTCTCAAGCTCTAGAAAGGAAAGTTAGCTGGGAACCATGTGATTGCACAGATGAAAACCCCAGTGGCAAAGAAACATCTCAGACCTGAGCCATGATTCTGGTGCAGATGGGATTGTTCATCCAGATTGCAGTGAACAGATGTAATGGGCTGGGGACACATCATCATGATTCTGCAAAAGACTTGGATGCCTGAGACGCCAAGGTCTCAGGTTCAATCGCCATCTCCGCCACAAGCCAGAGCTGAGAAGGGCTTTCTATAGCACTCAAACTGAAATTAAATAAAAAGGAGATGTAATGCTACAAGACCTGCATGCAGGCAAACCCTGCTTCACGACATTTTGGAATAGATCAACCAACCAGATAGGTTCCTAGAAATGACTGCACCTAGTATTCTCCTGTACGGGCAGACTTCTTGGGCAACTGCCTGAGCTACAAGAGTGACTGTTTTATTGCTCATCCATTGAAACTTCCAACTTGCTGCTTAGAGAATTTGAAGTCTTGGGCTGATTCTGTTCTTCTCTGTTGAGTATAGGCAGATGGACTTCCTCTGACCTTGCTTTTTGCCAAGTGAAAGATCGAAGTTGTTCTAGTCTCTCCACACTGAAGATTCACCTTCAGTTTTAGTTACTTGTGACCAAATGCTTACGTTCTGGTATAAACAAACACTAGTTTGGAATAACTAAACACAAACTTTGTGAGCAGACAAAATGTTGAGATTCAAGTGTTCATCTGAGGAGATAGCATAATGCTTCTGCAAAAACTTACATGCTTGAAGCACCAAGTGTGGGGTTCAATCCCCAGCACCACCACAAGCCGGAGCTGAGCAGTGTTCTGGGAAACAAAAAGTGTTGGGTGTTTTTCCTCCCTCTCAAAGAAATCCACACATTTGGGTTTGGATCCTGGAAGCTTCTTGAGCAACTCCTTGAACTTTTTTGGACCGTAGTACATGACAGACTAACCCAGAAAAGTACCTAGGGTTTTCATCAGTTATTTGATAAAGAACTTGCAAGTGCTGTGCTAAGTCCTGGGCATCCAGTGATGACTGTGACATGAGCCTGGTCTTCAGATGTTTACGTGGAGCAGGAGAGATGAAGTACACGGCGTGACAGCTGAGGGGGCCTCCACAGGTGCGTGGCTGGGAAGGTGGGGCGCCAGAGTGGGCCGCCCTGCATCTTCCCTCTGGTCCAGGCACACGGCCAGCCTCAACCTCTGCGGGGCGCATCTATGGGTGACAGCCCGTGTGCTGACACGTCCCAGATCTCTTTACCAGAGGACACCGTGGGCCTAGCCATCACCTCTATTCCTGGATACACCATGTATGTTTCTAGCTCCAAGGAATTAAACTTGGGTTTTTCACTCTCCCTCTACTTTCTGGGTGCTTCCATCTGGTTGGCTATTAAGTCAGAAACATGGGAATGACCCTTGGTGTCTGCCTTTTCCTAACTTTTCAGCTAGCTGTTTAGCAAGCCGTATTCACTGTGATCTGCAAGACACACTACAAAGTGCCCAGTTCTGGTCCCATGTAGTTAACTCTCGGTTAGCACCCTCATCTTTTGTCTAAATTACTCCCAGAAACTACCATCTGATCACACTGCTTATCTTTTAATGTGATCTCTATACTGCAATCAGAAAAACTTTTTTTTTTTTAGTATTTGGGAATCTTTTTTTTTTTTCCTCCAGGGTTATTGCTGGGCTCGGTGCCTGCACCATGAATCCACCGCTCCTGGAGGCCATTTTTCCCCCTTTTTGTTGCCCTAGTTGTTGCAGCCTAGTTGCGGTTATTATTGCCATTGTTGACGTTGCTTTGTTGTGGGATAGGACAGAGAGAAATGGAGAGAGGAGGGGAAGACAGAGAGATAAGGGAGAGAAAGACAGACACCTGCAGACCTGCTTCACCACCCGTGAAGCGACTCCCCTGCAGGTGGGGAGCCAGGGGCTCGAACCGGGATCCTTACGCCGGTCCCTGCGCTTTGCGCCACGTGTGCTTAACCCGCTGCGCCACCACCCGACTCCCTTTGGGAATCTTTTTAAAAAATTTATTTTTTTATACATTTACTAGATACAGAAAGTGGACTGGAAAGGGAAGATAGTGAAGGAGAGACACCTGCAGCCCTGCTTCACCATTCTTAAAGCTTCCCTTCTGCAGGTGGAGACTTGAAGAAGGGCTTGAACCTGGGTCCTTGCACATGGTAGCCTGTGAGCTCAAGTAGGAGTGCCACCCCTCCCCCAGGAAATGATTTCTAATATCTAAGGACTAAGACAGCAAGGGGTGGATGAACATGGAGAAGCAGGGCCTACAGATAGCTCGCCTGGCAGTGTGCTGTTGTCATGCGCACGACCTAGGTCTGAGCCCAGGCCCTCAGCACTGGGGGAGGCTGTGCTGGCCCCCACGCTCACCCCTTCTCTATCTGGAAACAGCAGGAAGCACTGAAGCCCGAGAAATGACGCCCCCCCCCCCCAATAAATAAGGGAGTCAGCAAAACAGCTCACTAGGACAGTGTCCTGCTTTGCTATGTGTGCAGCCTAGGCTGGAGCCCAGTCTGCACTGCACTTAAGGACATTTTAATCTGTAGAGGGGTCTGTCTGACTGCAGGGAAGATGGCTGAGTGGTGCTGTGGGTGTGGTGAACTGGACTCTTGAAATGTCTTTGCTGTTGTAAACTGGTAAACCAATAAAATCTGAATTTAAATGTCTATCATAGGGAGTTGCGTTCTCTGTAGTAAAAAAAAAAAATGAAAAGAAATAGCTATATTTTGTAAGATTATCTGTAGGTTAGCCTACGTTTTAAGTACTTATTCAGTCTTTCCTCATTAGGATACTTTCATTTTACTTATTTTTAAGTATTTTATTTTAGCTGTTGGGGAGATACAGAGGAACACTGAGAGGGGAAGGAAGGAGAGACACATCTGCAGCCTTACTCCACTGCTTGCGAAGCTGCCCCCAGCAGGTGAGGACACCACTGTCAAACAAGCTCATACCTGCTTGTTGTGTGTGGTAACGAGTTTTCTTTCTTTTTAAAGATTAATTATCATGAGATGCACACACACAAAAGCAGAGTGTTCCTCTGGCACGCAATGCTGAGGAGGAAACCGGGGGGGGGGGGGGGGGGGGCTCAGGCTTTAGTGCAATGCTCACTGTGCTGCCACTCATTTGGCCTGTCTTACTCTAAACCATTTGTGGTATCCGGCTTATGTGGTAAAGCTCGATGAATTCAACTCTAGCCTCTCTACAGTTGCATAGAGTTCTAAGAGCTATACATGTGGGAGTCAGGCAGTAGCGCAGCGGGTTAAGCGCAGGTAGCACAAAGCGCAAGGACCAGCATAAGAATCCCGGTTCGAGCCCCCGGCTCCCCACCTGCAGGGGAGTCGCTTCACAGGCGGTGAAGCAGGTCTGCAGGTGTCTATCTTTCTCTCCCCTTCTCTATCTTGCTTTCCTCTCTCCATTTCTCTCTGTCCTATCCAACAACAAGGACATCAATAACAATAACAATAAAATAAGGACAATGAAAGGAAATAAATTAATAAATTTTTTAAAAAAGTTACACATTTACAATCTGAGGCCAAGTGGCAGTCACATTAGAAAATGAAGCCCTCTAAGGCCAAGATGAATTCTCCGGAAACAGGGCTGCATAATCTTAGGTACTCTTTTTAACTCAAGGATCTCCTCTAAGTGTCAGACCTGGAGTTTCGCCAGCTATTCAGGAAGAGTTGCAAGGGGGTAAGGGGGTAAGGGGGTAAGGGGAGAGTGCGGCGGGTAGACCCTGAGCTTCACCATACGGACAGCCAGGCTAGAAGCCCAGAACCACACAAGAGCATGACACGTGGCACCAGGCGAACGATAATGTGATCTCTCTGCCGTCACTTTCTCCCTGTATGAAAATTTCAAAAAAATAAAAAACATGGGCCAGGTAGCAGCGTAGTCACACACGTTAGACCCCCAAAGCTGAAAAGGTAGAAAACACACACACGTATTTCAATGGCATGAAGCAACTCCTTAACAAGCTGAGAGCCAAGACGACGCGTCTATGAAGATGTTCCTGTCAACAACAGTGTCGTGCACGGCTGACAAACAATTCAAATGGGCAGTTTTCACACAAGGAATTTTTTATTTATTCAGCATTTGGTAAATGACAACGCTCTTTCAATTTAGGCGTAGAATGATACAAAATCATGACACTTAGTGAAATAGTATTCAAAGATCAAATGAACATCCCCCCAAAAATGGATTACAGACTTAAAATAAAAGTAAAAAAAAATTCTAGGTTGAATAATCATAAGGTTTCAGAGATGAGATATCTCTAAGACGTAAATGTGAACAGGATTTGCATAAAGACCAGATAGATTTTACAAGAGCTAAGTTGAAACGCCAGAATACACACACAAACGCGGCCACATCTTCTGGAGTGACGGCACGTGTGCTGGTCTCACTACCCTTAGAAGTTACCTGTTCATCCACAGCTTTGAGTCAGTTCTTCAATTCCTCTCTGTTTTTTAAATCTTCAGTCTCCTTTGAATGGGGCTGGCAGAGTCAGTAGCAGGAATATGTTCTAAGGCGCTGTAATAATTTCTGGAATGATTTCTCTTCATGGGGGAAAAGAAATCAGACAAGCGGAACTTTGCAGCCCATGCTCTCTCTAGTTCCTGGAACAGGAAGCTTGACTCGCTTCCACAACCAGGTGAAGACCTGATTTGAGGGCTAGCGTCATTTGGTGTATTAACAACTCTCTCAAGTTTTTCTATAGTGACTATAAGGTTTCTGCAAACTCTCATGAACCCTGCATATGCTCTGGTTTTACCACTGATCTGGTCTGACTATTTTTCAGGTGGAATTAGTAGCTTTACCCCCTTTTCTAGAATTTGTAGTACTCTTCCCTCGTTCTATTGAAGGCCTGCCACGTCCTCCTCTCCACAGGCCTTGACTTTACAAACCATCAGTTAAGACAGAAAATGAATAAGTGCAAGTCTTGTTGCAGAAAAACAACTTCATAAAAATATATATATATATATAATAACCCCATCCAAAAATGGGGGGAGGACATGGACAGAATATTCACCACAGAAGAGATCCAAAAGACCGAGAAACACATGAAAAAATGCTCCAAGTCTCTGATTGTCAGAGAAATGCAAATCAAGACAACAAGGAGATAACAATTCACTCCTGTGAGAATGTCACACATCAGAAAAGGTAACAGCAGCAAATGCTGGAGAGGGTGTGGGGTCAAAGGAACCCTCCTGCACTGCTGGTGGGAATGTCAATGGGTCCAGCCTCTGTGGAGAACAGTCTGGAGAACTCTCAGAAGGCTAGAAATGGACCTACCCTATGACCCTGCAATTCCCCTCCTTGGGATATATCCTAAGGAACCCAACACACCCATCCAAAAAGATCTGTGTACACATATGTTCTCGGCAGCACAATTTGTAATAGCCAAATCCTGGAGGCAACCCAGGTGTCCAACAACAGATGAGTGGCTGAGCAAGTTGTGGTCTAGATACACAATGGAATAGTACTCAGCTATTAACAATGGTGATTTCACCGTTTTCAGCCGATCCTGGATGGACCTTGAAAAATTCCTGTTAAGTGAAATAAGTCAGAAACAGAAGGATGAATATGGGATGATCTCACTCTCAGGCAGAAGTTGAAAAACACGATCAGAAGAGCAAACACAAGTCGAACCTGAACTGGAATTGGCGTATCTCACCAACGTAAAAGACTCTGGGGTGGGTGGGGTGGGGAGAATACAGGTCCGTGAAGGATTCAGAGGACCTAGTGGGGGTTGTCTTGTTATATGGGAAACTGGGGGATGTTCTGCATGCACAAACCACTGTATTTACTGTTGAATGTCAAACATGAATTCCCCAATCAAGAAATTTAAGGAACAAATAAAGAGGCTCCGTCGGTACCCCCTGGGCCCGTGAGTATGTATGGCTCGGTGTAAACCCAGAGAAATGCAGAGACCCTCTCGGGCCGGAGGCGTCTCTCCCGGGAGCCCGCGACGATTCAGCCAGATGCTCCGGGCGCCGCCGCCGTCACCCAGCGGGTCCCGGACAGCAATCGCTAGGGCATAAAGGGCGCGCTCATCCATCACCAGCGGCCCAGGGGCGACAGCTCGGCCTCCAATGTCCCCGGCTGACCCACCGGCGCCCAGCCGCACCTACCCGGCCGGGGGCCAAGGCCGAGCGGGCGGCCTCGTGTGGCCGAGGGGCCGGTGGGAGCCGCGGTGGGGGGCGGCCTGCGTCGCCCGCCTGCCCCGCGCCGGGCCCGGTGACAGCAGAGCCCCGCGCTTCCCGGGGATCCCGCCCGCCAGCCCCCCGCGCCGGCGGCTCCCCGCAGCCCCGCCCTGGGCGCTGCCCCCTCTGCCCGGGCCCCGGCCGCACGGCCGCGGGGGCAGCCCCGAGCTGCAGGCCACGGGGGCCCGTCTGCACCTGCAGGCGCGGGGCGGCCCGGCCAGCCAGGGCCCCTGCGCCTCCGACACCCCCGGCGGCGCCCCCTGCACCGCCGCCCCCGTGTCTCAGAAGTGCACCTGGTGGTACCTGTTCCCCTTCGGCGAGCTCTGGGGCATGCCCGTGCCCGGACGCGGTCCACGGCAGCCCCCCGCGGCCGCCAGGTGCAGGCGCGCCACCGGGCCGGGAGGCTGCCGCCTCGCGAGCCACCACTGAGCTCCCGGCAGCCCCCGCGCGCGCGCCCCTAGACGCGCACCGGCCCCGGACCGACGTGGACGTGGAGGCGGGGCCACGCCCGGTCGGCGCGGCTGCGCAGTGGGCGGCACACCTGGCGGGGCGGGGACTCTGCGGTGGGCGGGGCGAGGCCAAGCGCGGCGCACGCGCACGCGCACGCGCACTGCGGCGCCGGAAAGGCGGAGGCGCGGCTACGTCGCTGCGCGGAACTGGCGGCCGGGCGGGCGGTGGCGTCATCGCGCCCCGCGCTGAGGCCCTTGGCGCGTCGGCAGTATGGCCGCCGACATGGAGTCGTCGCTGGAGACCAGCCTGTCGGCCAGCGGCACCGCCACGGGCACGCTGCCGCCCGCCCGCTCCCGCATCTTCAAGATCATCGTGATCGGCGACTCCAACGTGGGCAAGACGTGCCTGACCTTCCGTTTCTGCGCCGGCCGCTTCCCCGACCGCACCGAGGCCACGATCGGGGTGGACTTCCGAGAGCGGGCGGTGGACATCGACGGGGAGCGCATCAAGGTGAGCGGCCGGGGCGGGGGGCCGGGGTCCGAGTGTGCAGCCCGATCCCCGAGGCTGTGCGTCTCAAGCTGTGTGTGTGTGTGTGTGTGTAAATGCAGAGTGTGTGCGTGTCAGTGTGTGTGAGTGCAGTCTGTCAATGCAGTGTCTGTCCGTGTGTCAATGCAGTGTCCGTGTGTCAATGCAGTGTCTGTCAGTGTGTCAATGCAGTGTCTGTCCGTGTGTCAATGCAGTGTCCGTGTGTCAATGCAGTGTCTGTCAGTGTGTCAATGCAGTGTCTGTCCGTGTGTCAATGCAGTGTCCGTGTGTCAATGCAGTGTCTGTCAGTGTGTCAATGCAGTGTCTGTCCGTGTGTCAATGCAGTGTCTGTCAGTGTGTCAATGCAGTGTCTGTCAGTGTGTCAATGCAGTGTCTGTCCGTGTGTCAATGCAGTGTCCGTGTGTCAATGCAGTGTCTGTCAGTGTGTCAATGCAGTGTCAGTGTGTCGATGCAGTGTGTGCGTGTCTGTGTGTGTGAGTGCAGTCTGTCAATGCAGTGTCCGTGTGTCAATGCAGTGTCCGTGTGTCAATGCAGTGTCTGTCAGTGTGTCAATGCAGTGTCTGTCAGTGTGTCAATGCAGTGTCTGTCAGTGTGTCAATGCAGTGTCTGTCCGTGTGTCAATGCAGTGTCCGTGTGTCAATGCAGTGTCTGTCAGTGTGTCAATGCAGTGTCTGTCCGTGTGTCAATGCAGTGTCCGTGTGTCAATGCAGTGTCTGTCCGTGTGTCAATGCAGTGTCCGTGTGTCAATGCAGTGTCTGTCAGTGTGTCAATGCAGTGTCAGTGTGTCGATGCAGTGTGTGCGTGTCTGTGTGTGTGAGTGCAGTCTGTCAATGCAGTGTCCGTGTGTCAATGCAGTGTCCGTGTGTCAATGCAGTGTCTGTCAGTGTGTCAATGCAGTGTCTGTGTAAATGCAGTGTCAGTGTGTCCAGTGTCAGTGTGTCGATGCAGTGTGTGCGTGTCTGTGTGTGTGAGTGCAGTCTGTCAATGCAGTGTCCGTGTGTCAATGCAGTGTCTGTCAGTGTGTCAATGCAGTGTCAGTGTGTAAATGCAGTGTCAGTGTGTCCAGTGTCAGTGTGTCGATGCAGTGTGTGCGTGTCTGTGTGTGTGAGTGCAGTCTGTCAATGCAGTGTCCGTGTGTCAATGCAGTGTCCGTGTGTCAATGCAGTGACTGTGTGTATGTAGATGCAGAGCCTGTAAATGCAGAACGAGTGCATGTAAATAACGAGGGCAGGAGGTACCTGGAGTTACCGCCCTAGAAATGGAAGCGGTGACAGGTGTGGCTTGGCAAGGTGGAGGCGGGGCTTGGGTGTTATAGGCCAGAGCTGTGGGCGTGGCTCACTCTCACGGTGACCTCAGCAGAGAGAACATGAGAGAGAGAAGCCCCCTACTCACATCTTGACGGGAGAGGGAGAGAGGGAGGGGGAGAGAGAGAGAGAGAGACCCCTGACAGCTCCTAGTCACCTGGGCAGATGGAGAGGCCACGCCCACAGCTCTGGCTTTGAACACCCAAGCCCCGCCTCCACTCCCATTTCTTGCGGCAACCTGCAGGCCACCTCCTGACCCCCAACATATATGCAGTGTTGTGTGTGTGTGTGTGTGTGTGTGTCCCCATGTGTACACTATGGCCTAGCCGAACGCCACACACACACACACACACACACACACACACACACACACCCTGAGCGTTACTCTGGCCCATGATGCTGAGGATCAAACCTGAGGGCCTCATACTTACCGTGCAGTGCTCCCAGACCGCTCATTTATTTTATGGAAGGGAAAGGTTTGAGTCCCCACTCTGGCATAAATGGTGTTCCAAGGATTGAACCTGGGGCCTCACACATGCAATTCCTGACCCGGGAAAATTTATTATTTTTTTAAAATGTATTTATTAGAGAGAAAGGACCAGATGTTATTTATGAAACATTGATCTGTGCCCAGCCCTAGACATTGTGGAAGTGTGTCCTCAGATGCCTTTGAGGAAGTACTTAGGTATTTCTCACCAAGTGTTGCCTCAGTGGTTTCTGCGTGCTCTCGAGTTGGTTAGAAAAAAATCTCCGTTTCCAGAGTCGGGTGGTAGCGCAGCAGGTTAAGTGCAGGTGGCGTGAAGCGTAAGGATCCCACTTCGAGCCCCCGGCTCCCCACCTGCAGGGGAGTCACTCAGGTAGTGAAGCAGGTCTGCAGGTGTCTGTCTTTCTCTCCCCCTTTCTGTCTTCCCCTCCTCTCTCCATTTCTCTCTGTCCTATCCAACAACGACGGCATCAATAACAATAAAACAAGGGCAACAAAAGGAAATAAAAATATTTCAAAAAAGAAAAAAGAAAAATCTCCGTTTCCTTACAGAAACAGTGCAGTCCTGTGAGTCCCTACTGGAGTTACCCCTGATGCCCTTCTTTCATGTTGGGGCCTCCTGACCTTGAGGACACAGTGACAAAGAAGGTTGTGGGGCAGAATGGAGGCCATGGCAGGATACATGACAGGGCGAGGGTGGTAACCCTTAGCAACACTTCACTCCTCGACACCCATTCTAGAACCCCTACGCCCGGGCCCAGGAGCTGCCCAGCCTTCCTCATACCCTCTGCTTTTTTGCTTTACGTTAGGAAGCATGTCTTCACCACATTTCCCTGTGTGCTGAGCTGGGAGGGGGTGGGTAGGCACACTGCTTCCCTACACCCCAAGGCAACATGTTTATCTTACTTTCTGGCCCCAGATCACCCCTGTCTTGCACAGCTTTCTCTGCTGATGGCGGTAAAGGGAAAGTGGGCTCTAGGTCAGACTTCGCTGCTGCCGGATTCTGAGGATGGGCCGTGATACCTGACAGCTGCTTAGCCCTTGACCCTTGTTCAAAGATCGGTGGGTCTGTTAACGAGAGACAGGCCAGAGCAGCACTGTGGCATGTGCAGTGCCGGGACCTCCCTGCGGGTCGCACACACGCACGTCCTGTGCTCTGACATTGTGCCACCTCAGGGCCCTTGGGTTTTATTCAGAGTTTTTGCCAGGGAGACCCAACTGGATCTACCCACCTAGCCGTGACATTTGTAAGACATAGTCCCACTTCAAGGGGACAAAAACACGGGACAAAGCACCTCTGGGACTTTCTCTCCACGTCAGCTCGAGAGCAGAATGTGAGGGCTGCTTCCTTCTCCGCCTGGACTGTGGGGCTGTGCTGGAGGGGAGCTGCGGGCTGGGAGCTGGCTTCAGCTGTGACGCAGCCCCTGTGGACCAGGAGGCCATGTCATTCCCTGTGAGACTCCCTCTCGCTCCTCCATCTCAGCTGATGTGTCACATGCTAAAGGCGGGGACATGAAGACAAGTCAGGCTTCTGGTCTGAGCTTTTCTTGTTTGATTGGAGCACAGCTCAGCCTGGGCTCTTAGTGGCATGGGGATTGGACCGGGGCCTTGTGCTGTGTGCTGTGTGCTCTCCCTCTCCCACCTGTCCTCTTTCCCTTTCTTCCTTACTTTCTGGAGAAGAGTACAGACCTGAAAGAAGGCACACTCCAAGAGGCAAAGCTTAGGCTTGACCTTGAGAAATGAGGAAGTGCTGACCTCGGGCTCCCTGTGTGCCCGGAAATGCATTTAGTTAAAGGAATAGTGTGCGCTCAGGACAGGCAGCCAGTGGGCCTGCTGACCCCATTGCAGCGCCAGTGGTGTTCCTCCGGCTGCTCTGGACCAGGGGATCGGAAGGCTTTCTTCTTGTGGCCGGGGCTATAGCCCCAGGAAGCTGTGGACAGAGACGGGCAGAGCTGCTGAGGTTTGCAAGGGTCTCCCTTGGCTCAGGAGCCCCTCCCAGACCTAAGTCTGGGGCTCTGGGAGGGTGAGGGTACTGGGGTGTGCTCCCCCACTTTTCACATCGGAAGTCCTGTGTCCCAGGAGCCCCTCCCTCTGTGTCAGGGAGCTGGGGAATCTAGTCCTTGGGCAGGCTCCACAGATGTCTCCAGTGTGGAAAAGTAGGTGATAATAGTGGCTGGAGATTGGGAATCAGCTGGAGATTGGGAATCAGCTGAGAGCACTCATGGGACCCAGGGGTGCCGAAGGTCTCAGGGAGTGGGCCCCAGGCTCAAGGTTCTAGATCAGACTAGAGAACACAAGAGGGGCATCTAGTAACCAGGTTTTAAAGAGTATAACACACAATAAAGTGCACAGAATTTTTTCCTCCTTCATCTTTTTATCTTTATTTATTGGATAGAGACAGCCAGAAATTAGGAGGAGGGGAGATAGGCAAGGAGAGAGACAGAGAGATACCTGCAGCCCCACTTCACCACTTGCAAAGCTTTCCCCCTGCAGGTGGAGACCAGGGGCTTGAACCCTGATCCTTGTGCACTGTAATATGTGCGCTCAACCAGGTGCACCGCCACCTGGCCCCCTTTTTTTATGTTTATTTATTTTCCCTTTTGTTGCCCTTTTTTTTTAATTGTTGTAGTTATTATTATTACTGATACCATTGTTGTTGGATAGGACAGAGAGAAATGGAGAGAGGAGGAGAGAAAGATAGACACCTGCAGACCTGCTTCACCACCTGTGAAGCGACTGCTCTGCAGGTGGGGAGCCGGGGGCTCGAACCAGGATTCTTACACTGTTCCTTGCGCTTTGTGCCACGTGCGCTTAACTTGCTGCGCTACCACCCTACAACCCCCCTTCTTTTTTTTTTTTAACTAGAGCACTGACAAGCTCTGGCTTATGGTGATACAAGGGATTGAACTCGGGACTTTGGAACCTCAGGCATGGCGGTCTGTTTGCATAACCATCATGCTATCTACCCCCATCCCAGAATTTTTTTCTCTTTCTTTCAATGAGAAAGAGAACCAGAGCATCACTCTGGTACTGGGATGAACTCAGAGAGACATGCAGCACTGCTTCACTGCTCATAAAGCTCCCCCTGCAGGAAGACCAGAGGTTTGAACCTTGTGCATGGTAAAGTGTGCCTGGTCCCCACGTGATGTTTTTGAAACTCATTTTCCCTTTAGAACTGGGCACAGTTTCACTGCTCCAGGCTTGCTCTCACCCCCCCCCCCCACACACACACACTTTATTCAGGCAGATGAGGAGGAGAGACACCACAGCACCAGAGCTGCCCCTAAGGCCACAGCTGCTCCTGCATAGTGCTGGGGCCACAGCCTGGCAGTGCAGGTGTCATACTTGGTGACCCTGTGACCCCACATTTGTTAAAATATGATGCTTTTCTCTTAATGTTTGGAAATCCACTCACATTCACGATGAGGTAGCTAGACACCTCATCGTGAAGCCTAGGTCCCATAAACAGCACCACACAGGGCATTCTGGGACGACACAAGGTCCCCTAAGCCCACACAACGGCAATTCATTAAAAAAAAATTTTTTTTTTTACTATATTTACTTGTTGGATACAGACAGTCAGAAATTGAGAGGGGAGGGGGAGCTAGAGAGGGAGAGAGACAGAGAGACACCTGCAGCCAAGCTTCACCACTCGCAAAGCTTTCCCCCTGCAGGTGGGGGCCGTGGGCTCGAACCTGGGTCCTTGCGCACTGCAACACGTGCGCTCAGCCAGGTGCGCCACCACCCGGGCCTGAGTGATTCCGCTTTCCCACACCTGCCGCCCGTTGGATGAGCTTGAGGCTGCTGTCCTTGCTGTTGCAGATCCAGCTGTGGGACACGGCGGGCCAGGAGCGCTTCCGGAAGAGCATGGTGCAGCACTACTACCGCAACGCGCACGCCGTGGTCTTCGTGTACGACATGACCAACATGGCGAGCTTCCACAGCTTGCCGGCGTGGATCGAAGAATGCAGACAGCACCTGCTGGCCGGCGACACACCCCGCATTCTCGTCGGCAACAAGTGTGACTTGAGAAGCGCCGTCCAGGTGCCCACGGACGTGGCACAGAAATTCGCCGACACACACAGTATGCCTTTATTTGAAACCTCTGCCAAAAACCCCAACGACAACGACCACGTGGAAGCTATTTTTATGACCCTGGCCCATAAGCTCAAGAGCCACAAACCGTTGATGCTCAGCCAACCCCCCAGTGACGGAGTTGTCCTGAAGCCGGGACCCAAGCCTGCCGTGCCGTGCTGGTGCTAAATAAACCTGTTACTGTCCCATCCCCTTGGGCTGGAGGAAAACCTTCCCACGTGTGGCTGCGCTCAGTCATAAGACTTAATCTAAGATGTCCGGAGCATCCCGACACCTGTCTGTTCTCACTGTCACACACACTTGTGTGCGTTGTCACTGTGGCAGCACAAGGGAAGTTGGTCCTCTTCAGGTGAGGTTGAGAGCAAAGCGAAGGCAGATGAGTCAGAGAACACCTTCCCGTTGAGAGCCTAGCACGGGAGGCTCCGGTGGAAGGTGTGGGTTTTAAGAGTCATTGGCCAATCAATTCTGGGTTCCTGAGGGCGAGACAAAATCGAAAGGGCTTAGTAGACACATACTTAAAAGTGTGTCCTGGAACAGGCAGTGTTCTCAGTAGGAGAAAGACTGGCCTTTCCTCTCTAGAGTGGATTGACTATTTGTTCACGTATTTCATCACATTGTTATTGGTACACTTCACGGTCAGAATTTCAGTTCCGGTGGGAGAAGTAGGGAATGTTCTCTGGTCTCAGTTCATAAAGAATGGCTTTGCCAGTCATTTTAGATGTCTAGTATTTAAGTGCTACCCATCGGCTCTACGGAACTCACTGTTTTTGAAATAGTCATTGGGATTGTTTTCTTTTTTTTGCCTCCAGGGTTATCACTGGGGCTCAGTGCCTGCACTATGAATCCACTGCTCCTGGAGGCCATTTTTTCCCTCTTGTTGCCCTTATTGTTTATCGATGTTGTTATTTCTTGTTGTTATTGTTGCTGGATAGGACAAAGAGAAATGGAGAGAGGAGGGGAAGACAGAGAGGGGGAGAGAAAGACAGACAGCTGCAGACCTGCTTCACCGCCTGTGAAGCGGCCCCCCTGCAGGTGGGGAGCCGGGGGCTCAAACCGGGATCCTTAAGCCAGTCCTTGTGCTCTGCGCCATGTGCGCTTAACCCACTGCCCTACTACCCAGCCCCCGTAATTTTGCTTAATAAGAGAGGAGGAGAGAGGGAAAGAGCCAGAGAATTGTTCTGGTACATGTGCTGCTGAAGATTGAACTCCAGCCCTCATGCTTGAGAGTCCAGTGCTTTATCCGTTGTACCACCTCCCAGGCCACTTGGGATCGTTTTCTTACTGAATTCTTTTGTAATGTGGAAAAGTCAGTCAGATTTTAATGTAAACCAAGTGACATAATAAGGTGCTTTAGACTTTGATGTCTTTAAACAGTGCACGGGGGAAGGGGGAGGGAGGGCGACTGGAATTGGAAGCAGCTGGGGAGAAATCAGAAGGCTCCCAGGAGACGCACTGCGCGGCATTTAGCGACTTCCAGCCTGCTCCCTCCCTCCACACACCGCTTGGCTGGTCTGGGCTGACACAGCGGGCCTCCTCCACACGCTGCAGCTCTGAGGAGTTTAGCTCTCACGCCAGTGACTCTCCCTGTTTCTGTAGATGTGTCAGCACACATCGGCTCTTAACATCTACTTTGTATGAGCACAACCAGCTACTCCTTTTCCACCTGAGAAATTAATTAGACGCTGAAAAATATTTTCTTTTCTTCCTCCTCCTCCTCCTCCTCCTCCTTCTTTTCCTGCTCCCAGGGTTATGAGGCTTGGTGCTGGCACTATGAGTCCTCTGCTCCCAGTGGCTGTTTTATCCTTTTTTTTTCCCTTCTAATTTTTAATTGGATAGGACAAAGAGAAATCAAGAGGGGATGGTGAGAGTGTGAGGAAGAGAGACACCTGCAGGCCTGCTTTACCTCTCGTGAAGCCTCCCTCCTTGCAGTTGGGGAGCAGGGGCTCAAACCTGAGTGTTGCGCACGGTAGCATGTGCACCTAACCAGGCGTGCTACCTCCTGGCCCCCTGAAAACATATTTCCATGTCCCTCTGTGGTGAAAGGAATATTTGAAAAAGTTGTTTGGTTTTTCTTTATTTTTCATTTTGGTTCTACACTAAATGCATTTAAGACTTTGGCTAGGGAGACAGGGAGCTTGCGTGTGAGCCAGTGCACGATGGAGTCCAGCCGTGACCGTGAAGTGTGCACTCTGTCTGCAGAGGCTTCCCCCGGACGCGTTGGAGGCAGCGGCACCAACAGGTGATTGTACTTCATGTTTTGAGGATGTAAGAGACCACTTAAATATGTAATCTAATCTTGTTTGTTTCATCACTAAGGTGGTCCTAGCAGGATAAGTGAATCATTATAAATACAAGGTGACTTACTATCAAAGGAACTGGTAGTAACAATTATAGGAAATAATCATTCTGTTGAAAAATATTTAAGTATTGGGGCTTAAGAAAAAGATAAATTGGCCTTATTCATATGGAGGGAGATGAACTCATCTTTCTCATGCTCGAATGGAAAATGGCTTAACTCTTCTCTCAATCAATGTTAAATCGTGTCTATCTTTGTAGTGAAAGAATGATAGCAGGGTAGATACAGTGGAGGCGACTGTCTGAGGGATCTGCTTTTTGCCTCCCCAAACAGTTCCTACAGTGGGAGAAGACGGTTTACAGACTCCCAAGCACACTTACGTTTAGTCAGTGCAGTGACTAATGGATTTCTAAAAACCAACTGTTCCTTTTTCTAAGAAGTGAGTAGTAGTAAGTACCCTCTATAGTGCTATCAAAGGACTTATTTTTTCACTTTAATATTTATTAATTTAAAAATATTTGTATCTCATAACGAGTCACTGTTTTAATTTTTGTCTCTAAGTATGGTATTTTTTTTTTTTTACAAAGAACAAACCCATTAGTTGAACTGGGGATAAAACTTGGTGATATTTTCCGAGACATCTGTAAAGCACTTCATTGTGACTGCTGAGTCCTCACTGCTCACACAGCGGCTGTGCAGTAGGGCCCAGATCCCACATTTGACAACTTCTGTGTGGATCTTCTGTAACTGTGACCTTTCATTGAAGTCGTCAGCTATGTCTTGGCAAAGTCTTGACTTGGGGACACCAAAGGAAGCTAATTCAGACCCTAGTGTATCAGCTTTTGACGGCAGTGTTTCATCAATGGCTATTGCTGCTTCATTTCCTTGTGAAACTGAAGTTTCCACTAAACTAAGGCTTAGTAATTTTTGTTGTGAAAATTGTGTCTCTGTAACACTTCCTGGTAAATTCCAATAAACCAGCTTTACCATGAAGTGGTGTTTGATTTTCTTTATTTTACCAGAGCACTGCTCAGGGCTTATGCTGGTATGGGGGGGTTGAACCTGGGACCTCAGAGCCTTGGGCATTAGAGTCTATTTTACATAACCACTCTGCTGTATCTCCTAGACAGAGATTTTAAAGAGTTGTGAGAATAGAAGGGCATTGCTTGCTTTGAAAGGTAAGTCTTGTTAAGTCAGCCTCCTGCAGGCTGCCAGAGGGCTAGTGGCCTTTTCAAAATGGAGGCTTATTTGACTAAAAAGCCCGAGAGCGATCTCTTCATTGGGTTACTTAAGAGTCTCAACCGAAGACAGAAATAAACATTTCCTTTTTCACTTTTCTGTTTTAATGTATTAAACCATCCCTTTGCCTTTACAGTCTGTTTTACACTTCATGTCCAATCCAGAGTGAGAACAACTCCTTACTGCCGGGAGTCGGGTGGGCGGTGGCGCAGAGCACAAGGACCAGCCCCCCCGCTCCCCACCTGCAGGCGAGTCACTTCACAAGGTGTCTGCAGGTGTCTGTCTTTCTCTCCCTTCTCCATTTCTCTCTGTCCTGTCCAATGACGACGACAATAATAACTATAAACAAGGGCAATAAAATAAAAAACAAGGGCAACAAAAGGGAATAAATAAATAAAAAACAACCCAAATCCTTACTGCCAATGAAGAACTTACCATGAAGAAAGCACCAGCTGGTTTGGGAAACAGAGACCCCCAGGGAGCGTGCCCATGACTGGGCTGAGGCCGTGGACGTTGATAGCGGTGACGGGCTCAGATCAAAAGTTACAGCCAGGCAGAGGGTGGATAGCATAATGGTTATGCAAACAGCCTCTCATGCCTGAGGCCCCAAAGACCCAGGTTCAAGCCTCTGCAACCACAATAAGCCAGAGCTGAACAGTGCTCTGGTAAAAAAATTTTTTTTAAATTAATTAAAATAAATCACAGCCATCCTTTCTTACTACCAAATGGTTTCCCTCTCCCTCTGCCCAGTCCCAAACTCCCTGAATGCTGGCCCCCTCACCCTGGCCCCCAACCCACAGTCCCTTTCTCCTTGGGAACTGTGAGGAGTGAATACTTACTTACTCATGGGAGAGAGGAAGGGAGAACCAGAGCACTATTCAATATACCTGCTATCGCTGAGCAGCCTTCCTGGCATGGTTTTATATTTCTTCATTTTAGACAGGGAGAGACACCACGACACCGTTCCACCATCCGTGGTGCTCCCACGTGGTGTCTGGATTCAGACCCATGGTCTTGTGCTCAGTAAGACACACTGCCTATCAGCCGTGCTATCTCGGAGTACTCTTCAAGTACTGGGTGTGAGAACCTCAGAGCTAGAATTTTTTCTTTACTAAAACATAATCAGGACCTGGGCAGTAGTGCACCAGGTTAAGCACACACGGAAGGATCCGGGTTTGAGCCACTGGATCCCTGCCTGCAGGGGGTAGAGGGGTCACTTCACAGGCGGTGAAGCAGGTCTGCAAATACCTTTCTCTCCCCCTTTCTGTCTTCCCCTCTTCTCTCAAATTTCTCTCTGTCCTACACAGCAACAATGGAAAAATAATGGCTACCAGGAACTGTGGATTTGTAATGCAGGCACCGAGCCCCAGCAATAACCCTGGAGGCAAAAGAGAAAGGAGAGTGTTCAGTTTCTTCATATCAGGTATATACAGCAAGATCCTGATGCTTCCCTACTGCCTCACCATAACGCTAGGGGTATTTATAATTTGAGATATTTGTAAACAACCTAAATGCCCAGCTTTCCTAGTAGTTTAAATTAAACTACGTATAGGTGGGTCACAAGGAGAGGACTCATTTCTGCTCAGTCAAAAGAAGACAAAGACTTGGGGCTGAGTGGTGGTGCACCTGGTTGAGCATACATGTCACAATGCTCAAGGACTCAGGTTCAAGCCCCCAGCCCCCACCTGCAAGGAGGTTCAACACTTCATAAGTGTTGAAGCAGGTCTGTAGGTGCCTCTCTGCCTTTCTCCATCTGTCTCCCCCTTCCTCTCAATTTCTGGCTGTCTCTATCCAATAATAAAGATAATTTAAACAATTTTTTGAAAAAAGACAAAGACAAGTGATTGTATGCTTTGTTTAATACTTGCATTATTTCTATAGCGCAATTATAGCAATCTTTAAATTTACTTCTCATTACAAATATGTCAAGTTTAATTTCAGAAACATTTTTTTTTCCTACTCTCTTGCACATGCACCCAGACACACTACAAAAGTCTCATTCATAACACAGTAAGGGCAAACATTACTCATGTAAACATCTTCCATTAATCCCCATAATTAAAAATCCATAGAATTACAGATATTGAATAAGGCTCATAGATTTAGTTGAAATCCCACAAAAGACCAATTGGAGAGGCCCGTCCCCACTGTGAACGAGAGATGGAGTGAACTTTGGGTTGTATTCCACGGTGAAAGTACCCTGGCTTCCCATGTGTAAACATGCCTCACACCTCACAGATGCATTTCTGGATTAAAAAAAAAAAAAGAAAGAAAAACAGAAAACACAGGGGCCAAATGTTGGGAGTTGGAGCTCTGAGCCATGAACGTAAACTTCTCCTATGGTCAACGGGCATCACACAGGCCCTGTGAGTCCCCCAGCACTCGGCGAGCCGAGTCAGGGCAGTCCCAAGTGTGGCAGCGCTACCTGGGCAGGTGTGTACACACTGCTGAGAGACACAGTACAGTCTGTCATGTCGATCATTTTGCTAGATCCAGGGTCAAAACAGAAAACAAAACAGAACACCTGCCACGGTGGGGGTGGGGCATCTTTATTAAGGAGTGTTCTAACAGTGCCTGCATGGCAAGAATTGGAGGGTATGTTTCAGGGAAGAGATTGGTCTTGGGGATAAAACCACTTTGAACAACAGTGTGGAAAGTCCCAGACAAGAGAGCAAGGGCTTGCGTTACCCCAGAGGTCTCTCTTGGGATGGACATTCCGTGCTTCAGAGCATCGACCTCCCAGAGTTGAGATACGCGGGAAAGAGACTGTGCTGAGAAATGGGACTCTGGTCAACAGCCCTCTTGTCACCTCTGTACAAGATAAGGACAGGAAGGGACCACTGACCAATCCATGAAGTCCCACCCCGGGGACCTGGACCCCAACTCACTAGGGCAGCCTCCCTGACATTGTGTGACTTAGGCAGTAAGGGTGGCGGTGGGTGGTGGCCAGGACCCCCAGTTGTCTGTGGGTCACATATCCACCTCTGGCTTCTGATTTGGCTGCCCTGCAAGGAAATTGTGCTCCGGGCAACGCACCGGGGTCTTGAATGCCTCTGACACACTCGGCGCCCCCCCCCAACCCCCAAGGGCCAGAGTGACATCACAGAAAGGTAGACACACCTTCATGAGCACCTAACTTCCACCAGGAAGCAATGGAGGCACTGGGAGCCCACGGAACTCGCTCCACGCCACACACAGCCACGTGAGGCAGCCACCAAGAGCCAGAGTTCTCTGTAGGCTTATATATACATATATATTTGATTTTTAAAAATCAAAACTGACCTGCATTATATCTCCATAGACTCCATATAGAGAATTCTCACCAAAAATTTGGTAGTTAGTTGCAATAGCACTGGAGTGATTCAACTTCATTTTAAATATAGTCATTCTACCATGAAAATATTTCATACAAACATCTATTTACATACAAACGTGTTAAAACCTGTGAGAAAGGGCACCGCCCCATGTGGCTGTATGGCTTGAGAGTTTCATTGCTTTGAGTAGGTACGCACAAATTTGGCAAAATGAAATGATCACAATTTAGGATTTTAAAAAGTTAAAAAAAAAAAAAAGTGACACCAAGGTTCTCCAAATTCCTGAAGGGACAGATGCTAAGGCAACACACTCTGCACTTAGGAGTCAGTCTCAGAAATGAAACAGGTCTGGGTTCCAGGACGCCGCTTCTCAGACAGAAACTCCCGGCAAGCAGAAACAGAGAGAGAGGGAAGGGACCCTTCCCGGAAGCTCGAGGATGCTGTTAGCAGTGGCTTCAACTGTCTGATGGTGTGTGTGTGTGTGTGGGGGGGGGGTTGCCTGGTGCTCATCTCACTGAGGGGACCCACCTGGGCCTCTCTGTCCGAGGTTCTCACAACCTCAGTGCAGTGAGCGGTCACCAGTCATCCGGCCCCCACAGCCTGGTGGTGGGAGTGAAGAGCTTTTCCTGCCTGGAAGGCCCCTGAGGCCATAGAATTTAGGTTTTCAGGCCCAGACTGCTAGCGAGGTCTTGGGAAGGAAACTTCTCCTTCCTGATCTCGGGAAGGAGCTGGAGAAAGGATGGGGCTACGGACTCAGCCTTCCTGGCCTTTGCTTTGCAGTCTTGAGTGCTCCCTGACTGGGAAGGCGGCCTCACACAGTGCCTGTGGGCCCACTCTTGGGGTGCCCACTTAAGGCATTTCTTCCTGCTTCTAACACCGACGTTGGTGCTAGCTGGCTTAGAGAAGCAGCTAGGGAAAGCTCTAGCCAGGCAGGCGGTACACACCAGGATGGCTCTAAGCGGACCTGGGTGGGTGGGTGGGGGCTGGACTCATGGGTCTTGGGGGAGGAATGAAGTGACTTCTGAACCCCCTCCCCACAGAAGCTTCCGCCTTTGCTCTGTGACTTTGGCACTGAGCTGATGCTTGGACCAGCTGCTTCCTGCACCACTTCCTTGTGCCGTGGCCATTGCCAAAGCTGTGGGAAAATGACTCCTCAGACCTAGGCTCCCACAAGGAGCACGGCCTTCACTTCATGCCCACTCCAGCTCTACCTACAGAATACAGCAAGTGTCAAGCCCTCCTTCTATGCTACCCAGGGACAAAGCCTCACAGGGGGCAGGGGGTGGGGTGCATAGCATGCTGACCAGGAAGAGTAGGAAGACAGTACGAGAGGCAGACAACACACACACACTCTCTCTCTCTCTCTCTCTCTCTCTCACTCTCTCTCTCTCTCTCTCCCAGATGTTTTTTCTGGCAGACTCCCAAGTATTCTCACAGAAGAGAGGAAGAGGATAGAGATGGGGCAGGAGAAAGCCAGAAGACAGGGGCCTCAGAGGGGCAGCTCTTCTTGTGTGGTGGATGGATGGCTTCCTTTGGGCTGCATGGCCTGAGGGCCACAAGTACACAGCTGAGACATGATGGTCACGGTGCCAGTCACTCACCGCACCCAGATACAGAACTATTTGGTTCATCACCACTGACAACTCCACATAACCTCTTCTACCAGCAACAGAGAGAGAACACCACTGGATGGGATAGTTAGAGGAGCCCATCGGGGAAGATCCCATTCCCTCTACTTGCCCTGAGCCCACAGCCTGGAGAGGCAGCATGTCTTGGGACACTGGAATAAGAGCACCGAGCACATGTGAGTCCCAAGACCCTGTCCAGCAATCACAGTTGGCAGCGTGGTCTCTCGTGACAGAGTAATGGCGGTCCTATCTGGTGTCCTGGCAGCTGGAAGCTCATTTCTACTTCCGTCCCCAAGGCCAGTCCCCCCCCCCCGTAATCTGCTCGGCCCTCACTGGGGGGAAGGGGCAGCTCTAGGAGGCCTGGCCCTGCAGAGGTCACTGGGTCCCAGTCTGGAGGGCTGCGTTCTGGGCCCACGGGTCCCTGGCCCTGAAAACTGGGAGCAAGGTGTGTGTGTGTGTGTGTGTGTGTGTGTGTGTGTGTGAAGCACCTTTGTCAATTTGAGTGACAGGTGGCTGACAAGAAAGAGCCACCTCCCTCCTGCTCTCTCCTCACTACCACCTGCGGCTGGAGAGGATTCCTCACCAGAGCGGCTCAGGCAGTGGGCACCGCTGAGCTCCAAAGGTCTGGGACCTTCTTGCTGTGCCCGTCCCCCAGGCGTCGGAAGTAGGTCCGGCTACGCCATGAGTAAGGGCACCCTAAACCTCCGATTTTTTGAATCAACTCGAAGCCATCCCAGTTACATCACACACCTAGGCAAAAAATCAAAAACAAACAAACCAAACCCAACAGGGACTTCCTCCTCATTTCTGCAGCTGTGACTACACGCGGCTTGTAGAGTGGTGGCAATGCTACTGGTGTCAACGCTCGGGCTGCGAGTCCTCATTCCTTCCCCACGCTGGCAAGCAGGTGGGCGCTTAGAAATGGCAGCAACAGAAGAACATCAGCCTTCAGGCCTGATTTGCACCCAGTGGTCAGAACGTCTCTCTTAACAGGAGCCATGAGGGGCAGCGCCAACTTTTGGACCATGCGTCAGGGTTCGGGTTTTTGCTGTTGAATTCTGAAGCCAAAGCGTTGAGCTCCGAGTCCGGCTGCTCTGTGCTCTGGTGTTCGATGTGCACCCGCAGAGCAGACATCACTGGTGCTGTTGAAGGTACTGCAAAATCACCACAGTCACTGCTTAGAAATGCTTATTCCCTCCTTCCTTCACGTAGGCGTTGCCGCTTGTAATGCACACGGATTAAAGTTCTTTCTTCTTCTCACATCTTAAAGCAAAGATGTCTTTGTTTACATGCGAGAATAATAATTCTATTGTGATGCCCTGGCCCTAGAGGCCAGTTCTTTATATAAGGACAGGATAATGCAACGATGGTCTAGAAAGAGCCAAAAAAGACCTACATACCGTTAGGGATAAGACATCCACCTGGGAGTTTCTCTGAAGCAGGATGACCTAAGGGAAGGTATTAGGACCTGAGGTGTGAGAGGACTCAGTAAGTGGGGTTCTGCTCAGGAGGGGAAAAAAAAAGGAAGATCAAGGCATTCTATTGCAAGATACAGATCAAAGGCTAAAAAGGCAAACTAGAGAATCAAGATGGAGTCATTCTCTGTGAGGGAGGGGCAGCGTATGCAAGTGTGGTCACGCATTGTGCACTGGTCAGAGGAAGAAAAGAAAGGCGTCGTCATGGAAGAACCACTCACTAGAAAAGACCCTGCCCAGTGCCCCGGTGCCGACGGGACTGTCTGCAGGGCTGCAGGTGGCAGACACCTGGCACCCCGGGGCACCCCTTCTCTGCCGGCTCCTCTCTCGGCAGGACGCGGCTGCAAGGCTGGCGGGTGTAAAGGTGCGCTGAGCGACAGAGCGGGTTAGTGTGCGGGGAGTGGGAGGGTGCCCCCCCGGCCCTGGCTGTCCGCTGGCTGCCCCCCTGGACTAGGAGACGGAGTGCCGCGGGGCCGGGCTTGGGGCGATGGCCGTCACTTCTGCTGGGCGGTCTGAAAGGCCCTCAACTCCAGCTGGTACCACTCGGGGGCCTCGGGGCCACTCTTGCCGGGGGGGTTGTGGTCGTAGCCATAGGCCACCGTCAGCTCCTCATCCGCCTCCACGGCACGCAGCGTGCGGATGCACTTGATGGGCCCGAAGCGGGGATGCATGAACCTGGGGGGACGGGGGGAGGCGGTCACTCTCCTGCCACTTGGGCCAGGGAGGAAGGGAGGCCCTGCCCTACACCCCCACGCCCCAGGGTCCTTATTGTGGGATCTCCAGTGCCAGATGGCAGGTAGGGGAGGCTCAGCTCTTTCAGATATTCATCTGCATGGCGGAGCATTGATTTAGTTACCGAGAAATAGAGACTAGGAGACGCCCACTGACAGATGACTGGATCAAGAAGTTATTCCATAGATACTCCATGGAATACTACTCTGCAGTCAAAAAGACACTGCTGTGTCCTTTGGGGCGAAATGGATGGAACTGGAGGTGATGATGCTTAGTGAAATAAATAAAGAGATGAAAGACAGCTACCAGATGGTTTCACTCAGATGTGAAATCTAGAGAGCTGATACACATGAACTTGGAAAAAAACAACAACAGCTAAACAGAGGGTCGGGCGGTAGCTCAGTAGGTTAAGTGCACGTGGCGTGAATTCCAAGGACTGGTGAAAGGATGCCAGTTCGAGCCCCCGGCTCCCCACCTGCAGGGGAGTCAATTCACCAGTGGTGAAGCAGGTGTGCAGGTGTCTGTCTTTGTCTTCCCCATCTCTCTTCATTTCTCTGTCCTATCCAACAATGATGACATCAATAACAACAAATAATAACTACAACAACAATAAAACAACAAGGGCAACAAAAGAGGAAAAAAGCAAATAAAAAACCCCAGCTAAACAAAACAAAACAAACAAACAAACAAAAAAGGAAATAAAAACAGAAGCAAGTAAATGGTTTCTAAGACTTATGAGGACCATGGTGGCAATCTCTGGGAGGTGGGAGGATGGGGACATGGAACTCTGATGGTGGGTGTGGTACTGAACAAATCTTACCATCTTTTTTTTAATTGGATAGAAACAGAGAGAAATCAAAAGGCAAGAGGGAGGTAGAGAAGAAAAAAGAGACTTTTGGTGATGGCAGTGGAGAAAAATAAGTAAAAAATGAGAAGAAAGAGAGAGACTTGCAGCACTGCTTCAGCACACATGAAGCTCCCTACTGCAGGAGGGGACACGGGCTTAAACCCAAGTGCGATGTGTGTACTCGGCCAGGTGCGCCACCACCCGGCCCTAATCTTACAATCTTGTAACCCACTGTGATCACAAATAAAAAAATAGAAGAAATTTGGTGGTGGGTGTGGTGTGGGACTCTACATTGTGATCTTATAGTCTTTTAAAAAAATTGTATATTTATTTTTCCCTTTTTGTTACCCTTGTTGTTTTCTATTGTTGTAGTTATTACTGTTGTTGATGTCGTCGTTGTTGGATAGGACAGAGAGAAATGGAGAGAGGAGGGGAAGACAGAGAGGTAGAGAAAGACAGACACCTGCAGACCCGCTTCACCACCTGTGAAGCGACCCCCCTGCAGGTGGGGAGGTGGGAGCTCGAACCGGGATCCTTACACCGGTCCTTGCGCTTTGCGCCACATGCGCTTAACCTGCTGTGCCACCGCCGACTCCCAATCTTATAGTCTTATAACCAACTATGGATAACAAGTAAAGATTATTTTAAAAAATAGAGAGGGGGGAAGGAAATAAGGACTAGGGGCTGGAAGATAGCTCACCCAGTAGAGTGCACACTTAACCAAGTGTGAGGACTTGGGCTCCAGCACCTGTCACGTCACCATCACACACAGGACCAGGGAAGGCTCCAGGAGCAGTGGGAGGTGCTATGCGACCTCCCCACCTCCACCTTTGCTTACTGAATGAATGACTGCCTCCAGGCCTTGGACCCCACATGACTCCACTGCTCTGGGCTCTTGGGTTTTTTTTTTCTCCCCTTTTAATTTCAAGTAGAAAGACCGCACATGACAAGAGACACCACAGCAACATTCCACCATTCGTGAAGCTCCCCTCTGCCCCCTATCCCAGCCATGCATGGTGGTGCCAGACCTCGGACCCAGGTTCTTGAGGACGGTGAAGTGTGAGCTGTCCGGTGAGCTGGCTGCTGGTGTCTGCTACTTCAAGTTAAAGTGGAGGAGGCAGAAACAGTCCACGAGGAGCAGCGCAGTTGCACAAGCTCCAGGAACATGACAATAAAAAAAAAAAAAGAAAAGAAAAACAGGGCTGGGTGGTGGCGCACATGTTGTAATGTGCTAGGACCTGGGTTCTAGTCCCCGGTCCCCACCTGCAGGGGGAAAGCTTTGCGAGTGGTGAAGTAGGGCTGCAGGTGTCTCTCTGTCTCTCTCCCTCACTAGCACCCCCTTCCCAGAAATTTTTGTCTCTATGCGATAAATAAATAAAGATAATGGAAAAAGGGAGTCAGGTGGTAGCACTGCAGGTTAAGCACACGTGGCGTGAAGCACAAGGACCGGCGTGAGGATCCTGGTTCGAGTCCCCGGCTTCCTAACTGTAGGGACGTCGCTTCACAAGCCGTGAAGCAGGTCTGCAGGTGTCTATCTTTCTCTCCCCCTCTTTGTCTTGCCCTCCTCTCTCCATTTCTCTGTCCTATCCAACGACAGCAATGACAACAACGACAATAATAATAATCACAATGATAAAAAAAAAAAAAACCAAACAACAAGGGCAATAAAAGGGGAAAAAAATGGTCTCCAGGAGCAGTGGATTTGTGGTGCAGGCACTGAGCCCCGGCAATAACCCAGGAGGCAAAAACAAAACACAACAAAACAAAAGAGCCCAGAGTGCTGGTCCAGCAATACTCGACAGGGAAGCAGCGGACAGATGGAACCCAGGGCCTCATGCACACACTCTGCCCTCTGCACCAGCTCCAGGGGACCCTGGTCTGAACACCCAAGAATTCATTCACAGTGGAACTGGGAGGACCCCGAGCCCCATCACCCTCTCTCAGCAAGTCTGACCAATGTATAAGCTTATAATCAGGGTCAAGAAGAAACGTCTGGTGAGAAAGGCGATCCAGGCAGCCTGCTGGGTGTGGGCCCCTCTGCCTGACCGACTGCACTAGCGCAGGCTTTGCACAAGGCCTGTGCAGTGTCAGAGCTTGGCCAGGGGACTTTCACAGGCAAAGCCCCCACCGTCCGGAGAGAGCAGCCTGATTTTGCTGCAGAGAAGTGGGTGGAGCTCTGCTTGCAGGAGGGGCCTGGGCCTGGCTGGCCTGTCTGCGTGGCTCACATTCCCATTCCCCAGAAGTCTGTGGTGAGGGATCTGCACCCATCTGCCAAAGGGCGGCACCTCCCCCAGTTCCAGCAGGAGGCCGGGACAAACAAACCAGACAGCTAATGGAAGCCCATGGCTCTGCTAAGGCCGGGTCAGGACGTCCTGAATTCTACCTGCATCTGGTCAAACCAGTCTGTCTTTAACAGAGCACACACCAGAGGCCCCAGGTTCAATCCCCAGCACCATATAGAAAAAATCTGAGAGACACCTAAGACGTCTCCAAAAATCCTCTTGTGTGTTCATTTTCCTGTTGATTGCCATTCTTTGCAGAGTGAAAAACGGACAGACAAGGGCCGGGCAGCGGCACCCCCAGCCCCCACCTGCAGAAGGAAAGCTTTCTGAGTGGCGAAGCAGGTGTTGGATCTTTCTTTCTTTCTTTCTACCTCCCATTCCCTCTCCTTTGTCTCTGTCCAACAAATACATAAATAAAATATATTTTAAAAGATGGAAAAGAAAATGGAGGGGGGGGTAGGTAGCATAATGGTTATGCAAAGAGATTCTCATGCCTGAAGTCTCAGGTTCAATCCCCAGCTCCACCATAAGCCAGAGCTAAGTAGTGCTCTGGAAAAAACAAAAAAAGAAAGAAAGAAAGAAAGAAAGAAAGAAAGAAAGAAAGGAAGAAAGAAAGAAGGAAAGGAAGACAGAAAGAAGAGAAAAAAAGAAAATGGACAAACTGAAAAGAAGTTGATAACATCAGAGGTGGTACAAGGGCCAGAGGCTCTGAGCCATCCTGATAAAGTGACTCTGTGTGTGTGTGTGTGTGTGTGTGTGTGTGTGTGTGTGTGTGTGAGAGAGAGAGAGAGAGAGAGAGAGAGAGAGACAGAGACAGACAGCGTGCTGGTGCTGCCCCAGGGGGTGGGGGTGTAAATACACTCAGGCAGGAGTAGTCCCTGGCATGCAGTGCATGCTGGGTAAGTGCCAGCTCACAGCTGCACACCTGGGCCCCAAGAGGTCTGGCCCCTGGCTCAAGAGACCTGCTCTACAACCAGGAGGGCATTTTGTTGTTGTCTGTCTGTCCATCCACTTGGTATTATGCAGCAGGCATAGCTAAAATGGCTGGCAAAGGTGTGGTCTGCTCTGTGTGAGAGCATCTGAGACTATAGAAATGACTTAACCAAATGAAGGCTGTGAGTGAGAACCGGAATTTGATATCTGATTAGCATCCAGGCAGATCTCCCATTATCCAAATAACTAATGACTTGTACTGGGCTTGAAAAACAAACAAACAGGAAAACTTCTGAAAAGCACAGAGACTTGGTTTTGAACAAACGGCTCCTCTCCTGTGTCCTGTGTGGGGAAAACCATGTCCCTGCAGTGAAAGCCCAGAGGAGAGCAGCCTATCTGAGGAGAGCATCGAGGCCAGTTATCAGCACCATGTCCAGGGGCTGTGGCCACAATGCCCCAGGGACTGAAGACACCGTCCGGCTCAGCTCACATGACACACACATCCTTGGCCCTTCCCACCCTCCTCTTAAACAGAAGCTGTGGCCTCGGTCCATGCTTCTGGCCGCCAAGGACGGTGAGGGGCCGCCAGGACAGCCTCACAGCCACCCAAGAAGGCAGGAGGGGGCATTCACACCGGGCCGTGTTCCTATAGACTGGGAGCATGTGCTCTGACCCTGCTCACGCTTCTGGCTGACAGAGGGACAGCCAGCTGGGAGGGACAGGAGAGGCTGCAGGTGGGAGGACCAGGGTTCCTGGGGACAGCTAAGGAGGCAGGAAAGCACGGGACTCAGAGTCCCAGCTGCACCCTCTAAGGCATTGCCAGGGACGAGGCCAGTCAGGGGCCCACGGAAACTCCGAGAGTGCCGGCAGGGCCCCAGAGAGGAAGGGAGACCCGCACAGCACACCAGAAAGTAGAAGGACTAGGGCTGAGGGTGGACTCCACACACAGAGAGCCTTCTGGTCCCCAGAGCCCCAGCCCCTCTACAGGACCCATCCCAACTTGTCCCGATGGTCACCTCTGGGAGTGACTGTGGCTCTCCATCCTCAGAGACTTCCTAGCAGAGGGCGCCCGGGGCAGCTGGAGGGGCAGGATCACCCAGAGGGAGGGCAGCTGACCTGAAGGCTTCAACAGCAGCTTTGCTGAAGTCGCATCTGTGTCCCATCTGCATGGGCCAGCTCAGCCGGGTGGCAGTCGGCTCTGTCATGCATGCAGCCCAGTCCCACTGACTGGGGGAGCTCAGGTGCTGTGCCACCTCTCTTCTCTGTCTTTTTACATCACATGCTTCTGGGAGGCGGGCGGCGGCGCAGCGGGTTAAGCGCAGGTGGCGCAAAGCGCAAGGATCGGTATAAAGATCCCGGTTCGAGCCCCCGGCTCCCCACCTGCAGGGGAGTCGCTTCACAGGCGGTGAAGCAGGTCTGCAGGTGTCTGTCTTTCTCTCCCCCTCTCTGTCTTCCCCTCCTCTCTCCATTTCTCTCTGTCCTATCCAACAATGAATGACATCAATAGCAACAACAATAACTACAATAATAAAACAACAAGGACAACAAAAGGGAATAAATATTTTTACAAAATAGCATCTTTCTTTCTATTTATTATTAAATTTTTTAATTCTCTTTAATTTTTAAAATTTTATTTATTTATTTATTTTTCCTTTTGTTGCCCTTGTTGTTTAACATAGTTGTGGTTATTGGATAGGACAGAGAGAAATGGAGAGAGGAGGGGAAGACACAGAGGGGGAGAGAAAGACAGACACCTGCAGACCTGCTTCACCGCCTGTGAAGCGACCCACCCCTGCAGGTGGGGAGCCGGGGGCTCGAACCGGGATCTTTACGCCGGTCCTTGCGCTTTGCACCACGTGCGCTTAACCCGCTTCGCCACCACCCGACTCCCTATCTTTATTTTTTTTTATTGGCTAGAGATAGCCAGAAATTGAGAGGAATGGATAGACAGAGAGGGAGGGAGACAGAGAGACACCTGCAGCCCTGCTTCACCACTCGTGAAACTTGCCCTCTGCAGGTGGGGACCAGGGGCTCCAACCTGGGTCCCTGTGCACTGTAACATGTACACTCAACCAGGTGTGCCACCACCCAGTCCCGTCTATTTATTTATTTATTTTGAAATATTTTTATTTATTACTGGCTGGAGACAGAGAGCAATTGAGAGGAAAGGGTGAACTAGAGAGGGAGGGAGACAGAGAGACTCCTGCAGCCCTGCTTCACCAATCCTGAAGCGTTCCCCTTACAGGTGGGGACCCAGGCCGGGGGGGGGGGAGGTCGGGGGCTGAACCTGGACCCTTGTTCACGGCAATGTGAGCATCTCACCAGGCGCGCACTGCCCCGCCCCTGTTGCTGTTGGCTGTGAAAAGGCACAGCCAGCAGGAGAGCAGCAGCGACAGGGCAGCAGGGTCTCCAGGTACCCGGGCGCAAGTGGTGCTGGGACCACATGTCTGTAGTGCTCTCTGTGGATCTCTCTCTCTTTCAACTTTTTCTTTTTTGCCTCCATGGTCATCTCTGGGGCTCAGTGCAGGGACTACAAATCTACTGCTCCTGGCGGCCATTTTTTCTTTATTTTATTTTATAGGACAGAGAGAAATTGAGAGAGGAGGGGGTGACAGAGGGAAAGAGAAAGACAGACACCTGCAGACCTGCTTCACTGCTTGTGAAACTTCCCTCCTGTCAGTGGGGAGCGGGACTTGAACCCAGGCTCTTGTGCATGGTAATGTGTGTTTAACCAGGTCTGCCACCACCTGGACACACACTCTCTCCTTCACTCTCAATTTCTATTGTATCAAATCAAATAAATAAAGTTTAGGGGCCGGGCGGTGGCACACCTGGTTGAGTGCACACATTACAGTGCACAAGGACTCAGGTTCAAGCCCCCGGTCCCCACCTGCAGGGGGAAAGCTTTGCGAGTGGTGAAGCAGGGCTGCAGGTGTCTCTCTGTCTCTCTCCCCCTCTATCTCCCTATTTCTGTCTATCTCTATCCAATAAATAAATCAAGATAACAAAAATAAATAAATAAAGTTTAAAACATCTTTTTTTTAAAAAAAGGCTGATGTGTGGTCCAGGAGGTGGCGCAGTCGATAAAGCATTGGATTCTCAGGCATGAGGTCCCGAGTTCAATCCCCAGCAGCACATGTGCCAGAGTGATGTCTGGTTCTTTCTCTCTCTCCTCCTATATTTCTCATAAATAAATAAATTCTTAAAAAAAAAAAAAAAGGCTGATGTATTCACAGGACAGCGAGAAGCAGAACGCTCTGGCACATGCAAACTCAGGCCTCAAGCATGTGAGTCCAGCACCCCACTTGCTCCCCTTTCTCCTCTGCCCAGGCTACGGGAGGGGCCAAGACCCTGTGCCTGTCACGACACCCTGCTCTGGGGGCAGTCGGCACACACACACACACACACACACACACACACACACACCCCGCCGCCATCTCGGCCTCGGCACTCACAAGTCATAGATGCAATTGGGGGTGAAGGAGTGGTTGGCCTTGTGTCCCAAAGAGGCACAGTACTTGGACACGTGGTTGTAGGGCTCAGGCACGTCGATGACCGTCTCCTCGTCCAGCGACAGGGTGTTTCCGTTGAGGGCCCAGTCCCTGCCGTCCACCTGCGGGCAGCACACGGTGATGGAGCGGCCATGCTGCTCAGAGCTCAGGATGGTGGAGAGGGAGCCCCCAGAGGCTCGATGGAGCCCTTGTTGAGCTCTCCCTCTCTCACGTGGGAGAAAGGGTGCAAGGCTCTCACCAAGACACACAGGTAAAACCAGGGGCTGTGGATCCTTGTCAGGAGCCGTGGGCTGGAGGACTAGCACACAGGATGGAGGAGAGACAGAGAGCCTCTCTCTCCCTCAATCTCTCTCTCTCTCCCCCAAGGTCATCACTGAGGGTTGGTGTCTATATGGTAACTCCACTGTTCCTGGTGGTAACCGCTCCCTTTTCTTTAACAGAGTGAGAGACAAAGAGATAGAGCGAAAAGGAGAGACACAACACTATCACTCACGAAGTCTCCCTCCTGCAGGTAGAGCCTGGGGGCTTGAACTCAGGTCCTTGTGTGTGGTGACACACGTTCTCTCCCAGGTGTGACACAGCCCAGCCCCGTGACTCTCCTCTCTCCGTCTCTCTCCGTCTCTCTCTCTCAATGAAGCCATGTGAGATCAGGCCCGTAAGTTTGAGGCCCCGAGTCCCTTCCCTGGCTCTGCATTCAAAATAAGTTATTAAAAAGGAGGGAGAGGAGGGAGAGGAGGGAGAGGAGGGAGAGGAAAAGACGCCCCTCCCCAGGAGCGCATATGGAGGAAAAGCCGCGTGGCTGGGACACAGCCCTAAGGCGGCATCCGCGGCCAGCCGGTGGCTCCCAGCTAAACACTGAATCTGCCGACACAGTGACCCTGGGCTTCCCAGCCTCCAGAACGCTGAGAGACCAGTTTCGTGGCATCTAAGCCTGTCTGCTCTGGCTCTCGGGGGGCTGCAAGCGCGCACGTGGCCCACATCACACAGGGCCTTCCCCTGCCAGCCTTCAGGGTCTTTGTGACTGCTACTGCCAAGGGACTAGTAGAGAGCCAGGGATGCACAGGACAGCCCTCTCACCGGGCGGGCCGACTCACCTCTTGGTGTGTGATCCGCACTCCGTTATAGAAAGACATCACAGTGTTGGCGCCCACTGTGATCTTGGAGAACAGCCCTTCTCCAGCGCCGGAGATGAGAGACTCAGCAACGTAGACCCTGGAACACAGATGAGCAAAGGCTTTTGCTGCCTGTCTGCTTTTCAGCTCTGATAGGTCTCTCCCTTAACATCGCCATCAAATTATCACTGCGGTTGCCGAGTCCAAAGTAACAATTAAATTACTAAGAAGAGAGGAAGGGAGGGGGAGGAGGGAAGGAGGGAGGAGGAAGGGATGAAGCAAGGAAGGGAGGACCGGCAGACAGTTCATCTGGGCAGCGCACTGCTTGCCCTGCGTGCGCCCCGGGGTCCCGCGCAGCCCCTCCACACTGGGAAAGCTTCAGTGCTGCGCTCTCTCCCTCCTCTCTCTCTAGCTGTCTAAAAAACTCGACCCAGAGTGGTAAAGCCCTGGTAGAAAAGAAAAGGGGACAGGTGGGCTGAGAAGATAGATAGCTCAGTTGATTAAGAGCACCAACTTGCCTGTCTGCATCTCCAGAGGCCACAGGGTCAATCCCCAGCACCGACGATGCCAGAGCTGAGCAGTGCTCTGATACCCCCACTCTCTCTCCTCATATATATATGTATATATATATATATGTATATATATATATACATATTATTGCCTCATATATATATATTATATATATTAGGGTCACTGCTGAGGTGCAGTTAACCCGCTGCGCTACCGCCCGACTCCCCCATTCTATTTTAACTGACAGGACAGAAGAGAGAAATTGAGGGGAGAGGGGAAGTTAGAGAGGGGGAGAGAAAGAGAGACACCTGTAGCCCTGCTTCATCACTTGTGAAGCTTCCCCCTGCAGGCGGGGAGCTGGGGCTTGAACCCGGGTCCTTGTGCATGGTAATATGTACACTCAACTAGGTGCTCTACTGCCTGGCCTCTGAAATAGATATTTTTTAAAAATATTTTTAAGACCATTTGTTTCTTTCATTTTCTTTCTTTTTAATATATTTTTATTTACAGATTATTGGATGGAGACAGAAATTGAGTGGGGAGGGGAGACAGGGAGAGAAAGAGACACTCGTGAAGCTTTCCCCCTGCAGGCTTGAATCTGGGTCCTTGCTCACTGTAATGTGTGAGCTTAGTCAGGTACACCACTGCCTGGTCCTCCAAATATTGTTTTTTTTTTTTTTTTTACCAGAGCACTGCTCAGCTGTGGCTGATGGTGGCGTGGGGGATTGAATTTGGGACTTAGGAGCCTCAGGCGTGAGAGTCTCTTTGCATAACCATTATGCTGTCTACCCTGCCCTTGTGGTTTTTTCTTTCCCTCCAGGGTTACCCCTGGGGCTCAGCATCACAAATCCACTGCTCCTGGAGGCCAATTTTTCCCTTTTTATTGCTTACCTTTATTGTTACTGCTGTCGTTGTTGTTGTACAGGATAGACAGAGAGAAACTGAGAGGAGGGGAGGACAGAGAGGAGGTGAGAGACAGACACCTGCAGACCTGCTTCACCACCTGTGAAACAACTCCCCTGCAGATGGGGAGCCGGGGGCTCAAACCGGGATCCTTACGCAGGTCCCTGCGCTTTGCGGCATGTGCGCTTCCCCTGCTATGCTACCGCCTGTTGCCCCCCCCCCCCCATTTTTAAAGAAGAGAAGTCCCAGCCAGAGCTGTCTCACTGGGTGGACACTCAATCTGCTGTGAGTCTTGGTAGAGAGGCCTGTTCACAGGCCAGGATCAAGGTAAGAAGGAAGCACCCCCCTTGGAGTGCAGAGAGCCACAGGGCGAACCCCCCAGCAGGCCGACCCCCACACGGTAGAGCCATGAGATTGCAAGGCGCACATTACCTCTCGGATTCGTACAGGTCTGGAAGGAGCGCGTTGCTGGAGATGCAGGATGAAGTGGACTTGTCAAAGTGGTACACGGAGCCTGGGGGCAGAGTGAGAGGTCAGCTGCCCCCTGAATGGGGGCAGGGAGCATCTGAGCTCATCTTATTTGTCAGGCCCGGAGCCTCCAGCTTGCTAGGCATGCACTCTACCAGGAGTTACACTCCTGCTCCTCAGCCTGATGATCCCAGACACCTGCCCTCTGCTCACGAAGAAAGCTACTGCTAGATGATGAACGTGCTATTCCCGTTATACCAACCAGAGTGAAATCCAACAGGAACAAGCAGCTTCCAGACTGGCTCTACAGTTGGACTTTTAAGTCTTAGGAAACAGCCACCCAAGGAACTTTGGCTCTGTTTTTGCTTTTGAAATGTCCTTACTCGGACGGCTTAAACAAGGCTTGTCTAAGGAGAGGGCTTTTTTTTTTTTTTTTTCCTCCAGGGTTACTGCTAGAGCTCGGTGTCTGCACCACGAATCCACTGCTCCCGGAGGCCATTTTTTCCCTTTTGTTACCCTGGTTGTTTTTATCGTTATTGTGGTTATTATTGTTATTGATGTCATCGTTGTTGGATAGAACAGAGAGAAATGGAGACAGGAAGGGAAGATAGAGGGTGAGAGAAAGATAGACACCTGCAGACCTGCTTCACCACATGTGAAGCGACACCCCTGCAGGTGGGGAGCTGGGGGCTCGAACTGGGATCCTGGCTGGTCCCTGCGCTTTGCGCCACATGCGCTCAACCCGCTGCGCTACTGCCCGACTCCCAGGAGAGGGCTTTTATTAAGATTGTGCATCGCCATCAAATGGTGAGATGGTGTGTGTGTGTGTGTGTGTGTGTGTGTGTGTGCGCGTGCGCGCAGATGAGTCATGCAGTCCCTTCCCAGCTCTCTGTAGTTTTCTTCCATCTGAACACAGTCCAGAACGGCTCTGGCAATTGCCTCTGTCCCTAAAAATAAACACCCTCCCTCACTGGAATTAAGGAGAACAGACGTGCTTTCGATAAGGCAGTAACAAAGGCATCTTCTTTCCAGTAAAGTGGTGAAGTCAGTGAGTCACTTCTCCCGGGAAGGGAGACACCTGACCCGGGCATCCAGGAATCCACTCTGCTTCTCGCAGGGCCTAGCCCAGGGCCACCTCCAAAGGCTGCTCAGTAAGGAGACCGGTTTTGGAATCCGGTGGCTCACTGCAAAAGTCAGTTATCTCCAGCAAGAAGACATGGCCTCTTATCCCAGTAGCATTTTACAGCAGTTACCAAGGGTAACCAGGTCTTGTATTTTCCTTTTTTTGTTGTTTTGTCATAATGCAATCTAGCCCAGATTAATGGCTCACACTAAAGGATTCAGATCTGCTGGGGTCATGTTAGGGAACAGACTGGCTGAGAACTTCAAAGAGCGACAAGTGGATTCAGGGAAAGGGCTTTGCAAAGGAAGGAACTGCTGAGAAGCCAAACAGGAAGGAGCAGGGAGACTACCCAGCGCAGGAAGTCCCCAGCATGTGCCAGAGGGACAAAGCCAGGGCAGTGCTCCCACAGCTCCCCAGGGGCCTTTCCAGTGGGAGGTGGAATCAGGAGACTGGCTGCTGCTGGCCACCAGGAGGGTGCCTGCCTCTCCCTTCCCTGTGGCTATGCCCAGGGAATATACAGAGGCCCAGGCCTGGGCAGTTGGAGGCCACGCATCCCATCCCGTCAGCCGAAGCAGGCAGGGAAGGACCTGGGTCTGCCAGCCAGCTGCTCACGACCTCACACAATCCACAAAAGGGGATCCTGTCTGAAAAAGACTTTCTATTTATTTATTTATTTATTTATTTTCCCTTTTGTTGCTCTTGTTGTCGTTGTTGTTGGATAGGACAGAGAAATGGAGAGAGGAGGGAAGACAGAGAGGAGGAGAGAAAGATAGACACCTGCAGACCTGCTTCACCACCTGTGAAGTGACTCCCCTGCAGGTAGGGAGCCGGGGGCTCGAACCGGGATCCTTGCCAGTCCTTGCACTTTGTGCCACGTGCGCTTAACCCGCTGCGCCACCGCCCAACTCCCTGAAAAAGACTTTCAAACTCAACCTGTGTCCTGCTGGGCAGAAATTCTCCTGCACACTTCTGTCTCCTCTCCTCAGACAAAATGTTCATCACAACGCACTAAGAGCCAGGACAGAGCGCCGTCCTGGGGACACCAGAGGATGGACATCTCTACTGTCTTGCTCACAGCATCCTGACTGCTGGGGCCTAGAAGATGGATCAGTGGGTTGAGTGTAAGACTTGCATGTGTGAGGCTGTGAGTTCGATCCCCAGCACCTCTTACGGAGAGGCAGCTTGGGCTCTCTCTCAAGGTAGATGCTTTTGGCATTGCCAGGGCTTTACCATTCTGGGCCAACTTTTTCAGCTAGCAAGAGACAGAGACACACAGGGAGAGGACGGTAGTGCAGGAGGGCTGGGGGGAGCTAGGCTGAGCAGGTGACAATGCAGGCCCCCTCCCTGGTGGGCTAGCTTGCCAGCCCTGCTTATCCAACTCTGACAGTTTCACTGGGCTCCCCTGGTCTTCAAGGCTGTATGTGCTGGGGATTCCATTTCCTCCTCTCCCTGACGGTGTGACCACACCAGACCTCTGCCCTCCCCTTCACTCAGTCCCGTCCCAGGTCCCAAGTCTGGAGCTCTGGCCGGTCTGTAACTTCTCAGCAGCCGTCACCAAGGAGCACAGTGTGTGTAGCCCAAGCATTGGCTCAGTCACGTGCTGCGCTTGGACTCATGAGAAGTGGGTGGAATGACAGTGTGTTGAGGCTTTAGGAGACAGTACGGGTGTTTCTGCTCAGGCACCGGATCCCGTGAGCCACCCGAGGGCCTCTTGCCCCAGCTCTGCCCTGTCCTTTCACCCGGCTCCCAGAATGAGAACCTACACACCTGTATCTGTTTGTGAGAGTGGGAGAGGAAATGCACTGTTCAGACCCAGCACAGAGAGGTGCTGGAGACTGAGCCTGGCACCTCTGGGGGCTCAGGCATTTAAGTCTGGGGCTCTACCAGGCTGAGCTAGCTCCTGGCCTGGGAATGGGTCTCTCTAGAGCAGACTCAAACCTGCCAGGACGCCTTGGGTCCAGCTGACCTCAGCCAAGTCCCACCGAGACCAGCTGGAGTCCAGCCAGTCAGTAGCCCCGGATTTGCTGCTACACAGTCTGGAGCTGTCTGATTAATATGCCACTGGTTCATTAAAGTGAACCAGACAGCAGCCAGGAAGGTGGCTCAGTGGTAGAGCACGGGACTTGAGTGCACTTGAGGTCCCTAGTTCAACTGCTGGCTCTGCATATGGCAGAGACTGAACTGGGAGACCTCATGCTTGCAAGTCTGTTGCAATACTGACAAATCTCTAAAAACATGCAAGTTTAAAAAATAAATAGAGCGGTGGTCCTGTGGCCAGAGCACTGAACTCCCAAGCATGAGGTGCTGAGTTCAGTCCCCGGCAGCACATGTATCAGTGATGTCCGGTTCTTTCTCTCCTCCTATTTTTCTCACCAGTAAACAAATAAAATCTTTTTTTTTTTTTTTTTTGCCTCCAAGATTATCGCTGGGCTGGTGCCTGCACTACGAATTCACTGCTCCTGGAGGCCATTTTTCCCATTTTGTTGCCCTGTTGTTGTTGCTATTGTCATTGTTGTTGTCGGATAGGACAGAGAGAAATCGAGAGAGGAGGGGAAGACAGAGAGGGGGAGAGAAAGATAGACACCGTTTGTGAAGCAACTCCTCTGCAGGTGGGGAGCCGGGGGCTTGAACCGGGATCCTTACGCCGGTCCTTGCACTTCATGCCACGTGCACTTAACCCGCTGCAATAGCACCTGACCCCCGAGAAGAAGTTTTTGTGTTTTTTTTAATATTTATTTATTCCCTTTTGTTGCCATTGTTTTATTGTTGTAGTTATTATTGTTGTCGTTGTTGTTGGTTAGGACAGAGAGAAATGGAGAGAAGAAGGGAAGACAGAGAGGGGGAGAGAAAGACAGATACCTGCAGACCTGCTTCACCACCTGTGAAGCGACTCCCTGCAGGTGGGGAGCCAGGGGCTCGAACTGGGATCCTTACCGGGTCCTTGCGCTTTGCGCCATGTGCGCTTAACCTACCGCGCTACTGCCCAGCTCCCAAAATATTTAAAAAATTAATTAATTAATTAATTAGATGAGGCAAAGTTAAGACTCCTCGCAGGCACAGCCGATCTGAAGTAGGTCCACTTACCGCCGGGCACCAGCTCAAAGTGCGGCCGCCCCTCCTCGGTGGACACAAGCGTGGCCAGTCTCCCTTCCATCATCTCCCCGTCAATGAACCTGCCCAACAGCGCCGTCCTCCCATCTGGATACACGTAGGCGATCTTCTCCCCTGTCATCTCCCCATCTTCGTTCACATCCCCCACCAGGCTGCCTCCATCCTGATGGGAGAAGCCGAAGCCCAGAAAATATTAAGAGAATGTTCCCATCTCCATGGATGCCAACCCCCATCCCTCCTGGTTCCCCGCCTGCGGGTCCTCTCAGTCACAGAGCTCAGCCTGTCCTGCGCCGTCAAGGAGAATGGGGCACATGGCTCGGCAGCCCCATCCCAAGAAACTGCTAGAATTTATGCGTCCTGCTGGCAATCAGCTTGATTGGGGGACCTGGACACTGAGCACATAGTACCAAGCTCAAGGACCCACTCAAGGATCCTGGTTCGAGCCTCCACTCCCCACTTGCAGGGGGATCGCTTGACAAGCAGTGAAGCAGGTCTGCAGGTGTCTCTCTCTCTCTGTCCCTTTCTTTCTCCCTCTCCTCTCTCAATTTCTCTTTGTATTATCCAAAAAAATGAAAGAAAAATATGGCTGCCAAGAGCAGTAGATTCGCAGTGCAGACACCAAGCCCCAGCAATAGCCCTGGAGGCAAATATATATATATATATATATATATATATATATATATATATATATATATATAGAATTGTGAAGCGCAAGGACAGAAACAAGGATCCATTCGAGCCCCCAGCTCCCCACCTGCAGGGGAGTCGCTTCACAGGTGGTGAAGCTGGTCTGCAGGTGTCTATCTTTCTCTGCCCCTCTCTGTCTTCCCCCTCCTCTCTCCATTTCTCTGTCTATCCTATACAACAAGATGACATCAATAACAACAGTAATAATAACCACAACAACAATAAAAAAAAAATCAACCAGGGCAACAAAAGGGGGAAAAAATAGCCTCCAGGAACAGTGGATTCATGGTGCAGGCACCACGCCCCAGCAATAACCCTGGAGGCAAAAAAAAAGAATTATGAAAACATGTTTTAAATAATGACACAAGTAGTCACACGTTTCCTTGGCTGGGATCTGCTACACAGCAGAAGCCTTTTCAGTCGCTTCAGGGAAGCAAACAGGAAGAATACACAAACCAGTATTGGGGTTAAGCCTCTCGTGGCCTCTCTCCCATACCTGTCCTCACACACCTGTCTTGCCTTGGAGACTACGGTCAGCACTGGGTGGCCAGAGGCTCACCTGCCTCCCCCACAATCAACAAGGTGTGGCCACCCATGGAGGAGGCTGAAAGGGCAGAGTGCAGGACTTATAGGCATGATGAGGTCCTGATTTCAAACCCTGACACTGCTCATGCCAGAGTGATGGCACACACACACACACACACACACACACACACACACACACACACAGCTTTATTTTATTTGATAGGACAAAGAGAAATTTAGAAGGAATGGGGTATAGAGAGTGAGAAGTCATATATATATAAATTTTTTTTGTCATCTTTATTTATTGAGTAGAGACTGTCAGAAACCAGGAAGGGAGTGATGAAAGAGAGAGAGAGAGACCTGCAGACCTGCTTCACCACTCACAAAGCTACAGGTGGGGAACGGGGGCTCAAACCTGGGTCCCTGCACATTATAATATGTGTCCTCAGCTAGGTGCACCACCACCTGGCTTATTTATTTATTTATTTATTTATTTATTTATACCAACAAGCGTATCAGTCTTACCGGACTATTTCTCCATCCCCCTCCTTTTTCCTGCTTGCTTTATAGGCAGTGACTCAAAAGACTTCCGCTGTACAGCAGATCCCAACCAAGAAAACATGTGACTACTTGTGTCATTATTTACGGCATGTTCTCATAAATCCTGCACACCTCTTTTCTCACACCCTATTCTAAAGCGCAGTCTGTGTTTCAAGAAGAAGGAAGGTTTAGGTTGAGGCTAGTCCGTTTTTATACAAATGGCAGGTGATTTTTTTTTAAATTAGTATTTTTTAATCATAAGAAAATAAAGCTGGGGGGGGGGGAATGTGTTTTGACTAAGCTCTGGACAAAATAAACATTTTTAAAGGTCTATTTTATGAAACACTGTCTGAAACTGTACTCACAACAGATGGGGTATTTGAAATGCAAACAGAGAGAGACTGATTCCCAACGATGCTTTTTGCCACGTCTTTTGCTCTCATACACTCCAGAAAGAACAAAAGCTGCTCTGAAATACTCACAGGCGTGTTCTTAACTTGGTGTGCCACCACCTGGCTCCCTGAAATAAATAATCTTTAAGAAAATAACAAGGGGCCAGGTGGTGGCGCACCTGGTTGAGCTCACATATTACAGTGAGCAAGGATCCAGGTTCGAGCCCCCGGTCCCCACCTGCAGGGGGAAAGCTTTGCAAGTGGTGAAGCAGTGTCGCAGGTGTCTCTCTGTCTCTCCCTCTCTATCACCCCCTTCCCTCTAGATTTCTGGCTGTCTCTATCCAATAAATAAAATAAAGACAACACAGTAGCGCAGCAGGTTAAGCACAGGTGGTACAAAGTGCAAGGACCGGCATAAGGATCCTGGTTCGAGTCCCTGGTTCCCCATCTGCAGGGGAGTCGCTTCACAGGTGGTAAAGCAGGTCTGCAGGTGTCTGTCTTTCTCTCCCCCTCTCTGTCTTCTCCTCCTCTCTCCATTTCTCTCTGTCCTATCCAACAACAACCATAACTACAACAATAAAACAAGGGCAACAAAAGGAAATAAATAAATATTTTTAAAAAATAATAAAAAAAAAGAAATACTCTCACAGGCCAGCTCATCTTCAGCTGACCCTTAATGTAAACGGCATGAAACACAGTCACCTTAACCAGGAGGTTGTAGGCCTGGAGAAGTAAGTCCCAACGGTGCACAACCCCCCCCCCCCCAGGTGGGATCAATGAGGAACGGAATAAAATGAACAGCAATCATGAACTATCCCACTTCCTTATTCTATGTACCAAAGGGATATATTTTTTTTATAAAGTAAAACATTATTTAGTTGGTTACTTATTTATTTACTAATGCAATCCATCTGTCCCAATGTGTTTTCATTGGTAGGAACCATTCCTTTTTTTTTTCTTTAATATTTTTTCAATTAATTAATTTACTTTCCCTCTTGTTGCCCTTGTTCTTTCTCATTGTTGTTGTAGTTACTATCGTTGCTGTTGTTAATGTTGTTGGATAGGACAGAGAGAAATGGAGAGAGGAGGGGAAGACAGAGAGGGGGAGAGAAAGACACCTGCAGACCTGCTTCACCGCCTGTGAAGCGACTCCCCTGCAGGTGGGGAGCCAGGGGGCTCAAACCGGATGTCAGTCCTTGCGCTTTGCACCACGTGCACTTAACCGGCTGAGCTACTGCCCAACTCCCGAACGGTTCCTTTCTAAACAACACAGGGACCAACACATGCTGAGTCAAGGGTGAATCATTGTGAGCTGACAGAGCTCAAGAATGTGATTCCAGCTACAGCCACCAGGGTCGCAGCTGCCCACTCCCTCCACAGAGAAAGTCTTTATATTTATTTGTTTTCCCTATTGTTGCCCTTTTTTTTCTTTATTGTTCTTGTAGTTATTATTGTTGTTATTGAAGGTGTCATTGTTAGGATAGTACAGAGAGAAATGGAGAGAGATGGGGAAGACAGGGTGGGAGGGAAAGATAGACACCTGCAGACCTGCTTCACCATCACCACCTATGAAGCAACTCCCCTGCAGGTGGGGAGCCAGGGGCTCGAACCGAGATCCTTATGTCGGTCCTTGTGCTTCGTGCCACCTGCGCTTAACCCGCTGCGCTACCACCCGACTCCCGGAGAAAGCCTTTAACTCCTCAGTGCCAAGCACCAGGGCGCAGCTGGTGAACGTGGTGCTCCCAGCAGGGTGAAGCACTCGGGCTTACTGGGTAGTAGATCCAGCAGACCCCGTGGCGGATGTTGTCCTTGTACTGGCCCTTGAAGATCAGCCTCCCGTCTGTGTCGTATTCCTGGGCTGGGCCATTCAGCTCCCCGTCCACGTAGGTGCCCTGGAGAACGCCTCCATCCTCGTAGGTGTAAACTCCCTGGCCCTGAAGGGCATCATCCACATAGTACCCCTCCAGGGTGCTGTGACAGGAGGGACAAGAGGGGACAGTCAGACCATGTCTTCACTCTCCCCAAATAATGACTTTCCCGGAACTGTCCTCCCCGGGTCTCCAGAACATGTGCCTGAATTCTCAGAGTGCTTAGCTGTGGGGGCTCCCCAGGGCCCCAGCAGACCCTCGGCTCTGCGGGAAGAAGCAGGGAAGGGCTGATTCCCTGGGCTGACTCCAGGCTCGGGTGGGGGACCAACGCAGGCGGGAGAATCCTGGGGCCACCTGCGCCCCACCTAGACCACTCGTGCCTAACTTCCCCTCAGGAGAGGCCCAGAGTTCCTGGTCACCATCAAAGGCTTCTAGGTGGCTTGTCAACATGGAGTCTCTGATGAGACAAATGGGGCCCTGAATGTGTAAATATCTACATGTCAATTTAAGTCACATGTGTATTATTTATGGCTAACAACCATAATTGCTGTAATTGCTATCCCATTTCACCTCTTTGGAGGGTGTGTGTGTGTGTGTGTGTGTGTGTGAGAGAGAGAGAGAGAGAGAGAGAGAGAGATTATAGCAAATGGTACAAAATAGGAGAGATTATAGCAAATGGTGCAAAACAGGAGAGAGAGAGAGAGAGAGAGAGAGAGAGAGAGAGATTATAGCAAATGGTACAAAATAGGGAAGAGTTCCAGGCTATTCCCAGCTAACATTCTCAGCAGCTTCCTAACCTTTGAGACCCAAAACACTAGAACAGAAGAAAGTGACCCAGGACTCAATCATCAAAAGCACAGTAAGGGTTTCATGTTTTCATTAGCATTACCCAAAATTCTTTCAGTGTAATGCAACTTGGAATATGGGGAAAAGCACTTCAAAGTATTTAAAAATTTTTTATTTATTTATTAATGAGAAAGCTAGGAGAGAGAGAGAGAGAACCATACAACTCTTGCACATGTGCTGCCAGGGATTGAACTCAGGACCTCATGCTTGAGAGTCTAGTGTCTTAGCCACTGCGCCACTTCCCAAGCCACTAAAATTTTTCACATTAAAGTAAATCTGCTTTTTCAGTGCAAAATGTAAGATGCTCAGCCTCAAAGTCATTTGGATTATTTTAATATATGCAGACAACATCCAATCATTCATTTGACTAACAAAAAATCGGATTTTAGGGTCTAGGTGATGATATACCTGGTTGAGTGCAAACATTATTGTGTGTAAGGACTTGGGTTCAAGCCCCTGGTCCCCACCTGCAGGGGGGAAGCTTCACAAGTGGTAAAGCAGGGCTGCAGGTGTCTCTCTGTCTCTCTTCCTATTTATGTCCCCCTTCCCTCTCAATTTCTGGCCATCTAGTCAATAAGTACAGGTGCTAATTTTTTAAAAAGATTTTTATTTGTTTATTAATGAGAAAAATAGGAGGAGAGAAAGAAAGAACCAGACATCACTCTGGTACATGTGCTGCCAGGGACTGAACTCAGGACCTCATCCTTGAGAGTCTAGGGCCACTGCACCAGCTCCCGGACTACGTTTTTTTTTAGATAGGATTTCTGCTCAGGAGCAAGAGCAGTCTCAGCAGAAAGACAACAAATGCAGAAGGACAGGAGAGTGGTAGGCACACCCAGTGGCCTGTAGACACCTACAAAGGCCTGTCTTGCTGTGACAGTGATGGACAGAGGATCCAGCTGTGAAATAAGAAGCACAGTCTAACTAGCACTAGCCTCTGATGAGGCTGCAATCACAGCTTGTAGTCCCCCCAGGAGACAAACAGCTCTCTTTCAGTTTTGTTTGCACTGCCAGAGTACAAATAACCAGAATTCTAGACCAGGGAGGTCAAAATTGATGAGACGGCACTGTCATCAGACTCCCAGGATGGTGGAGGAGCCGGCCCAGAACAACTCATCATCGAGTAACTCATCACTGGGCAGAAGAGCGCCACACACAGTGGGAGAAGCGGCCCAGTCGGCCCTCTCAGCTGTGAGGATGCAGGGCAGGAAGCACACTGCTCCCACTCCCACATCAACAAGCACATACTGACTGGAACGGAGCTATGCCAAGCTGATGTTTGCTGTTTCCCAGACACAGAAACACACGTATGATTTATTTAATAACAAGAGCGCCTCACAAGAGAAGGAAAGAGAGAAGCCAGGGGCTTCTGGCACATGGTGGTGCATACCAAGAACCTCAGGCAGGCAAGTCCTGTGCTCTATCAGCAGAATGACTTTCCTCTTTTCCTGGCCACTATATACATATATATATATTTAAGTATTTATTTATTTCCTTTTTGGTTTCCCCTTTTTTTTTTATTGTTGTAGTAGTTATTGTTGTTGTTCATGTTGTCCTTGTCGGATAGGACAGAGAGAAATGGAGAGAGGAGGGGAAGACGGAGGCAGGGGGAGAGACCTGCAGACCTGCTTCACTGTTTGTGAAGCGACTCCCCTGCAGGTGGGGAGCCGGGGGTTCGAACCGGGATCCTTATGCCGGTCCTTGCGATTTGCTCCACATGCGCTTAACCCGCTGCGCCACCACCCGACTCCCTCCTGGCCACTATATTACACACACACATCACATACCACATACACGCACACACACACACGCACATACTTTTAACCAGGGAACTTGCTCAGCTCTGGTTTATGACAGTGCTGAGGACTGAGCCTAGGACTTTGGGGCCTCAGGCATGAGAGTCATTTTGCAGAACCATTATGCCGTCTCCCTAATCTTCCATCGTCCCTCCCTCGCTTTCCTCCATTACAGCGATGTTCTGGAGCTTTCTGTCTCTCTCATTAATAAATAAACATTTTAATTATTTTTTAATATTTATTTTCCCTTTCGTTGCTTGTTCTTTTTTATTATTGTTGTAGTTATTATTGTTGTTGTTATTGATGTTGTTGTTGTTGGATAGGAAAGAGAGAAATGGAGAGAGGAGGGGAAGACAGAGAGGGGGAGAGAAAGATAGACACCTGCAGCCCTGCTTCACCACTTGTGAAGCGACTCCCCTGCAGGTGGGGAGCCACGGACTTGAACCGGGATCCTTCTGCCAGTCCTTGCACTTTGCACCATGTGCACTTAACCCGCTGTGCTACTGCCTGATTCCCATAAATAAAATATATTTTTTTAAATAAAATATTTTTAAGAACTTTTAAATTTACTTATTATAAGAGAAAATGAAGGAGGGGAGAGAGAACCCAGAGTCCTGCTCTGGCATAACGTGGTGTCAAGTGTGGTCTGGGAGGTGGCACAGTGATAAAGCTTTGGACTCTCAAGCATGAGGTCCCGAGTTCGATCCCCGGCAGCACATGCGCCAGAGTGATGTCTGGTTCTTTCTCTCTCCTCCTATCTTTCTCATAAATAAAGAAAATCTTTTTTTTTTTTTTTTTAAAAAAAAAGGTGGTGTCAGGGATCAAACCAGCATCTTTGGACCTCAGGCATTCAAGTCTGGTGCTCTAACAGGCTGGGTGCTGTCCCCTGCCCAGCACAGGTCTTTCGCATGAATGTGGACATGCACAGATCTCAGCCTGCACCCCCTCCCCCGGCTCCCTTACAAGCACGTCTGTCTGCAAACAGACTGCTCTCTCCTCTCCCTCTGACGTGAATACTCAGGCCCTGGAGAGCAAACCTCCCCCCAGGGTTTCCAGCATCTGCCTGAGGACACAGCTTGGCTTCTGTGGCGAATGCTTACAGACGGAATCGGATGACAGAAGGCAAGTTATCACAGAAACTGGGCCACAGAACTCCTAAGGCTTTGAGGCCTCCTGTCTGAAAGAAAAGCCCCACTGTCTGCAGTCCAGGTGCTGCCTTTGCTTCCGGCATCTTCCTCCAGGGGAGGCTGACGCAGCTTTTGTAAAGACACTTGCACTGCCACACAGTCGAGTGGCTGTTCCTCTTACAGCTTCTGTGTAGGCTTGTGACAGAGTCCAGGTGTGCCCAAGAATCTTAAAATACTTACTGCCTCACTCTGCACAGAAGACAAAAAAAAAACAACCACGTGCTAAGCGCACGTGGCATAAAGTACAAGGTCCAGCATAAGGATCCTGGTTCGAGCCCCCTGCTCCCCACCTGCAGAGGAGTCGCTTCACAGGCGGTGAAGCAGGTCTGCAGGTGTCTATCTCTCTCATCCTCTCTGTCTTCCCTTCCTCTCCCCATTTCTCTCTGTCCTATCCAACAACGACAACATCAACAACAATAATAACTACAAGGGTGACAAAAGGGAATAAATAGTAAAAAAAAAAAAATACAGACTCCTGCTCTAGAATCAGTTTTTATTGTTATTTTTTGTGGTTATTATTGTTGTTGTTATTGATGTCGTCATTGTTAGATAAGACAGAGAAATGGAGAGAGGAGAAGAGATAGAGAGGGGGAGAGAAAGACACCTGCAGACCTGCTTCACCACCTGTGAAGCCGCTCCCCTGCAGGTGGGGAGCCAGGGGCTTGAACCGGGATCCTTATGCCGATCTTTGCGCTTTGCACCACGTGTATTTAACCCACTGCGCTACCGCCCAACTCCCCCATTTTTTATTTTTTTAAATAATTTTATTTATTTTATTACTGGATAGAGACGGAGAGAAACTGAGAGGGATGGGGAAAATAGAGAGACAGAGAGACACCTGCAGACCTGCTTCACCACTCGAGACGCTCTCCCCTGCTGGTGGGGACCAGGGGCTTGAAGCCAGGAACTTGAGCTCTGGAATATTTGCGCTTAGCCAGGGGCTCTACCGCCTGACCCTGCTATATTTATGTTTACATATATTTTTGGTAATACTTATTTTACTAATCACACATGCAGGAGATTCATATGAGACAGAGAGGAGAGAGAGAAGACAGGGGAGCACTCCGGCATGGGCAGTGCTGGGGAGAAACTGGGAACCTATGCAGGAAAGTCTAAGACCCTACCATTTGAGCTCTTTTCCCAGGCACTTGTTTCATTTATTTGTTGCTGGGGCTTCTTCACGGCTCTCAGCTTTTTCAGAGAGACAGAGAGAGAGACGGACAACACAGCACCAGAGTTCTCCAGGGCTGCGGGGTCTGAGCTGGGAGCTGGGTCCTACCCATGGCAAAGCAGGCCCCCTCGGGGTGAGCTATCTCGCGGCTCCTGTCTGAATCCTTCCTTCCACCCTGTTTTCTTTGCTTTATCTCTCAAGTGCATGTGGCTTTATGGTCTGCCAGACAGTGCAGCGGGAAAGTTCTGGACTCCCTACCATCAGATCCCGGGTTTGGCCCCTAGGATCACAGGTGCTAGAGTGATACTGTGGTTCTCTGGATCTGCTTTTCTCTCTCATGAAAAGACTAACATGAACCTTTGTTTGTTTGTTCTTTTGTTTCCAGGGTTATTGCCGGGGTTTGGTGCCTGCACTACGAATTCACTGCTCCCAGAGGCCATTTTTTCCCATTTTTTGTTGCCCTTGTTGTTGTTATTATTGTTATTGTTGTCATTGCTGTTGCTGTTGTTGGATAAAACAGAGGGAAATCGAGAGAGGAGGGGAAGACATAGAGAGGGGGAGAAAGACAGACACCTGCAGACCTGCTTCACTGCCTGTGAAGCAACACCCCTGAAGGTGGGGAGCCGGGGGCTCGAACCGGGATCCTACACTGGTCCTTGTGTTTTGCACCACGTGCGCTTAACCTGCTGCCAGCCCCCCAAAATGAATCTTTAAAGGCTGAGTGGGGGTGTACTGGGCTGGGCACACACATTACAGTGTGCAAGGACCTGGGTTCAAGCCCCCAGTCCCCACCTGCAGAGAGGAAGCTTCACAAGTAGTGAAGCAGGGCTGCAGGTGTCCCTCTTACCACCTTCCCTCGAAATATCTCTATACAAAATAAGTAAGAAAGGAAGAAAAAAAAGAAATAGGAAAGAGAGAAAGCGAACATGGCTGGGGAGCTGGCCTAGCCGCCGGAGTGCGGGGTTTGCTCAAACCATCATTTCACAATATGCACTTGGATCGCCTCCTCTTGTTGGATTCCTGAAACTTCTGTGTGCTACATGTCAGTAAGAACAAATTGGTAAGGCCAGAGAAAGAAGAAAAAAGACGACAGAGGGCAACAGAACACACAACATTCAGTCCTCGAGCAGGTCCCAGATATCCTCCACGCCACAAAGGGCTTCACAGGCCTCCTCATTCAGCCTTCGCAACAGTGCAGACAAGACGGTGAAATCATCTCATTTGACAAAGGAGGAAACAGACATTCCAGGAACAGGAACTAGCTAGAATAGCACATCCCTGGGCTGAATTGTGAAAAGAATCCCATTGTTGTGCCAAGCTCCTGCCACCTGGGCAAAGCTGAGATCAGGCGGCCTTTGCTCTTTGCAATCAGAGTTAATGAGTGACGTCAGGTAAACTTGCGGCAAGGAAGACAGTCTGGCTGAGACCTCCTCCTTGCTGGAAGTCAGAGGAGGGAAGGGGATGGAGAGAAAAGAAGGACAGGAAATGGAGAGAGAATCAGGGGTGGGGTTATGGGGGCTGTGGAACTCTCAGTTTGGCCTGGCTCCCAGCTCCACCTCTGACAAGGTGAACAACAGCTTGACTCACCCACCTGTGCTCTAGTCTCTTCAGCTGTGTGACAGGAAGACTGTCCAGGCTGAGCAAACAACAGGGACCCAACCATCTCCTCTTCTTTCTCTTACCTTACATTATTATTATTATTATTATTTGCCACCAGGATTATCATGGGGCTCAGGGCAGGCATGACAAGTCCTCTGCTCCTGGCAGCCATTTCCTCCCCCCTATTTTATTGAATAAGACAGTGAAAAATTGAGAGAGGAGGGGAGGAGGGGGAGATTTTTTTTTTTCTTCCAGGGTTATTGCTGGGCTTGGTGCCTGCACCACGAATCCACCGCTCCTGGAGGCCATTTTTTCCCCCTTTTGTTGCCCTTGTTCTTTATCGGTGTTGCTGTTACTATTATTATTGTCATTGTTGCTGGATAGGACAGAGAGAAACGGAGAGAGGAAGGAAAGACAGAAAGGGGGAGAGAAAGACAGACACCTGCAAATCTAGGGGCTCGAACCGGGATCCTTACGCCGTTGCTTGCGCTTTGCGCCACATGCACTTAACCCACTGCACTTCACGAGTGGTGAATCAGGTCTGCAGGTGTTTATCTTTCTCTCTCTCTATCTCCCCACACCCTCTCAATTTCTCTCTGTCCTGTCAAATAAAAAAAAAAAAAGAAAAAAATTGGTAAAAATGGCAGTGGGTTCATCATCTAAGCACCGAGCCTTAGCCATAGAAGGAGGGGGGATGTGGAGGACTCAGGTTACTTACTTCTTAAATACTTATTCATTTATTATGAGAGAGTGAGTGAGAGAAAAGGAGAACAAGAATACCACCTCAGTCCTGGCATCACGGGGTGCTGGGATCGAACCTGCAGCCTCTGGGACTCGGGCACTCTATGGTGCTCTAACAGGCTAAGCCAACTCCCAGGCCCTCCATCACCCACTTCTCTTCCCACTCCCTCACCAAGATGGCTGCCTCAGTCGCATCAGGACAGAGACGAGTCTATTTGGCTCCAGGCAACGCTGGGTGACCGTTGGCATCAGAGAAGCACCCCTGGCCTCATGTGGGAGGCTGAGAAACACAACTTGCCGAGGACGGATCCAACTCTAATTTCTCTGCAGTTGTCACTCAGAACTTTCTAAAATCCAGACCTGCCTGAGGAGACAAGGCAGCCCTTCTCAGGGGCTCAGCAGGTCAGCAGTCTCGGGGTTCTCAGGCCGATGACAGACTGCAAGGGACATTCAGGAAAGATCACTCCTGTCCGCTGGCTGTGTGAAGCTCCACCCCCACAAAAGACACAGTGACAGCATCCAGGCCTGGAACTGGTGACGCCTTCCCTGCCCCCTACACACACACACACACACGCACACACACACACACACACACACGTGTTAGCAGCTGGTGACTCCTCCCTGACACACACACACGTTAGCAGCTGGTGACTCCTCCCTGACACACACACACACACACACACACACACACACACACGTTAGCAGCTGGTGACTCCTCCCTGACACACACACACACACACACACACACACACACACGTGTTAGCAGCTGGTGACTCCTCCCTGACACACACACACACACACACACACACACACACACACACACGTCAGCAAGAGCATCCAGGCACCCGGGGGAGCCCACAGCACCCAAGAAATCTGGGGCTGAACAGCTAAGATGCTCCAATCCACCCTGACCTCAACTCTGTTTCCGGTACTTCAGAAGCCACTTGGGTGGTGATGGCAAAGCCGACCCTGGCAGGGCTGACAACTTCCTGTGAGAATCTGTTAGGCGAAGAGAAGTTAACCTGCACACGGGCTGGGGAGAGAAGACAGAGACTGAGGGAAAGCCAAAGGAGTTTGGGGTGGAAAAAGCAAAAGCAGAAAAATTGTCAGGGGTTGTGGGTGGACGGGGGCGGGGGTGTGGGCAGTGCTAGACATACAGACACGAGGTCCTGTGTCTGATCCCAGCACCGAAAATGCCAGAGTGATGCTTTGGTCCTCTCTCTTTTAAAGCTTAAAAAGGAAAATCATGAGGCTAGGTGGTGGTGCACCCAATTGAATGTACACATCATCATGCAGAAGGACCTGGGTTCAAGCCCCCAGTCCCCACCTGCAGGGGGGAAGCTTCACTAGTTAAGCAGTGCTGCAGATCTCTTCCCCCCTTCAATTTCTATTTTATTTTGAAAAAAATCAAACAAACAAGTAAACAGAAAAACTGCTGCCCAGGAGTGGTAAATTTATGGTGCAGGCACTGAGTCCCAGCTATAGCTCTGGTGGCAAAAAAAAAAAAAAAAAAAAAAAGGGTGGGGGTGGGGGGAGGGACACCTTCTTAAGGACACACATTACCATGTGTGAGGACCAGGGTTCGACCCCCAACTCCCCAGCTGCAGGTGTCTCTCTGTCTCTCCCTTTCTATGCCCCTTCCTCTCTCAATTTCTTTCTGTCCTGTCGAAGAACAACAAAGGATGACCGCGGCTATGCTGGTGGCGAGTGAAAAGGGGCAGAGACTCTGCACGGCCTGGCAGGGAGGCTGGAGATGCTTAAGGATGAATCACTCAACTAAGACCTTTCTGGGTAAAAAGAGACAGTTTTCAAAACGAGGCTCTCATCCCTCACTTGTAGGGTGAACCTCTGTCTGGCTGCACAGACAGCTTCTCTGCTCTGCACTTCTCTGCTCTGCTTCTCTGCTCTGCACTCTGCACATCCAAGGAAGGAATAACTAACGCAATTAAAATCTCAGAATGAGTTCATGACAAGGTGGAGCACACAGGTCAGCTCAGGCTGTTTGGCTCTTGAAACCATGAGAAAGGTCCTCACGTACCTTGCCCACGTTTAATGACGAGACTTCAAATCTCTGTGGCTGGGCGGTACAATGTGACGGGGTGAAAATTAAAAAGAGGAGCACGTCCGCGTTTTCCATTTCTGCACGTGTTCAAGCTTTTAGAAATGCCAACAAGCATTTGCTACACGTGCCATTGAAAATAAAATCTCCGTCTTCTATCTGTCTAGGACTCGGTTATTCTCCCAGTGACCCTGCTATGTGCTATTTAGTTATTCTTGAGAGCCCAAAGCTTTATGTACTGCACCACCTCCCAGGCAGATGACCTGACTATCTAAAACTCTTACTCAGCAGAGGCTGGCAGGTGCATCACCAGGTAGAGCGTCCCCGTTACCATAGGGGAAGGGGAAGGGGGCTTAAGCCCTGGACCACTGCAGGGGGAGAATTTCATAAGCAGTAGAGCAGACTGCTATGTCTCTCCCCTTCTTTCTTTCTTCTTTATAAAAATACTGTATTTAGGGAGTCGGGTGGTTAAGTGCACATGGTGCAAAGCGCAAGGACCAGCGTAAGGATCCCGGTTCGAGCCCCCGGCTCCCCACCTGCAGGGGAGTTCTTCACAGGCGGTGAAGCAGGTCTGCAGGTGTCTGTCTTTCTCTCCCCTTCTTTGTCTCCTCTCCTCTCTCCATTTCTCTGTCCCATCCAACGACAGCAACGACAACAATAACAATACCCATAACAATGATAAAACAACAAGGACAACAAAAGGGGAAAAATGGTCTCCAGGAGCAGTGGATTCATGGTATAGGCACCGAGCCCTGGCAATAACCCTGGAGGCAAAAAAATATATATATATTTTACTTTTAAAAAATTTTTAAATTTATTTTACTTTACCTTTTGTTGCCTTTGTTGTTTATCATTGTTATGGGTTTATTGTTGTTGTTATTGATGTCATTGTTGTTGGATAGGACAGAGAGGAATGGAGAGAGGAGGGGAAGACAGAGAGGGGCAGAGCAAGACAGACACCTGCAGACCTGCTTCACCGCCTGTGAAGAGACTCCCCTGCAGGTGGGGAGCTGGGGGCTTGAACTGGGATCCTTACGCCAATCCTGCGCTTAACCTGCTGTGCTAACACCCGACTCCCTATTTATTTTACTTTTAATGAGAGAGATTCAGAGAGACAGGTGGAGAGAGGAAGGAGGGAGGGAGAGAGCAAGAGAGATATGGAGGGGGAGGGAGAGAAAGAGAGAGAGAGACAGAGACATCAGAGCACTGATCAGCTCTGGCTAATGGTGGTGATGGTACTGAACCTGGGACCTAGAGCCTCAGGCATGAAAGTCTTTTTACAGAACCATTATGCTGTCTCACAGCCCCTTACCCTCCCTTTCTATCTCTCTCTCACCTTCTATTTAGAGGAAACAAAAGAAAATGTCCACTAGGCAATGGAGTTGTGCATGCATCAAGCCCCAGAAATAATTCTTTTTTTGGCCTCCAGGGTTATCACTGGGGCTCAGTGCCAGCACTCTGAATCCACGCTCCTAGTGGCCTTTTTTTTAAATTGGATAGGACAGTGAGAAATTGAGAGATGAGAGGAGATAGAGAGGGAGAGACACAGAGAAACCTGTAGACCTGCTTCACCACTTGTGCGGCAACCCCCCTCCTGGTGGGGAGCTGGGGCTCAAACTCAGATCCTTGCATGAGTCCTTACACTTAGTATTATGTGTGCTTAATGGGGTACACCACAGCCCAGCCCCCTAAATCTATTTTTTATTCATTTTATTTATTTATCTTTTAATATTTATTTATATTTATTTCCTTTTGTTGCCCTTGTTATTTTACAGTTGTAGTGATTGTTGCTGTTGTTGTTATTGATGTCGTCGTTGTTGGATAGGACAGAGAGAGATGGGGAAGACAGAGAGGGGGAGAAAGACAGACACCTGCAGACCTGCTTCACCACTTGTGAAGTGATTCCCCTGCAGGTGGGGAGCCGGGGGCTCGAACTGGGATCCTTACGCTGGTCCTTGAGCTTTGCACCACGTGCGCTTAACCCACTGCGCTACCGCCCGACTCCCCTATTTTTAAAAAATATTTATTTATTTATTTACTCCCTTTTGTTGCCCTTGTTTTATTGTTGTAGTTATTATTGTTGTTATTGATGTTGTTGTTGTTGGATAAGACAGAGAGAAATGGAGAGAGGAGGGGAGGAGAGATAGGAGGAGAGAAAGACAGACACCTGAAGACCTGCTTCACCGCCTGTGAAGCAACTCCTCTGCAGGTGGGGAGCCAGGGGCTCGAAACGGGATCCTTATGCCAGTCCTTGTGCTTTGCGCCATGAGTGCTTAACCCGCTGAGCTACTGACCGACTCCCTTTTTAAAAATATTTTTAATATTTATTTTATTTATTCCCTTTTGTTGCCCTTGCTGTTTTATTGTTGTAGTTATTATTGTTGTTCTTATTGATGTCATCGTTGTTGGATAGGACAGAGAGAAATGGAGAGAGGAGGGGAAGACAGAGGGGGGAGGAGAGAAAGATAGACACCTGCAGACCTGCTTTACCGCTTGTTAAGCGACTCCCCTGCAGGTGGGGCTCCCTATTTTTTTTAAAGATGATGTCTTGCTGTCTTCTTTAACAGACTTTACAAAGGTCACATCTACCTAGTCTGGGAGCCTGGCCTTGACCCAGAAGGCCAGGGGGATTAGCAGCACCCTAAGGACTCATACCAGCCCCAGCGGCTGGTTATTTCTGCCCTTAGGACAAATAACTCAGGATTTTCTCAGGCCCAGAGGCACCTCTCCAGACCCTCCTCCCACCTGCACAGAGTCCCGGAAACAAAGACCCAGGGAGGTAATCTGGAGCCCTGTCCACACACCCCACCCCAACTTGCTGTACCATAAAGCCGAGTTCTGAAAAAGCTGGCTGCTCAGTTTGTACCCAGCAGGCTCCAGGGCTGATGGTCAGCACCACATCTCATGGTGGAGTTTCATTTCTCTCATACACATTCAAGGTAACTAGATAAAATGTGCAGGTTATAAGCAAAGCCTTCTTTTTCCAAAGGTGGGTTGTGGTGTGGTATGAACTATACATTGTAATCTTAGAATCCTGGAACACACTATTCATAACAAATTAAAAAATTAAAAATAAATAAATAAAACAAAATTGATTTTAAAAAAAGGTGGGTTGTGGATTTAAGGGCAATGGGAGAGAAAAGGTCGAAATTAGCAATTAAAATGTAAGCTTCAAACAGTCTGCTGTTGGGTTTTTATTGCTCCCCTCAACCTCAGATCAGATCTTTCAGTATTTTGCAGAACAAGTCAGTTCACTTACAGGTTCTGGTCACAGCCAGCCCCTGGGACCACACGCCCTTCCCCTAAGGAATTCCAAGATTCAGGCCATGTCAGCCTATCAGCACTGTCCAGAGCTCGTCCAGAGTCCTGGGGAGTGATGCTGTCTCTCTCTCCCTGCTTAGTGAAATCCTTCGCTGCATCTAGAAAGAGCTGACCCGTCCCTGGGCTCGGGGTCCCTCAACTATCTTAGAAAGTCTTGAGGTGGGGAGTCAGGCGGTAGAGCAGTGGGTTAAGCGCACATTGCGCAAAGTGCAAGGACCGGTGTAAGGATCCCGGTTTGAGCCCTGGTCTTCCCACCTGCAGGGGAGTCGCTTCACAGGCGGTACAGTAGGTCTGCAGGTGTCTGTCTTTTTCTTCCCTTCCTCTCTCCATTTCTCTCTGTCCTATCCAACAATGATGACAACAATAACAACAATAATAACTACAACAATAAAACAAGGACAACAAAAGGGAAGAAATAAATATTTAAAAAAAAATCTTGAGGTGGGGCTGGGTGGTGGTGCACCTGGCTGAGTGAACATGTTATAATGCACAAGGACCCAGTGCCTACCTGCAGAGGGAAAACTTCAAATGGTGAAGCAGATTTCTGGCTCTCTCTAGCCAACAAATAAAGTTAATTTATGTTAAAAAAAAAAAAACAAAAAGAGGAAAGTCTCTTGGCCACTGTTTCTGAAACAGACACATTTCAAGGTTATTTTTAGATCTCAGGAGAGCACGGAGCTGCACAGGATCCTCAGGCAGGTGAAGACCAGGCAAAAAGAACTTGCTGGAAAACACTGCAGCTGGTGGGGGCTGGTGTGTGTGTGTGTGGGGGGGGCGAGGTGAGAAGGTGAGTGAAGACGTCAGCACCAGCCAGGGGGAACAGCCCACTTGGAAGACCCCAGGATTTGCAGGCCTGAGGCTCCTGGTTCAGTACTCAGTACCACATGTACCAAAGTGGTGCTCTGGCCTCTCTCTTGCGTAAAACTATCTCTGTATCTCAGATGAAATAAACAAAACAACAGGCAACATGAAGGCATATAGCGTGAAGACCAGCCATCCCCAAGGCGGGCGAGAGAAACACCATGAGTTTGGAGCTGACGCCATCTTTGCACCCGTCTCGCTCTCATTGTCTGGACCCTGGCCGTGTGACTCGGCACTTGTCTGGCCTGTGTCAGGACTAGAAGACATGAACTGAGGGCAACTGCACCCCAGGAAACTTAGCTTAATCCACCCCCAGCCACAGGGGTTGCCTCTCTGGACCCCAAAGTGGCACCCTTATGTCAAGGTTGCTTTGTCCCTTTGTGTAAGTTAGCCCCAAGCATCCACCGGGATCCTTGCCTTCCAACACAGCGATCTGCTACCTGATCCAGAGACCAACCCCGAACAGAGCACGAGAGTGGACGTTACCTGCCATCGAAGAAGAGAAACTTCCCCCGTCCATTCTTCTCTCCGTGGACAAAGTTGCCCTCAAATCTGTCGGTGGAGGAGTAGGTGACGGTGCAGAAGCCGTGCGGTAGCCCGTCATCGTCCAGCTGCCCTGGGGGGAGGGAGCCACACGTTAGCCTCATCACAGAACGCAGTGCTGGGGGGGGGGTGGTGGCCATGAGTCACCCAGGGTGACCAAGGGGCCCTGTCTGTCCGAGGGGAGAATGTACACAGTGACTCTGCCTGCATCTGCCGAAGAGTGTGGCGAATGAATGAATGAACACATGAATGAATGAACGAATGAATGAATGGATGAACAGGTGGATGGTGCCCAGCACAGGGACTTAGATACACTTCAGAGGAGGAGCCCCAAACCAGCTTGCCATTTACGGCAGAGGGAGAGTGACTGGCAGCAGCCCTGCAGTGTCTGTGCCCATCTCTCGAGCACTGTCCACATGGCACTGCCCACACCTGGAAGGCAGCCTGGCACCCGGCTCTGGTGCTGGACTGACATGTGGCTAAGGCGGCAGCACAGCCTAGCACAGCCCGCGGCCACATACAGTGTGTTGGCAGTAAGTTATTCGCGTCTGGGGCCAAGCAGACATTGCCGCCTGGTGAGCATGATGCGGAGGCCTGCTGGTCAGGTGGCTCCTGGAAACACTGCCACCCCCAATGCTGCCGGCTGCCACACCTCCTGGGCTTCTTCTTCTAGCGTTTGCCCTTCTTCCGCAGCCAGTCCACAGCGTCAGGTTGAGCCTGATGTCAAGTTTCGAGACCTCCTTTGAATCTGGAGAGGTGGCAGTCGTTGACTGTGTGGGTCATAGTCTGTCTGGAGCCGCAGGGGCAGTTCGGGTCGTCTCTGGCTCCCCAGCGATGGGACATAGCGGCGCACCGGCCATGGCCTGTTCGATAGCGATTGAGGAGGGCCCGATCATAACGTGCTAGGTCAAAGCCGGGTTGACGCTTGCAGGGGTCTGTGATGAGGTGTTTGTTCTTTACCTCAGCTGACTGCCAACTCTGTTTCCAAGAGACTGGAACAGAGAAGTTCAGTGTAGGCGTAGGGGACCAGATTGGGTGACGAGACGTCAAGCGTTGGACAGGGTGGGCGAAGATCTCCGCGTAGATTGGCAGGTCCGGTCGAGCGTAGACGTGGGAAATGAACTTAGATGATGCCGCATCCCGACGAATATCTGGCGGGGCGATGTTGCTAAGAACTGGCAGCCATGGAACCGGGGTGGAATGGATGGTTCCAGAAATGATCCTCATGGAGGAATATAATTTGGAATCGACCAAGTGGACATGGGGGCTACGGAACCATCCTGGGGCACAGTATTCTGCAGTGGAATAGCATAATGCCAGAGAGGATGATCGTAGTGTGGAAGCGCTCGCGCCCCATGAGGAGCTGGCCAGTCTTGCAATGATGTGATTCCTCGCGCCCACCTTTGCTGCAGTTTTTATGAGATGTTCGTGAAATGACAGAGTGCGATCGAGAGTAACGCCAAGATAGACTGGCTGGGCTTCATGCCGGATTCTCGTATCGCCAAGCTGCACATTAAGCTCACGCGAGGCCGAGGCATGGTGTAGATGGAAAACAGATGATACCGTCTTTGCAGTGCTAGGGATTAGTCGCCATTTTTTACAGTCATCAGATATCAGAGACATGTCTTTCGTGAGTGTTTCCTCGAGGATGTCGAACTTGGATGCCTGAGTTGCATAGCAGATGTCATCGGCGTAGATGAACTTCCTTGAAGAAGTTTCTGGAAGGTCAGCCTCCTGGGCTGAGCTGCAGGAAGTCACTTCTGTTTTTCTCCACAGAATTCAATGGTGTAGCTATGATGCATTTATTTGAAATTACACTGGAGGCTGCACTGTCTATGGGTAGACACAGAAAGAGAGCAGCAAATCTTTCTCCCTTTTCTTTCTTTCCTTCCTTCCTCCCTCCCTCCCTCCCTCCCTCCCTTCCTTCCTTCCTTCCTTCTTTCTTTTTGCCTCCAGGGTTATCGCTGGGGCTCGGTGCCCGAACTGCAAATCCACTGCTCCTGGAGGCCATTTTTCCCATTTTGTTACCCTTGTTGTAGTTGTTATTGTTGTTGTTGTTGTATAGGACAGACAGAAATCTAGAGAGGAGGGGAAGACAGAGAGGAGGAGAGAAATATAGACACCTGCAGACCTGCTTCACCGCCTAAGAAGCAATCCCCCTGCAGGTGGGGAGCTGGGGGCTCGAACAGGGAACCGAGATCCTTACTCCACTCCCTACGCTTTGCCTCACATGCGCTTAACCTGCTGCGCTACCGCTCAGTCCCACAAATATTTCTAAATGTCCCTCCCCACTGGCCCTGGAGCCTCAGTGTTGTTTGTTTGTTTATTGCTACCAGGGTTATATTGCTGGGTCTTGGAGCCCGCACAGAATCCATCACTCCCAACAGCCATTTTTTCCTTAATTTGCTCACTTACTTATTCATTTTTCTTTATTTGATAGGACAGAGAGGAAGAGAGGAAAAGACACCTGCAGCCCTGCTTCAGTGCTTGTGAAGCAACTCCCCTGGCAGGTGGGCACCGGAAGCTTGACCCCAGATCCTTATAACAGGTGGACCACACCACCACCCGGCCCCCTCAGTGTCTTGAACAGCTACAGCAGATGGGGACTGTACAGACACCCTGCTTCCACTCCAGAAACCAGTCACTCAACCTCAAGCTCCCCCAAGTTCCAGCTTGACGGGGACCCAGAATACATGATGCAGCGGAAGCCTTTTAAACTCAAGTCCTAGAGTGAATTTCTAAGGCAGCAGAAAATGGAGTCCTTTGCAGACACTGGAAGCTAAATTCCCTTTCCCCCCCAATGGCATTTGTCTGTCAATCTCTACACTCTATCAGAACCAACCTCCCCAGAGTCACCCAGGTCAAGAGAGAGACTGATACAATCTTTAACTGTTGCTTCCTGACTCAGGTACCAAGTGTTCCCTGTATTTTGACTGATTCATTAAAAATAACTTGGGAGTCTGGTGGTAGCGCAGCAGGTTATGCGCATGTGGCGGGAAGCGCAAGGACTGGCGTGAGGATCCTGGTTCGAGCCCCCCACTCTCCACCTGCAGGGGAGTCACTTCACAGGTGGTGAAGCAGGTCTGCAGGTGTCTATCTTTCTCTTCTGTCTCCCCCTCCTCTCTCCATTTCTCTCTGTCCTGTCCAACAACTATGACATCAAGAACTACAATAACTACAATAATAAAACAACAAGGACAACAAAGGGAATAAATAAATAAATATTAAAAAAAATAGTAAGTAAGCGGGGGCAAGGTGGTGGTGCAACAAGTTAAGCTCAAGCCCCTGCTCCACATCTGCAGCGGGGATGCTTCACAAGTGGTGAAGCTGGTCTGCAGATGTCTATCTTTCTCCTGCTCCTCTCTCAATTTCTCTCTGTCTTACCCAATAAAATGGAAAAAAAAATAGTTGCCAGGAGCAGTGGATTCATAGTGCCAGCACCAAGCCCCAGCAATAACCCTGGAGGCAATAAATAAATAAATGAGGCTGCAGAGATAGCAGAATGGTTATGAAAAGACTTTCATGCCTGAAGCTCTGAGACCTCCCTCCCTCTCTCTCTCTTTCTCTTTGTCTTGTATCTTTTTCTTTGTATCTCTCTCATGAAATAAATACAACATATTTTTTAAATAAATTTAAAATAGGGTAGGGGTAGATAGCATGCATAATGGTTATGCAAAGAGAATCTTATGTCTGAGGCTCGTAAGTCCCAGGTTCAATCCCCTGTACCTCCATAAACTAGAGCTGAGCAGTGCTCTAGTAAAATAAATAAATAAATAACTTTAAAATAATCTTAAAAATAAATAAGATAGGGGGAGTTGGGGAGTAGTGTAGAGGGTTAAGCGCATGTGGCACAAAGCACAAGGACCCGTGTAAGGACCTGGGTTCGAGCCCCTGGCTCCCCACCTGCAGGGGAGTCGCTTCACAGGCGGTGAAGCAGGTCTGCAGGTATCTATCTTTCTCTCCCCCTCTGTCTTCCCCTTCTCTCTCCATTTCTCTCTGTCCTATCCAGCAACGATGACATAAACAACAATAATAACCACCACAACAATGAAAAACAACAAGGGCAACAAAAGGGAAAAAAATAAATATTAAAATAAAATAAATAAATAAATAAGATAAACATAGAGGGAGGTTTAGGAAAGGTGGAGAACCTGGGGCGGGGGGGGGTGTGTGTTTGTGGGGTCAAGCCTGTCCCTCCCTCACTGAGTATCTTTGGGCTAGTTCCTAACTTCTCTGTGCCTATCTCCTGGCCTGCAAATCAGGCTCATCTTGGAGGCCACCTCCTAAGGTTGGGTGGCTCATGTGTGTGTGAAACATTCTGCACAGAAGTAAACAACAATAGCAACAATAGACAGTAGTAGCTGAGACAGGAAAGAGCTGGGCACAGGGGGGCTGGCTCACGGGGAGAGGCAGGTTAACTGGTACCATGGAGCCACAGAGAAAAGCTTCATCACCTCTCTGAGTTCCTCAGAAGCCGGGCAAGCAGACCGACCAAATTCAGTAACACACGTGAGAATGTACATGGCGGTATATTCTGTTGTTTTTCCTTATTTGATAGGACAGAGAGAAATTAAGAAGAAAAGAGACGGAGGACACCTACAGCAATTGCCTCCTGCAGGTGGGGAGTGGGTGCTGGAACCTGGGTCCTTGAGAATTCTTCTTTTTTCTTTGGCCACCAGGGTTATAGCTGGGGTTCAGCGTGGGCATTTCACATCCACAGCTCCTGGTGGCCATTTTTCCTTTTTATTAATCTTTATTTTTATTTGTATTTTATTTTGATAGGACAGAAACACTGGCAGGGGGACAGAGAGAGTGAGCAAAGACACTTGCAGACCTACTTCTAGTGAAGCTTCGTCCATGCAAGCGGGGCACAGGGGCTTGAACCCAGGTCCTCATGCACTGTAAAGTTTATGTTCTACCTGCAGTGCCATCTAGTGCCGATGGCGATGTATTCTAAAGTAAGCTAGGAAGTTGAGAAGGTCTTTGTCCTGTGCTGCGGATCTGGGTGTCAAGGAGGGAAGAGGGGGCTCAGGTGACAGGGTGGGGGTCCCTTTACCTGACAAAGCTCTGTGTGGATAGCTGTCCTGCTTTAATCTGGGCTGCTCTGACAGAAAGGTCGCTCCTGTGACACAAGCTCGGAGGACATCTGCCTTCCCCAGAGAGTGGTGCCAGGCCCTCCAAACAGCGTGTCCACTGGCCTGTGCTTCCCACTGGAAAAGACCTGCTCTGGACATCTTGGGAGGATGCCAGTCTGGACAGTTTGGGTGAAACTTGTCCCACAACAATTAATCACCAAGATACTCAGACTGGTGTTGCACCAGGCCCCAACCCCACCGCCAGATAGGAGGTGAAGACTGTTTTAGACGCCCTGAAGCCCCACTCAGCAGGTGAACAGTGGGGCCCAGCAGCCTGCAGGCACGTGACTTGGAGACTCAGAGGTTGCTATGGCTTCTAGATCTTGCGTGAGGCTAACTGCTGACTGGCAGTGGGGTGACGACATGTCCCAGGCCGGCCCAGACGCCCCAGGTGTAGGCCAGGGTCCCTTCATACTGCAGAAATGTCCTGATTCCAGACAGTCACATATGCAGTCAGCTTACGGGGCAGGCCCCACCTGGCTTACACAGAGGACTTGATCTGCTTCCATCCACTCCAAAGCTGCCTGGCACCTTCTGCACAGTCCCCAGACCTGGCACTCTGTTTATAAACTACTTCTGGGGAGAGGAGGCTGAATGTGGAGCCCACACTTCACTACCAGGGTTTGCAGTGCATGTGAAAGTAAACTTTGAGAAGACCCGGCCCGGCTCATGGAGAAGAGCGTTTTCTACTTCCCTTTCATAGCACGGAAAGACAAAAACTGAAACTGTAATAAGTGTGGCTGTCTCAGCCCACGTCCCTGGGTTCCTCAGAAACAAATGGTTCAGGGCACCGTGAAAACAAAACCCGTCCCGTGGTGACCAAGGCAAAGGCAGAGGCTGAGGCCACGTCAAAATGGTCACTAGGGCCGGATACCCTTCAGAGGACTCAGAAACATCCCGACTCTGCACAGTCTCACTCTGAGATTTCAGCAGCACTAGGAAAGGAGTCAAGAAGAGAAAGCCAAGTCTCCTGCCAGCTGCCAGTGAGGAGGGATTTCCTCTCCAGGAGTGGCCATAACTCCACATCATGGGGCCTCCTCCCAGCTTGAGGGCTTGTTTACACACACCAGTGAGAAGCCTGCACAGCCACCGGCTAAACCGGATTTACTGGAGGCCCGGCTGGAAGAGCAGCACACAGCCCCGGGAACATCACGACTCAACTGTCTGGGGCAGAGTCAGAGGAATACTCCAAAGAGCGTTACAAAATCCTCCCGACACACACAGCGGGGTTGTATAACGTCCCCACCTCTTTTTAGAGAGAGGAGAAGGGGACAGGAGAGGGGGTGGAGGAGAGGAAAAAGGATAGAGAGAGGAGAGGAGAGAGAGAGAGTCAGTGCAGTGATAGAGGAGAGAGGAGATGGGAGAGAGTGGAAGAGAGGAAGAGAGAAAGAGAAAGGGAAAAGGAGCCGGCAGAGGGAGAGGTGGTGGGAAGAAACTCAGCAAAACAAAGTGGCGAGGAGGGGAGGGGCGGTGAGCTCACAGGCCTGGGATTTGCAAAGTTGAGTGTCACCAGTTGGTCCCCCTGGCGGTGCGCCTGCACAGCGATGCTCCGAGCCGCAGGGAGTGCGGGACAGGGGTGGGGGAGATGCGGGCAGACCCCCAGCCCCCAGTCGCCGCGAGTTGGAGCCCCGGGGAGGTGTGGGCAGACCCCCAGCCCCCAGTCGCCGCGAGTTGGAGCCCCGGGGAGGTGTGGGCAGACCCCCAGCTCCCAGTCGCCGCGAGTTCGAGCCCCGGGGAGGTGTGGGCAGACCCCCAGCTCCCAGTCGCCGCGAGTTCGAGCCCCGGGGAGGTGTGGGCAGACCCCCAGCTCCCAGTCGCCGCGAGTTCGAGCCCCGGGGGTGGTGTGGACAGACCCCCAGCCCCCAGTCGTCGCGAGTTCGAGCCCCGGGGAGGTGTGGGCAGACCCCCAGCCCCCAGTCGCCGCGAGTTGGAGCCCCGGGGAGGTGTGGGCAGACCCCCAGCTCCCAGTCGCCGCGAGTTCGAGCCCCGGGGAGGTGTGGGCAGATCCCCAGCTCCCAGTCGCCGCGAGTTCGACTGGCTCTGCTATGATTTCATCTTTTCCCAGGAGCCGCGGCTGCCACGTGCCTACTGGTGAAGGGGGGATCCGCGCGGTCACCTGGGGTCGCCAGGGCGAGCGGAAAGGACAGCACTGGCCCGGGAGAGACGGGGGGCCCGCGACCGGGAATGGGGTGGCGACCGCGGGTCGGGGGTCTGTCCTCCGGTGCACTTCCACCTCCCTGTCTGCGGGCGGGGGGCGGCCGAGTGCCCGGCGCTGCGGGCAGTTCACAGGGCGGCGGCTGCAGGCCGGGAGCCGCCGAGCCCCCGGGTGGGTGGCGGTGCCCCTCTGCTCCCCAGCCCCCGCGCAGTGCGCGCTCCCGGAGACCTGGCGCGGCCCCTCCGCGTCCCGCGCCCCCCGCACACCCTCCTCTCCTGCCCCCGCCGCCCAGGCCCGCACCTTCCACGGATTCCTCCAGCATCTCGTCGTCGCTGTCCATGGCGGCGGGGACCCAGCCGCGCTGCCTCGCGTCGCTGCGGGCGCTCCCGGGGCTGGGCGGGTGCGGGGCGGGGGAAGGGAAGGAGCGCGGCTGCGGGAGCACCTCCCCGCTTCCTGCTCCTCCTCCCGGGTGCCGGCCTCCCGCTCCCCCTCCCGGCTCCCCGCCCCCCCGCTCCTCCTCCCGGCTCCCCGCCTCCCGCTCCCCCTCCCCGGGTCCCCACCTCCCCCTCCCCGGCTCCCCGCCTCCCCCTCCCCGGGTCCCCGCCTCCCGTTCCCCCTGCCCGCCTCCCGCTCCCCCTCCCCGCCTCCCGCTCCTCCTCCCCGGCTCCCCGCCTCCCGCTCCCCCTCCCCGGCTCCCCGCCTCCCGCTCCTCCTCCCCGCCTCCCGCTCCCCCTCCCCGGCTCCCCGCCTCCCGCTCCCCATCCCGCCTCCCGTCTCCGGAGCCGCCGCGGTCGCCAGTTTGTCCCGGGATCACCCCTCCTTCCCCCGCTTTGTTGGGGAGCAGCAGATGCGCTGACATCACCTGCGCCCACACTTCCCTGTCCCTTCCGGGGAGGCCGGGATCCCGGGGCTCATGTGTCCTCTGATCCCTGGGCCCCCCAGGCCCCCGGCATCCCCAGGTGTTGGGACCCTCAGATCTCTGGAATCCCGGAATCCCTGGGTCCTTGGATCTCCGAAAACCCCAGACTTTGCGATTCTTGGATCTCTGGGAGTCCAGAGCAAAGTTCACAGCCACCCGGGGGATGAAGGAGCCGGCCTGGACCCCACTCCTCGGGTGAGCAGGGAGCAGGCCCGCCCACCCAGGGCCTGGCCTCTGAGTGTCCCTGGCCTCCCTCTCCTCTGGGGAGGTGGTGCTGCGGGTCCGGCCGGCCTCGGCCTGTCACCGCTGCCCACCTGCCTCAAGAGCTCCCCTGATGCCCAGCCTCTGGTGTCACCGCTGGGGACACCGGACCCCATGAGATGAGTTCACAGTGACGGAAACTCGGAGCAGGGGTGTCAGAAGCAGATTTGGGGTCTGGTAGCAGCAGGCCGGGCTCCGTTGGTGAAAATGGCTCCTCTGTCTGTGCAGAGCGGCAGGGTCCCCTGCAAAGCCATCACACTCACTGCAGCCAGGAGTGAGATCCAGTCTGTCCCCAGGAGAGGGGACCCGTGCCCAAGTCACAGGCAAAAGTGCCAGGGCACTTAATGGGAGCTACCAAGGAATTGAAATATATATATGGAGAGAGAGAGAGAGAGAACTGAGAAGGAAGGGAGGGATAGAGAGGGAGAGACAACTGCAGACCTGCTTCATTGCCTGAGGCTTCCCTGAGGTGGGGAGTGGGGACTTGAACCTGGGTCCCTGCACATGGTAATGAATTTGCTATACCAGCTGCACCACTGCTTATGTTTTTTTTCCACCAGAGCACTGCTTAGCTTTGGTTTATAGTGGTGCTGGGGATTAAACCTGGGGCTTCTGGGGCCTCAGACATGAGTCTTTTTTTTTTTTTTTCACCAGAGTACTGCTCAACTCTGGTTTATGGTAGTTCGGGGATTGAACCTGGGACTTTGGAGTCTCAGGTATGAGAGTCTCTTTGTATAACCATCATGCTATCTGCCCCACCCGAAAGTCTTTTTGTATTACCATTAGTTATCTCCCTAATACGTTTCTGGGATAAAGTCGAGGTCCAAAGCTTCATTAGGAATAAATGAATGAATGAATGAATGAATGAATGAATGAGTCTGGCTCTGCCTGCCCAGATGCAGGAAGACCCTGGTCAGCTTCTTACAGAGCCTCTGCCTGGTCCCAGGAGGCCTGTTTGAAGGGAGTGCCCAGCGGTGTGTGAGCTGCCCAGGCTGTGACACCCAAATGATCGCACACCTCCCCAAACCTCCGGCTGGGCTGGACACTTGTGACTTGACCCCATCCCCATCTCCAGGAACTGCCCCTCTGTGGCTGTCACTGTGTTTTGAGGGGAAACTTCTTTCTACCTCAAGCCCCCCTCCCCACCCCCAGTAAAAGAATAAACCAGCTCAGCTCCCATTGCCTTTGGTGCCCTTCTATTTTTGCCCTTCTGGAAATTGGCTGGAAACAGGAAGAGGAGGAGTGGCTGGTGTGGCTGGGAACCCGTGTTTGTATGAGGAGACACAGCGCAGGGAGGAGGGGGAAGGGACTCAGCTGTCACACACTCAGCGAGCATGCCAGGACCTGCTCCTTGGGCAGGAGAGCCCCGGCTTTCTGTGCTCAGTGCCTGCAGGTGAGGCGGCCTGAGCGGCCTTGCATCTTCCACTGAAGAAATGCCTGTGTCACCTGGGACCCGTGTCTGAAAAGGACAGCTTTAAGAAGGCTAAGTCAGAAGATTCTAGAGAGTGAAGACTAAGCTGGGGGCCTGAGAAAGGCCTGAGCTGGCAGGGAGGGGGCCTGAGTGGCTTGAGATGGGGGCCTTAGGGTGGCCTGAGGTGGCAGGAAGGGGGCCTCAGAGTGGCCCCCTAGACCTCATCTCCTGGGGAGGGTCTGGGGCTGGCACAGGTGCCCCCACAAGGCTCCTGCCCCCTGACCCAGAGCCCTTCCCTGTCTTATAACAGCCAAAAGAGGGGAGTTGGGCGGTAGCACAACAGATTAAGCGCACATGGCGCAAAGTGCAGGGACCAGCGGGATCCTGGTTCAAGCCCCGGCTCCCCACCTGCAGGGGTGTCACTTCACAGGCGGTGAAGTAGGTCTGCAGGTGTCTATCTTTCTCTCCCCCTCTCTGTCTTCCCCTCCTCTCTCCATTTCTCTCTGTCCTATCCTACAACAATGACATCAGTAACTACAACAATAATAACTACAACAACAATGTTAAACAACAAGGACAACAAAAGGGAAAATTAAAAATAAATAAATAAACAGCCAAAAGAGAAAAGTCCTGTCAAGCCCAGGAGTCTAGAGAGGGTGGCACCCCCAGCTGGAGGGATGCGGTTCCCTAGTCCCAGAGGAGACACTGAATTCAGGGGAAAGAAGTTCGGTGCTCCAGGAACTGAGCAGCATTTTAGTCCCAGCCTGCTGGGCACCCCCGCCAGTAGCACTGAGTCCACAGACACTGTCACAGGGGTGCCAGCTAAATGACCACCCCAGGGACTCTGGACAACCAACATGTCCTGTTGGATGTAACTGTGGGGAGCAGAGGGGTACCCAGGTTGGGGGACAAGCTGGTGGCAGGACTGCACCCCCTCAGTGGATCCTAGTGCTAAGAGGGACCCCAAGCATGGGGGTGCCGGGTTTCCTGATCCTGAGCTCAGCTTCACAAATTTACTGGGTTTTGGGGTCCTCAAGACTCCTGGGGGCCCAGGGTGGGGACGTGGCATCCTGGGGTCTAGCTGATCGCAGCTTCGGGGCTGGATGTCAGACACCTGCCCCCAGAGTCTGGGGACCCTACCTGTTGGAGGTGAGGGATACTTGTGATCCCCACCAGTGGGAGGGAGGGGCGCCAAAGGGTCCCCACATCCCTTAAGTTTCACTGGTTCTTCTGAGGCGACCCTTGGAGTAGGGGGCTAGAAGGTCCCCTGGGTGTCATCAGAGGTCAGGGGCTTGGAGCCCCCAGAGACTGGGGACCCTGTGATCCCAAGTGGTCACAGGCTCCTGGGGGTAGCAGGAGCCCTGTCCAAGCCTGAGGCACCACCCAGAAGGCCCGAGGGTCCCCAGAGGTCCAAGAGCCCTGACTTCTGGGGGGCCCAGGGGACCTGAAAGTCCAGATACCCTGTAGTATGTCCAGGATTCTGGGGACTGGGGGCTCAGGGTCCCAGGAGTCCACGGATCCAGGGGTGAACCGTCCACAGGTGTTTCTGTGCACACTGGGTGAAGCGTGTGGCATAGAAACCAAGTGGGTGTGCAGTGGCCGAGCTGACTGTCTCTGAGCAACTGGGCAGGGTGGGGGTGGAGGTGGGGGTGGGGGTGGGGGCTTTGGCTGGGGCCTTCATTCTCCTGGTGGCAGGAGATTCAGTGGGTCCGGTGGCACTGTGGGGGTGTCGCCCCTCAGATCTGATGTGCTCACATGACCAGCAGGTGCACAGCAGCAGAAAGGGTGAAGGACCCTCTAGTCTCACCGCTGGCCCTTTAACAAGCATGCCCACAGCCCAAGAGGCAGTGGTGGATAAAGAGTGAGGTCCTTCAGGCGCAAGGTCTTGAGTTCAGTCCCTGGCATCATGTGTGCCAGCATGATGCTCTCGTTCTCTCTTCCACCTCGCTCTTGTCCACAAATTAAAAAAAATTTTTTTTGCCTCCAGGGTTATTGACGGCACTCCACACCTGCACTATGAATTCACTGCTCCTGGTGGTCATTTTTTCCATTGTTGTTGCTGCTGCTGTTGTTGGATGGGACAGAAAAAAATTGAGAGAGGAGGGAAAACAGAGAGGGAGAGGGAGAGAGAGAGAGAGAGAGAGAGAGAGAGACCTACAGACCTGCTTCACTGCTTGTAAAGCAACCCCCCAGCAAGTGGGGAGCCAGAGGCTCAAATTGCAATCCTTGCACTGGTCCTTACACTCTGCACTTTGTGCACTTACCCTGTTATGCTATCGCCTGCCACCCCATTTTTTTAAACCAGAGGGACAAACCTCTAGAAATAAGACTTTTTAGAAATTCAACAAACTTCTCCCCAAGAACCAGCCTGCAGCTGGCCCACCTGTCCCCTGGACTTGGTTCCTCTCCCTCTTCAGCTGACTGGGGACAGAAACGTGCAGCTCAAACCTTCCCTTCATTCTCTGTCTACCTTTGCTGAGACCAGATCATGAAGAGCCCCCAGGATGCTGTCACCCCAGAATGCAGGAGCAGAGCTCAGAAACTGAGTGTCTGGGGGCTGGGTAGTGGCACACCCAGCTAAGCACACGTAGAACAAAGTGTTTGGACCAGAGTTAGAGGCCCCAGCTCCCCACCTGCTGGGGGGGAGGTCACTTCACAAGCAGTATATCAGGACTGCAGGCTTTCTCTTTCCCTCTTTATCCCCTTCCTCTCTCAATTTCTCTCTGACCTATCCATAATGGCCACAGGGAGCAGTGGGTTCCTAGTGCAGGCACCAAGCCCCAGAAATAAACCTGGAGGCAAATAAAGAAAGAAAAGAAACTGAGTCTGAGTCTCCCAACTCAGCTGCCTCAGCAGAAAGAAAGGCAGGGAGGGGGGTGGGGAGCAGGGGCGTTGATCTTGTTCTAGGGAACAAGCTGGGGTTTATAGGAGGACAAGGTCCCAGGATGGTGAGTCACTGTGTGAGTGACAAGCAGGGAAGTTGGGGGTTTGGGGTGGGCATAGGGTATTGGAGGGGGGGTGGCGATGGATGAAAGGGAGGCGGTTCCAGCCTGCTGAGTGCACCGTGGGCCACCAGAAACACCAAGGGCACCACAGAAAGTTTCAGGAGCAAAGACAACCACAGAGAAAATTCCTCAGGCTGGAAATAGACACAGCCGTGGGGGAGAGGGCTCTGGGACACTGAATGACCTGATTTGATTCCAGCAGGCAGCTCAACCCCGCTGAGGAAGGGAACGAGCTGAGAGCCCAGCAGAGTCACGGTGGCACTGAGCCCCTCTTCCCTTGGCCTGTTCTTTTTTTTTTTTAATATTTATTTTATTTATTTATTCCCTTTTGTTGCCCTTGTTTTTTTTTTTTTTATTGTTGAAGCTATTATTGTTGTTGTCGTTGTTGGATAGGACAGAGAGAAATGGAGAGAGGAGGGGAAGACAGAGAGGAGGAGAGAAAGATAGACACCTGCAGACCTGCTTCACCGCCTGTGAAGCGACTCCCCTGCAGGTGGGGAGCCGGGGGTTCGAACCGGGATCCTTATGCCGATCCTTGTGCTTTGTGCCACCTGCGCTTAATCCGCTGCGCTACAGCCCGACTTCCCCGTGGCCTGTTCTTATGCCATGTTAGCATCCTTGCCTCAGACCCCCTGGGCCCAGCCCACACCCACCTGTCTGGGTCCACCCTGGGCTTATTCTTCCACTGCAGTGTGCTGGCTTGTTATTATTATTTGGGGGTGGGGGAGGAAGGCAAATGAAGGCTCTTGTCTGGCTTGGGCCTGATGAATCTGCTGTTCTGGTTTAGAAAGAAAGGAAAGTTTGGAACCTTTTGCAGAGAGGCCGCTGTCTTTTGAAACAATCCCAGAAACCCCAACAGGCTGCAGAGACTCAGAGCACCCCCACACTCCGGTGTGGTCCCCTAGTATTGCCACTACAAAATGAGACTCCTGGAGGGGTAACTAAGGCTATTGGGATTTATGCCAGAGCACACAGAGGCTGACTTAGCAGAGGATGCTCCTGACACCCACTATGCGTGGGAGGTGTCGACAGGCATTTCCAAGTGGGCTTATTGACCCCAGATGTCTCCACAGTCCTGGAGGCTCAGAGCCAGCAGATTTACATGAACCAGAGGCTGTGATCACAGTGCACTTCCCTGAGCTGTGAGGCACAGCCCACTTACAGATAACGTGCTGAAGAAGTAGGCTGTGCCAGATGTTTGCTCAGCCCGGCTGGAGTTTGAGGAAATGAGATTAGCCATGAGGTGTCCAGGTAGAAATCTGCCTGGTGCAGTGCCCTTCGGGGGAGAGGTGCCCGTTACCTGCTCAGAGGGCCCCGTGGCCCGAGACTGCATTTTTTTTTTTTTTTGCCTTCAGAGTTATTGCTGGTGCTCAGTGCCTACACCATGAATCCACTGCTCCTGGAGGCCACCCCCCCCCCTTTTGTTGCCCTGGTTGTTGTAGCCTTGTTGTGGTTATTATTGTTATTGTTGATGTTGTTCGCTGTTGGATAGGACAGAGAGAAATGGAGAGAGGAGGGGAAGACAGAGAGGGGGAGAGAAAGACAGACACCTGCAGACCTGCTTCACTGCCTGTGAAGAAATTTCCCTGCAGTTGGGGAGCCGGGGACTCGAACCGGGATACTCAGGCTGGTCCTTGCGCTTTGTGCCACGTGCGCTTAACCCGCTGCAGCCACTGCCCGACCCCGACTGCATTTCTTCTTGCCTGCTCTGGTTTCTCCCCCACGCACCCTGGGCAGACTGAGTGCACCTACAAGGCAGAGTCGGTGTCAGCCTCCCCGTCCACCTTCCTGGTTGACTCTGCAGCAGCTCAGATTTCCTTGGCCTGACTTTCTGGAATGCCCTTGGCTTTTAAGCTCTTGAGAAAGCACCCGCTTTTGCTTTATGGGCTTAGAGTGGTGGCCTGGCCTCCCCGGGCTCCCCTGCTCCTTTGGTAAGGAGGTCAGGCTCAATAAGCCCCAGGGGCTGTGCTGTGACTACAGCAGGATCCTACCCTGGTCCTTGCGCTTTGCGCTATGTGTGCTTAACCTGCTGCACTACCGCCCAGCTCCCCAGCATCTCTCTTTCTGTCTCCCCCTACCCTCTTGATTGCTGGTTGTCTTTCTCCAATAAATAAATAAAGATAATTAAAATTTTAAAGTATTTTTTAAAGATTTTATTTATTTATTAATGAGAAACATAAGAAGAGAGAGAAAGAACCAGACATCACTCTGGTACATGTGCTGCCGGGGATTGAACTCAGGACCTCATGCTTGAAAATCCACTGCACCACCTCCCAGACCACTCGATTTCTTTTTCTATTTTTTTCATTGTTATAATTGTTCTGTTTATTGTTGTTAGCGTCCCTCTCAATTTCTTTCTGTCCTATCAAAACAGAGTTTGTTTTTTTTTTAAAGAAAGGAACTTATAAACAGCAAAGGAAATAGAAATATTCTCAGAAAAAAAGACAAAAAATGGCTTGAGATCTTGGCAGCTGGCAGTGGACTTCTGTACACAGCCACTGCCTAAAAACAACAAGCACAGAGCAGAGGGTTGAGGGGATGCCTGCCATGCTGTGTTTTTCACCTAATTCTGTTTAACATCAGCACTTCACATCATCGAGCTTCCTAGTAGTATGCTCGCATCTACGGGTATGGCCAGCTGCTCTTTCACTCCTCCATTCCAGATCACCGAGGTCCACAAGGAAAATGGAGCATCCACACGCTGCCCTGCACGGAAAGAAGCCACTGTGCACCTGGGAGCCCGCAGAGAGCGGCTCTGCCCATCACACGGGCTGCACCAATGCGGCCCACATGCTAGCAGCTCTTATCTTGGGTGCTGTGACCTCAGTGATGGAATCTGCTCTTTAATACATCTAAAAATGTCTTCTAATGACGACTATTATGTGATTATAAAGATTACAACAGGGGGTCGGGCTGTAGCGCAGCGGGTTAAGTGCACGTGGTGCGAAGCGCAAGGACCCGAGCAAGGACTGGCACAAGAGGCCGGGTTCGAGCCCCCAGCTCCCCACCCACGGGGGAGTTGCTTCACGGGCGGTGAAGCAGGTCTGCAGGTGTCTGTCTTTCTCTTCTCCTCTCTGTCTTCCCCTCCTCTCTCCATTTCTCTCTGTCCTATGTAACAACGATGACATCAATAAGAACAACAATAAAACAACAAGGGCAACAAAAGGGAATAAATCAATAAATATTTTTTAAAAATTAAAAAATTAATTAGTTGATTGTTTCTTGGCTAGACACAGAAAAAAAGTGATAGTGGGGAAGATAGGGGGACAGAGAGAGACAGAGAGAGGGGCCACATGGTAGCACACCTGGTTAAGCGCACACATTACAGTGCACAAGGTTCTAGGTTCAAGCTCCTAGTCCCCACCTGTAAGGGGTGAAGCTTCACAAGTGGTGAGGAAGGACTGCAGGTGTCTCTCCATCTCTTCCCCCATTTCCTCTTCCCCTCTCAATTTCTCTCTGTCTAATAATAAAGTAAATAAAAATACTTTAAAAAATTTTTTAAGAGAGAGAGAGACAGAGACACCTGCAGCACTGCTTCATCACTCATGAAGCTCCCCCTGCAGGTGGACATGGGGGCTTGAACCTGAGTTCTTGTGCATTATTATATGTGCCACCACCCAGCCCGATTTCTTTCTTTCTTTTTTTTATTTATGTTTTTAAAAATGCATTGCTGGAGAGTGAATCCAGGAGCCTGTGCCTGTGTGGTAGCACTGCTGAGCTACCTCCCTGGCCTTGTTTTCATTCTTAGGGAGTCTGGAGAGAACTGCAGAAGGCTCCACCACCACCCTGTGATCCTGTCTGTGTTCCCAGGTGCTGCTGAGGCTGCAGCTGTGCCCCCCACCTGCCCTGAAAGCTGCTGAGTCAGCCAGGTGCACCTGCTGCTTTGCTCTGGGCCCCAGGAGCACCTGCCACAGACCTGGCCTGTCTCAAGACCTTGTAAACTTTCTCTGCACACCCAGAACAACATCCGGTCTGTGGGGCTGCTCTACTTGTCTGTCAGGAGGTTTAGTTTGTGACTGGACAGCCCAGTCCCGTCCCACCACTGAGTTCTCCACAGAGACCAGATGCTCTACTGGAGCGAGAGGAGCCCTCTCTGCACCCCAGCTGCCAAAGGGATGGAAAGACCTCTTTCTCCAGACCAGACTCACAGACTGAGATTTTTAACTACATACATATGTTGGCTTTAGAGTGAGGACTTGATAAGCAGGCACCGAGTCTGCCTGGGGCTGGAGGCACCTCTCTCTTCCAGCCACAAAGAGGCGAGTTGCAGGCTTTCTCTCTGTGCCTGCTGTTTGTTCCCGGCACTGAATGCATTTTTCACTCCAAACAATGTCCCTGGGGCCAGCCCACAAAAGCCTATTCAGCACAAAGAGGCTTGGTAGGGAGGGGGAAAAAAAACATAAAACAAAACACCATGCTGAAACTCTAGAAAACAAAACAGGAGAAATGAATAAGAAATATGAATTAAGTGCTTATATTGCATATCAGGGCTTGAGGAAAAGCAGTTTCCAACCAAGGAGGGGAGAGGTGGTGAGGTGAGGGGTTGTGGAAGGGTCCAGAGTGGGTGGAAAGCCAGCTGGCCGGCCAGACCTCCAGAGGACAGAAGCACCCCAGCCTGATGGTCTTGCTAGAGGGAATTTTGCTGAGATCAGCTTGTGCAGGCAGGGATTCATACAACTTAAAAGAAAGAAGGGGTTTCCTTTGATTTCATCTCTGAAATTCATCGTCTCATCACAGAACTATCATGAGATAATTGTGGCTATTTTCTCCTGGTGTTTGAACTTTTTTAAATAAGATATTTTATTGGGAGTCAGGCGGTAGTGCAGTGGGTTAAGCGCACATGGCACAAAGTGCAAAGACCGGCATAAGGATCCCTATTCAAGCCCCCGGCTCCCCACCTTCAGGGAAGTCGCTTCACAGGTGGTGAAGCAGGTCTGCAGGTGTCTGTCTTCCTATCTTTCTCTGCCCCTCACTATCTTCCCCTCCTATCTCCATTTCTCTCTGTCTTACCCAACAACAGCACCATCAGTGGCAACAAAAACAATAATAATGATAAACAAAAGGGTAACAAAAGGGAAAAAATAGCCTCCAGGAGCAGGGATTGGCCAGCGATAAGCCTGGAGGCAAAAAAAAATTCACTCAATGGTGAATGTCAACTTAGAGGCCAAATACAAAACAGGGATGGGAGTGGGGGGGGGGGCTGGAGATGGCTCAGCTTGTTAGAAGGTATGAAGTGTACCTCATGCCTGAGACTCCAGGGGCTGCAGGGTAAGCCCTGCCATCATCTTATACCAGAATTGAGCAGTGTTTAGAGCTCAGTACTCAGACCTCAGAAGTCTTCTCTCCTTTCTCATTTTTTTCTCTCTGCCAAATAAAATAAGAAAAATATAATGGGAAAGCCTGGGAGATTTCATCTAAAATCTCTGCCACAGGATGCCATCACCACAGAGACTGTGGCTTATCCAGAACATTCTGTACAGGGGTTGGGAGATGGCTAACCTGGCAGCACACACTTTATCATGTGTGAGGCCTGAGTTCAAGGCCCTGGTCGCTCCATGGATGACGCAGAGAGAAACTGTCAGCACAAGTGGGAGATCAATGCTATGGCCTCTCTATTCCTCTCTCTCTCTCTCTCTCTCTCTCTCTTTCTCTCTGCATCTCATCCTCATCTAAAAACCAAACAGTCTTCCAGGAGCAGTGGAATCATGTAGGCACAAAGTCTCAGTGAAAACTTTGGTAGAAAAAAACAAAAGAAAAAGAAAACAAATGCTCACTGTGGCCAGACCGATGTCCAGTTCCATTCTGAGGCTATCTGTCTGTGGGTTCCCACCCAGAGTCACCTTACTCACTTAAACTCAGGGTTGTTCAAAGGGACGCCCCAAAACACCAAGACTCCTCCCTCCCAAGGGAAACCCAAGGGTTTGAAGAACTCTGAGCTAAGTGTTGGGAGCAAAGTCCAAACTTTTCAAATTCCTTTAAAGATGTGCTTGTTTATTTTTTTTAATTTTAAAAATATTTTTAAAACTTTATTTAATTTGATAGGACAAAGAGAAATTGAGAAGGAAGGGGGATAAAAAAGGAGGGAGAGGCAGAGAAGTAGCCCTGTTTCACCGCTAATGAAGCTTCCCCCTGCAGGTGGGGAGTAGGGACTTGAACTTGGGTCCTTACACATGGTAACATGTGTGTTCAACAGGGTGCTCCACCATCCACCCTGCCCCTGTGTTTGTTTACTTGCTGAGAGAGCAGACATCTCCATCCTCGTGGCACCAGAGATGGAACTGAGGCCACCTGCCTGCAGGTCCTGAGCTGAGCCGACTTGCAGCTGCCCCGTCTCCTCACTGGATACACAGGGTCCATTTGCATCTGACCAGGAGGGTGGGCACCCCTCACCACCATGCTGTTCCACATAGCTGGGCACTTAGAGGGGCACCGGCTCCCCCCAGTGGCTTCCCTTTTGAATGGGACACAGGTGGCACCCGGGGAGAAGCTGGAAGCCTGTCAGGACTGTGGGCTTGCTGGGCAGGTCTTAGCCTGGCACTGTGCTCAGACAGGCAGGGAAGCCTGGGGAGAGGATGGCAGACTTGCTGGTGAGCGGGTGGCCCAGAAGGAAGGGACTCTGCAGCCTGGGTCTTTCTAGCCCCCCTGAAGCTCAATAGTTCTGACAGCCACAGCATCCCCCATCTGCCTGGAGGTGCCAGGAGTCCCTGGGCATGGCCTTCCATGGCACAGGGGGCAGGTGTGGGTGGCCACCAGATGCCTTGCCCAGGAGCTGTCATACAGCCTGGCAGCTGGTGGCCACTGTCCTGTGGAATCTGGGGGCAGGAGGGAGGGAGCCTCTCCCCACCCAGAGCACTGATCCAGCTCTCCAGATGGGAGTGGGCCCCAGCCGGCCACAGGCTACTGATGCAAAGGGCAGAGGCCAGCGGCTCCACTCTGCAGAAGCCCTTGCACGGTGAGGTGTGGCCAGTGTCTGGCATTTCCAGGAGCTGGGAGGCTGGGAGGCTGATGTACTTCCCCCTCCCCACCCAATCCATGGGGACAGGGACCCTGGGCTTGGTCTCTCTGGCCTCTCCATCTGTGTCTCTTACACTGAACAGATGTCCTCCAGAATAAGCCAGTCAACGTAGGGCAAGGTTTCTCACTCTACCCATGTGCTCATGGCTACAATGTAAACTATTAACCAATAAAAATGATAAAGAAAGGAAGCAAAGGCTTCTCTGCTTCTGCCAGCTGCTGAGCAGGCCATGGGAGCAGAAGAGGGGTGTGGGGACCTGGGGCACAGCATTCCAGGCCTTCCCATCAGGAAGCCAGGAAGCCCCTGAGGACACCTCTGTCCTTTCGGGTTCACTTGAAGCGGGTGCCACTTCTGACATGGCTGCCCTTGCTTAATTAGAGGGCAAACCACGCGAGATCCAGGAGATGTCTGCCAAAGACACCCACAAACTCCCAGAGCCTGTGATTATCTTTGTTTCCTTTAACCAGGACTCCTGAGGCGCAGAAGGCATGACATCACCACAGCAGCTTCTCATTGGCTGCCCTCTCCGAGGGGCGGGGTCTCTGGCCAGCCGCCGAGGGCTGCGAGTGTCAGATGGCATCGCCCAGGCGGCACCCAGGCCCGCTGCCTCTGAAGCTACCAGCCTAGTCAGAGCGAGCCTGAATTGGTGGACGTGATGGAGATGTCCCTTCCCCTTCGAGGTGCTCTGAGTTTGCCTCACGGCACAGATCCACCTTGCAGTGTGCATGTGGGGATGGGCCGCTGACAGTGACACCGGCTCTCCTTAGTGTTCTGTAAGCCAGGGTGCAGGGGAATTGCTTCTGCCGGAACATCTCATAGCAAGGCTGGCACTTGGAGTCCCTGCAAGGACCCTGTCCTCACTTGGGGACCTCAGGCTTCATTTCATTATGTCTCTTTTTCTGAAACTTCATAGTGCAACTGTTTGTTTGGTTGGTTGGTTTTTTTGAAAGGCTTATACAATTACAGCGAAGGACAGGAGGAAATTGTCACAATTTCTTTTCTCTGGACATGAATCTGCTGTTTCTTTAGGATGGGAAAAAGAGTTAAAACAGAAACGAATATGCCTCATTTGCTAGAGGGGGAATGGATAGCAACACCATGCTAAAGTGAAATTTCATTCAATCCATCAAACAACCCCAATCGCTTGATGAAAAATGAACACAAAGAATAAAGTCATAGAGGGGTTTTACTTAAAAACAGACCTTGGCCCTATCCTGTGATGAAATTTTAAATGGGCACTTTCTTTTTCAGTTTTGAGCTCATCTGTGATGAAATTGCCTGGTGGGGAAGAGAAGCTTGGTGTGTGAAAAATATATTAATTTTATTTCCTATATTATTATTTTCACCAGATAATTGCTTTTTTTTTTTTTTTTGTCTCCAGGGTTATTGCTGGGGTTTGGTGCCTGCACTATGAATCCACTGCTCCTGGAGGCTATTTTTTCCTTTTTGTTGCCCTTGTTGTTGTTTTTGTTGTCGTTGTTGTTGCATAGGACAGAGAGAAATAGAGAGAGGAGATGAAGACAGAGAGGAGGAGAGAAAGATAGGCACCTGCAGACCTGCTTCACCACCTGTGAAGTGACCCCCTGCAGGTGGGGAGCCAGCTTGAACCGGGATCCTTATTCTGGTCCTTGGGCTTCATGTCATGTAAGCTTACCCCGCTGCGCTACCGCCCGGCCCCCAGATAATTGCCTTTTTTTTTTTTTTTGCCTCCAGGGTTATCGCCAGGGCTCGGTGCCTGCACCATGAATCCACTGCTCCTGGGGTCATTTTTTCCCTTTTGTTACCCTGGTTGTTTTACCATTATTGTGGTTATTGTTATTGTTGTTATTGATCTGATTGTTGTTGGATATGGCAGAGAGAAATGGAGAGAGGAGGGGAAGACAGAGAGGGGGAGAGAAAGACAGACACCTGCAGACCTGCTTCACCGCCTGTGAAGTGACTCCCCTGCAGGTGGGGAGCGGGGGGCTCGAACTGGGATCCTTCTGCCCGTCCTTGCGCTTTGCACCACGTGCGCTTAACCCACTGTGCTACCGCCCAACCTCCGATAATTGCTTTTTAAACACACACATCAAGAGAGAGAGAGAGGGACCGGACCACTGCTCAGCTCTGCCTTATGGTGGTGCTGACATGTCTGAACTTCAGGCATGAAAGTCTTTTGTCAACAAGGGCAACTAAAGGGAATAAATAAATAAATATTTTTTAAAAATAAAGTCTTTTGCACAAACATTATACCATCTCCAAGTCCAAAATATTTTTGATATAAGCATATAATTTACAATTAATATTAAATATGTAGGTGATACATCACAATACGTTGTTTTAGCTCTCTACTTATAGAGCATAGTGGCTAGCACACAGTAAATACTGAAAGGAGATACAGTTTCTGCTATTATACCATTACTGCAATAATATGATTGTTCAACCCATGGTTGACAAGCTCTAGATTACTAAACCTTTTTATCTGCAACATAGTCCAATAGTGTGAGAGACTTGGGGTGGAGGGAGACCCGGTTTTGGTTTCCCTCTGAGGAGTGCCTCTCTTGATCTGGGTTCTGGGAAGCTGGGTCAGTACTGGAGGATTCCACTGCTGCCTCTGTCCAGGAATAGCCCAGAGTGCTCACTGGCTCCTGGGGCCCAGGGGCATGGAGGCCTGCGGTGCCACTCGCCGAGCCGTGGGCCCTGCTGGATCCTCCCGACCACTCTGCCTGCTTCTCTAACACTTTGTCTTTGCTGGAATTGGGAACCATCCACTGGGCTAGCACTGAGTGCTTTGACATTCCAGCTTCTTCCAAAACCTCTTCCTTCCTTTCATCTTATTGGGGGATGGTTAATGGTTTACAGTGTAGTCTTTAACACATAGGCACGACCTCTCATGTCCCCTTGCTGGGTGTCTAGGATCCCAATGTCCCTTTATTCTATCCCTTTCCCTCCTTCCCCAGAGTCCTCTGCTTTTGTGCAATATGCCACACTCAGTCTGTTTTTCCTTTCTGTTCTTTATTCTTTAGCCCCACTTATGAGTGAGATCATGCGGTATTAGTCTTTCTCTTCTGGTTTATCTTACCTAACATAGTATTTTTGAGTTCTGACCATGATATTGCAAAGGAGACAGCCTTCTCTCTCTCTCTCTCTTTTTTTTTTTTTTTTTTGCCTCCAGGGTTATTGCTGGGCTCAGTGCCTGCACCATGAATCCACCGCTCCTGGAGGCCATCCCCTCCCCCCCTTTGTTGCCCTTGTTGTAGCCTTGTTCTGGTCATTATTGTTATTGTTGATATCATTGTTGTTGGATAGGACAGAGAGAAATGGAGAGAGGAGGGGAAGACAGAGAGGGGGAGAGAAAGACAGACACCTGCAGACCTGCTTCACCCCCTGTGAAGCGACGTCCCTGCAGGTGGGGAGCCGGGGGGTCGAGCCGGGATCCTTCCGTCGGTCCTCGCACCTGGACCAAAATTCTTTATGGGGAGCAGAAGGTGGAAGGTCTGGCTTCTGTAATGGCTTCCCTGCTGGACAAGGGCGTAGGCGGGTGGATCCACACCCCCTGCCTGTTTCATCTTTTCCTACTGGCCGGGCTCATCACACTCCCTCCCGGGTCACAGCTACAGAGCCCGCGCAGCGCCGCTTCCGGGGGACCCGCACTCGGTCCTCTCTGCTGCTCAGCGCCCCCTGATTTATAACCACCACGCAGAGCATCTCGGGAGGGAGCCGAGGGGCAGCTTCCGGTCGCGCGCCTCTGGTCTCGCGATGCCTTCTGCCACGGGACTGGCGCGTGGCGGGGCCTCCGGATGCGGATTGCCGGGTGGGGCCGGCACGTGGGCAGTGGCCCTCGGTGAAGCGAGGCTCCCGGGGGCACGAGGCTGTCAGCTCAGGAGTGGCAGGCGAGGGCTCGGGGTGCCAGGTGAGGGGCACGCACGGCACCGTGCGCGGGGACCTGGGTTCGAGTCCCCGCTCCCCACCTGCAGGGGCGACGCTTCCCGAGCCGGGAAGCAGGTTTGCAGGTGTCTCTGGCTCTCCGTCTTCTCCTCCCCGCCCAATGTCTGTCCTGGCCAGCCGAATAGAAAGGAAAAATAAAAAGGGGAGTCGGGCGGGGGCGCAGCGGGTTAAACACACATGGCGCGAAGCGCAAGGACCGGCCTAAGGATCCCGGTTCGAACCCCGGCTCCCCACCTGCAGGGGAGTCGCTTCACAGGCGGTGAAGCAGGTCTGCAGGTGTCTGTCTTTCTCTCCCTCTCTCTGTCTTCCCCTCCTCTCTCCATGTCTCTCTGTCCTATCCAACAACAATGACATCAGTAACAACAACAGTAATAACGACAACAATAAAACAAGGGCAACAAAAGGGAAAATAAATAAATATAAAAAAAAGAAAAGGGGCGGAGGGTGGATAGCATAATGGTTGTGCACACAGACTCATGTCTGAGACTCCAGTGTCCCAGGTTCAATCCTCCGCACCACCATAAGCCAGAACTGAACAGTGCTCTGGTAAAAAAAGAAAAGAAAAGAAAAGAAAAGAAAAGAAAAGAAAAGAAACAGCTATTGAAAACACTATTGTTATCCTTCTGGCTAGAAGTGTTCAGAAAAAGAGGCATCGTGCAGCCCCTTTGCAGTCTCAGGTTTTTCTTTTTTAATACTTGTTTATTCATTTTCCCTTTTTGTTGCCCTTGTTGTTTTATTGTTTGTAGTTATTATTGTTGTTGTTGTTGATGTTGTTCGTTGTTGGATAGGACAGAGAGAAATGGAGAGAGGTGGGGAAGATAGAGAGGGGGAGAGAAAGACAGACACCTGCAGACCTGCTTCACCGCCTGTGAAGCGACTCCCCTGCAGGTGGGGAGCCGGGGTTCGAACCGGGATCCTGATGCCGGTCCTTGTGCTTAGCGCCACGTGCGCTTAACCCGCTGCGCTACAGCCCGACTCCCTCAATCTTTCTTTCTTTCCCTTTGTCAGAACACTGGTGGGCTTGACACTGTTCCTGAGGCTCCCTTTTCATCCTGAGAGAGAAGGAGAGAGACCACCGACACTGCTGCCCTGCTGGTGGAGCGCCCCCTGTTTCTGCTCCCCCCCATGTGTTGACTGAGGACTTGAATCTGGGCTCAGCGGCTCTACCCGGGTGCACCGCTTTACCATTATTATTTTTATTGCCACTGGGGTTATTGCTGGGGCTCGGTGCGGGCACTACAATTAAATTCTTCTGGTGGCCATTCATACTTTTTTTTTTTTTTGATAAGAAGGAGAGAAACTGAGAGGGGTGGGGGAGAGAGGGAGAGAAACCGAGAAACAGAGACACCTGCAGACCTGCTTCACCGCTCTTGAAGTGTCCCCCTTGCAGGTGGGCATCAGGGGCTGGTACTGGGTCACTGCACATGGTGATGCTTGCTCTCTCCCGGGCGCACCTCCTTGCGCTTTGCACTACGTGCGCTTCACCCGCTGCGCTACTGCCCGACTCCCTAGGGTGGCTGCTCCTTATAGAGTAACGCCACCGGTTACTTGTTTTCTCCCTGGTCTAAGCCCCTCCTGAGAATCCCAGGTTGAAAGCCGCCTCTTTCCGGAGCTCACACCAGGTGTTGTCTCCAAGCCGCCATGTTGGCTCCCTGATTTAGACTTTCATACTCGGCTCTTCTACCCGGTCGACTCCTGCTGGTACTCGCGTGGGGGCCTCACGGCAGAGGTAAGCCGAACTGGCCTCTCGTGTTGACTCTGGTGGCCAACAACAGGAAAAGACCAGGGGACCCTGTAGTTGCAAGCAATCCATCTATCTGTTGCACGGAAGGCAGGGTTTAAATAGCAGAAGGGAACAAAGGACATTTTTCACACGTGACAATAATGATGGGTTTTTAAAGGTCAGAACCCTCAAGGTGAAGGATCTGAGGAATGAAGAGAATTGATAGGGGTGGGCAGAGTTCAGGAATGATTAGTGGCTGTCGGGTAAGAGAGTCAATTAGCTGAAGGTATTTAGAAAAACATGTTTATTATACCAGCAAGGGAGAGGCAGACAGAGAAAAGCCTTTTGGTCAAGGCAGAATATTGATATATGGAGTATATGTCATCAAGAAATGAGGAAATGGGGAGTGGGCCTTACTATTATGCTACTGACAGGGTAGGATGATGGAGTATAGTCTGTATGTGATCACAGATGGTGAACGTGTAGTGAACTTTAAGCAGGCAACCATTTGGCTTGTAACAAGGGAATGAGTTAAGTGTTAGGCGGTGTAGGTTCCTGTGATGCTTGGGACACTGACGAGGAAACTGAGTCAGGAAAGCTTTTCCCTCCATGCTCGACCCCTGAAAGGGAGAGGCTGACGGGTGGGGTATCTTTTCAGACCTCTGTCTTTATGATGGGAGTTCCCCTCTGCTCTTTACCATGCTTTCACAATCACCCCACAGGTTCCCAGGTCTTTGAAACAGTCACTTCCCGTTTGTGCCCCATTCTGATGTTGGTGACTTCCACCTGGTTCTCTGACCTGACAAAATACCACTGACTGAGGAGTCTCTGAGGAACTGTCACATCTTCCAGAAAGCAGTTGCATCATGAGTCTGAGCTCTGGCTTTGTAAGGCACTCAGGGGACACCAGTGTCCTGTGGGGGTAGGTACACTTTGAGCCGACAAGAAAGTGGAACTGACTAGCAAAACCGAGCCGGAGGGTGGCTGTTCACCTGACAGTGCAGAGTGGAAACCCGCAGGCTGGGTGCCCAGGCAGGCGCGGCAGCGGCAAGCTTACCTGGTCACGTGGTTTCGGAGCCTCAAGTTCGTCATAGGGGGGGGGCCCTTTGCAGATGAGTTAGAAGCGATGGCAGGTGACTGCAGCAGGCAGTGAAAAGCGCTCGTTACCCCCTCCCTCCTCTCAAGTCGTCTCTGAGTAACATGTCCAGAAGCACCCGTTGGCTGGGAATTGGTCAGCTGCCCCGTCAAACAGGCTGGGGTGGCAGCTCAGCTGAAAATGAAGCAGGGAGACTGGTGGTTGCTGGCACTCTGACAGGCGCAGAGGTGAAGGGCGTCCGTCCTGAGAAGCAGCCAGGCCCTCACTCGCAAATATCTCACACACCATCTTTGTGCGCATGCAGTCTGATAAAAAATAACAGTGAAGGAAGGCTTGGGGGCTCTGGCAGACACCTGGGGCTCATTACAGCAAGCAGCTGCTTACAGCGCAGCAAGTGTCTCCAGATGACGGTTAGATTTCACCATGAAAACCAGGGCTATTGAGGACAGGGCAGTAGCGCAGTGGATTAGCGCACATGGCTCGAAGCACAAGGACCAGCATAAGGATCCTTGTTCAATCCCCCAGCTCCCCACCTTCAGGGGGGTCACTTCACAAGCAGGTCTGCAGGTGTCTCTCTTTCTCTCCCCCTCTGTCTTCCCCTCCTCTCTCCATTTCTCTCTGTCCTATCCAACAACAATGACAGCAATAACAACAATAACAGTAACAACAAGGGCAACAAAAGGGAAAAAATAGCCTCTAGCAGCAGTGGATTTGTAGTGCAGGCACTGAGCCCCAGCAATAACCCTGGAGGCAAAAAATAAAAATAAAAATAAAAATTATTGGAAGTCGGGCGGTAGCGCAGCGGGTTAAGCACAGGTGGTGCAAAACGTAAGGATCTCGATTTAAGCCCCCGGCTCCCCATTTGCAGGGAGGGTCACTTCACAGGCGGTGAAGCAGGTCTGCAGGTGTCTGTCTTTCTCTCCCCCCTCTGTCTTCCCCTCCTCTCTCCATTTCTCTCTGTCCTGTCAAACAACAACGACATCAGTAACAACAACAATAATAACTACAACAGCAATAATAAACAACAAGCGCAACAAAAGGGAAAATAAATATAAGAAAATAAAAACTATTGTGTATGGGAGATTCCCGTGAAATGGGGAGCTGTTTCCCCAGATGCACAGCAAATTTTAAATATTCAAAACACCCAAGATGTCATTAGGCTTCAGGGTGAGGTGCTTTGTGTAGCTTTTTCAGCCTTATTTATGACTGATTATGCCATTCCAGTAGGTTTATTTCTTCTTCTTCTAGTGTTTGCCCTTCTTCCGTAGCCAGTCAACAGCGTCAGGTTGAGCCTGATGTCAAGTTTCGAGACCTCCTTTGAATCTGGAGAGGTGGCAGTCGTGGACTATGTGGGTCATAGTCTGTCTGGAGCCGCAGGGGCAGTTCGGGTCGTCTCTGGCTCCCCAGCGATGGAACATAGCAGCGCACCGGCCATGGCCTGTTCGATAGCGATTGAGGAGGGCCCGATCATAACGTGCCAGGTCAAAGCTGGGTTGACACTCGCAGGGGTCTGTGATGAGGTGTTTGTTCTTTACCTCAGCTGACCGCCAACTCTGTTTCCAAGAGTCTGGAACAGAGAAGTTCAGTGTAGGCGTAGGGGACCAGATTGGGTGACGAGACGTCAAGTGTTGGACAGGGTGGGCGAAGATCTCCGCGTATATTGGCAGGTCCGGTCGAGCGTAGACGTGGGAAATGAACTTAGATGATGCCGCATCCCGACGAATATCTGGCGGGGCGATGTTGCTAAGAACTGGCAGCCATGGAACCGGGGTGGAACGGATGGTTCCAGAAATTATCCTTCTTCTTCTTCTAGCGTTTGCCAAAAATTATCCTCATGGAGGAATATAATTTGGAATCGACCAAGTGGACATGGGGGCTACGGAACCATCCTGGGGCACAGTATTCTGCAGTGGAATAGCAAAGAAAGTGGAAACCAAAGAAAGACCCAACACTGGCCGCCAGCTATAGACCAATTTCTCTCCTCTCCGTGTGTTACAAACTCCTTGAGAGGCTGCTTCTGTCACGTATTTCTCCTTTTACAGAGAAATTCCTATCACCCGCCCAGGCTGGTTTCCGCCTAGGAAGATCTATCTACCTGCGAACAAGCCCTGGCCCTCTCAACTTACATTGAAAATGGATTCCAGAAAAATTTAAAGACGGGTGCTGTCTTTGTTGATCTCTCAGCAGCCTATGACATGGTCTGGCACTGTGGTCTCCTAGTCAAGATCTCAAGATGCCTGCCTCCAATGGGTGGCCAACACTATATCGTTTCTTCTCCAAAACAGAAGATTCCAGGTGCATCTGGGTGACAAGTCTAGCAGATGGAGACTTGTCTCAAGTGGCCTCACCCAGGGCTCTGTTCTGGCTCCTACGCTATTTAATATTTACATCAGTGACCTCCCAGAAACTTCTTCAAGGAAGTTCATCTACGCCGATGACATCTGCTGTGCAACTCAGGCATCCAAGTTTGACATCCTCGAGGAAACGCTCACGAAAGACATGTCTCTGATATCTGATTACTGTAAAAAATGGCGACTAATCCCTAGCACTGCAAAAACGGTATCATCTGTTTTCCATCTACACCATGCCTCGGCCTCGCGTGAGCTTAATGTGCAGCTTGGCGATACGAGAATCCGGCATGAAGCCCAGCCAGTCTATCTTGGCGTTACTCTCGATCGATCGCACCCTGTCATTTCACGAACATCTCATAAAAACTGCAGCAAAGGTGGGCGCGAGGAATCACATCATTGCAAGACTGGCCAGCTCCTCATGGGGCGCAAGCGCTTCCACACTACGATCATCATCTCTGGCATTAGGTTTATTTGAACCTTAGGATCAAATAGTTTCTCCCGGATGCCAAAGCATCCCGATGATGCTTGACACAGATTCTAAATCCATTTCTGTCACCAGAGGGCGCCAGAGCTCCAGCTGTGGCAGAAACCACTTCTTACCAGGCCACAGTGTATGAGGCCAGAGAAACCTCGAGGTCATTCTGCCAGCCTTCAGGAAGGTTGTGATAAGTGGGACAGTACCGTGGGATCCCCTGCTCAGTGGCATCACCAGGGCACCAAGAAGGCTTTGTGCCTCAGCACCAAGCAGGCCCGTCTGCTCCCCTCTGCTCCCCGTGCCCCAGGTCTTCCCATAAGCACAGCAGTTTTGACAGAGTCTAAGAGATGATTTCCACAGCTCTTTCTAATTCTGGTGAACTCTCCAGAAATTTAGTATAAAGAACTGCAAATTAGGCACATATGTTCTTTTTATTGCCCAGGTTGTTGCTGGGGCTTGGTGCTGCTCCCAGTGGCCCCCTTTTATTTGATAGGACAGAGAGAAATTGAGAGGGACGGGGGAAGGTAGAAGAGAGACAAAGAGAGACGCCTGCTTCACAGCTTGTGACGTATCCCCCCTGAAGGTGAGGAGCAGGGGCTTGAACCCAGGTCCTTGTGCTCAACCAGGTGCACCACTGCCCGCCCCCCCCCCCATAATAACAATTTTTTGAAGGCTGGAAACATTTCAAAATCATTTATTGATCAATGAGAGAGAAAGTCACTTTGGCACATTGAAAGCCAGGGAGCAAACTCGGGACCAGATGTTTGAGAGTCAGGCACTTTAGCCATGGCCTCACCTCTTGGACCCTCATGGAAGCTTTTTTTTTTAGTTCTTGTATTAAGTTTATTTCTAAAAAATAAAAAGGTGTGTTTCCCAGGGAGTGCTGGTAACGCTCTTAACCTGTTGGGGGATTAAGGAATCTTACTTCAGAAACCCAGGATGTACCTCTGACTTGGGTGACAGGCGCAATCAAGGGCTGTGAGGAGCTGGTGCAAAATCTGACAGGAGAGAACCTTCTGGAAACAGTGCTACCTCAGATGAGACTCATGTCCACCCAGCAGTCCTGATGCTCCGTCCCACGGAAGGTCACGTGGGAAAGGGCCCTTCACTCAGGGTCCTGCACTTGAGCGGCTGGGCAGCCACTGGGCAGCCACTGGACGGGCAGGTGGAGCAGAGGGTCGGGATGTTTGGTCCCGTCCACAGGCTTGTGGGGAGACAGTTCTCTCTGGGGAAGTGTGTGTGTGGGGGGTGGGGGGGGGGCTTGGACTCCGGAGTCGGAGAACCTGGAGTCTGCCTTCTGTGCGGCCACTTCTTGTGGACCCTGAGCAGGTCAGTCCCGGATTCCCTGAGGACAGAGAGTGAACACGGAGCTGGGGAGCCTGCTAGCGCCCTCCACCTGGCGGGACCCTGGGGCGGCTCCCTGCTGCGGGTAAAGACACCACCACCCAGGCGAAGGCAGCATCGTGTTTTACTTCACTTTCAGGCTCCCAGCTCATCCGAAGGCTCTTCAGCCGCAGACAGCTCACACCCACAGGCAGGAGCAGAGAGATGCAGGAGCAGAGGCCCTGGGATTGAGGCCCAGCGCTGCCTCCTGCTGCCCAGGAGCCCTGGTGTCCGGCCGCTCAGGTCCCCAGGTGCCTCCAGATGGATGCGGGGCCGGCCCTGCTCAACTGTTTCAGCCGCCGCCTGCCCTGCGGAGAAGAGAGCAGGCCTGTGAGACTCAGGACGCCCCCCCCCCCAGAGTGAAGGCCCAGTCAGGGGGCAGCCTCCTCGTCCCTGAGGGGCTGGGCTCTGCTCACTCACCAGGTCCTCAGGCAGGGGGCTCAGCGTCCTCCTCAGCCACGGGCAGTGTGGCCGCACGTTCTCCTCCTGCCTCTCTGTGGAGGCAGCAGCAACAGATGGCCCTCAGCAGGGTGACCACCCGCCTCCTGGCCGTACCCTGGCGGACGGGGATCCAGGTCGAGGGGGGGCTGCTGACCGCTGGTCTCTGGCTGGAGGGGGGGCAGCTGGCCGCTGGTCTCTGGCTGGAGAGGGGGCTGCTGACTGCTGGTCTCTGGCTGGAGGGGAGACAGCTGGCCGCTGGTCTCTGTCTGGAGTTAGGGCAGCTGACCACTGGTCTCTGGCTGGAGGGGGAGCATCTGGCCGCTGGTCTTTGGCTGGAATGGGGGCAGCTGACTGCTGGTCTCTGGCTGGAATGGGGGCAGCTGGCCGCTGGTCTCTGGCTGGAGGGGGGACAGCTGTTCCCTGGTCTCTGGCTGGAGGGGGGGCATCTGGCCGCTGGTCTCTGGCTGGAATGGGGGCAGCTGGCCGCTGGTCTCTGGCTGGAGGGGGGACAGCTGTTCCCTGGTCTCTGGCTGGAGGGGGGGCATCTGGCCGCTGGCCTCTGGCTGGAATGGGGGCAGCTGGCCGCTGGTCTCTGGCTGGAGGGGGGGCATTTGGTCACTGGTCTCTGGCTGGAGTTGGGGGAGCTGACTGCTGGTCTCTGGCTGGAGGGGGGGCATCTGGTCACTGGTCTCTGGCTGGAGTTGGGGCAGCTGACTGCTGGTCTCTGGCTAGAGGGGGGCCAGGCGCTGGCTGCTGGTTTTTGGCTGGAGGGGGAGCAGGTAAAGGCTGCTGGGCTCTGGCTAGAGGGAGGGCAGCTCTTGTCCCCAGAACCAGGGGTGATTTCCGTGGAGGGGACAGAGCCAGTGCAGCTAGTGTGAGGTGTGTTTGGAGGCAAGGGCGGGGGGCCGGGGCTGGGGGTGGCCACAGTGGGATGCAGCCTGAGGGGGAGACTGATGCACTTGGAGAGATCGCCAGGCTCCCGGGCCTCGTCTTCCTCACGGGAGCTGGTGCTCAAGGCTGGTGGGCAGGATGCGCACCGCCTCTCTGAGAAGACTCTGAGAGGATGCCTGGGAGGGATGGGCTGGCCAGTGGGGGCAGCGCTGGGGGTGACCAGAGAGAGGTCCAGCCTGACGGGGACTCTGGCGCACTTGGGTGGGTGGTCAGGCCCCTGGGCCTTGTTGTCCCCCCGGGAGTCAGTAAGCAAGGCCGGTGGACGATTGCTGACCCGTGTGTCCACACACACCTTCTGTGTGGGCGCACAGGAGTGGGTGGGCTCGACATAGGGCGTCATTGCTTCTGAGTGGAGTGTCACCCAAGGGTGGCGCATGATCTCTTCCCACCCGACTCTCGCCCGCGGGTCATGTCTGATCATGGAGACCAGAAGGTGTCGGAGGGCTGAGGACAGCAGGTGAGGCAGTCTAAAGCGCGTGCTTGGATAAGGCTTCCCGAATCCTGCCGGCACAAATGGCCGGTGACCTGTCACCATGGTGTAGAGCACCACCCCCAGGCTCCAGATGTCCACCCCGGGCCCGTAGCAGCCCCCCAGCATGATTTCAGGTGCCATGTAAACTGGTGTGCCGCACAGGGTGTCCATTGTCTGCTGCAGAAAGTTGACACTCAGACCAAAGTCGATGACCTTGACCCGGCCCCGGCTCTCTAGGAGAATGTTCTCGGGCTTCAGGTCCCTGTGAGCTATGCCTTTGGCGTGGCAGTACTGCACGGCCGACACCAGCTGCCTGAACACCCCTCGGGCCTGCTCCTCCCTCAGGGGGCCGTGCTGCAGCAGGTAGTCCCCCAGGTCTCCCCCCCTCACGTAGGGCAGGACCAGGAGCAGCCTGTCTTCCTCCTCGATGGTGCCCAGCAGCGGCAAGATGTTGGGGTGATTCAAGCTTTGCATGATGGCCCGCTCCCTGTGCACGGTCTCCCGGCCCAAGGCATCCCACTTCCTCATGACCTTGATGACGACTTCCTCTCCGCTGCACAGATCTCTGGCCAGCCGGATGATGGAGTAGGTCCCTTCCCCAATGGTGCGCAGGACACAGAAGCCGTCTGGGAGCATGTGCTGTGCTGTCGGAGGGGCCTCAGGAAGGCTCATGCTGAGGCCTGTCTGCTCTGACTCTTCGCTAGTTACGGACTCAAAACGGTGTCCACCAGCTGTGCAGAAACAACAAGTGACAACTAGCTAACTTCTGCTGTCTAGACCAGTACAACGATAATAAACTGAGTCTGCAAAAGCTCTGTCTTCTGTAAGTAGGGGGTGGACAACGGGAAGGGGGAATAGCAAAGAGGAAGTGGGGGGGGTAAGGAGTGGGGGATGAGGGGGTATAGGGAGAAGGAAGTTAAAGATCTGAACAGGAGGGAGAAGGAGTGCTGTGAGTGGCGGCTTGGAGTAGGCCACAGGTCGCTACCCGGAGGGAAACCCAGCTGGGCTGGGTTTATATGTGTTTCTGGTGGTTCCTCATGGTCAGAGTCACAGTGGGGTCAACTGCTGTGGTTTTCCCTTCTGTGACCTTGACACCAAAATGCTTTATGTCTGTGAGGGTTACCCGGGATTGGTATTTGCTCAGTGCAAATTCCTCTCTGGAACTCAAAACTCCTCTTATTGTCTATGATCAGAACGATCAAAACGTTCGGTTGCTCTCCCAGAAGCTTCCTCTGGTCTCACCATTTGTCTGCACTAGATGCTGACACATTATTTATTTCCCGTTTACTTACTGCCACTGGCATTATCACTGGGGGTTCTGTGCCTGGTGGCCATATTTTCTTTCTTTTTTCTGTCTGTTTCTCTTTCTTTCACTAGAGAAGAGAAATAGGGGGAGGGCGTAGAGAAAAAGAGATACCCGCAGCACTGCTTCACCACTTGTAAAGCTTCCCCCTCGCTGTTGGGGCCTGGGGGTTTGAACCCTGGTCCCGGCACATGGTAGCGTATGTTCTCTTCTGGGTGTGCTGCTGCCTCCCATTAACGTCTGTTTAATCTCTCGCGGCTGTAGAGGCTGAGAGGTCAGTGACCTGGAGGACAGGGAGGAGGGGAAGGCTGGGTCTTTGTCATGCTGGTGTCTGAGGCAGGAGGAGAGCGTCTCAGCAGAGAAGGCTTCTCACCCAGCCTCCAGCTTCTGCCCAGCTCTTAGGGGATCAGGACTGTTCTGCCCACGGGAGGGAGGGCTCTGCTTGGCTGAGTCCACCTGTCCCTTCACCCCTGTCTGTCTCTTCAACACTCTCCCCTCCCTCCCGCTGGTGTCTATTGCAGACTATGTGGGAGGTTCAGGGGGGATGGAAAACACTCCCCCAATTCTGCTCTCTAAACAGTCTGTATATTAGAGTGTGGACACATTCTTTCTAGTCTTTCTTTTCTTTCTTTCTTTCTTTTTTTGATGTTTCACTTGTCAGTTCTCCCTTCCCTCTTCTCCCCCTTCCCCTCCCCTGCTTCCCCCTCACCTACCTGATGCCCTTCCCCCTTCATCCCCTCTTCCCCTTCCTCTCCCCCCCCTCCTCTCTTACCTCTTCCCATCCCCCTACCTACCTCCTTCCCCAGAGAACTGCTCAGCTCTGGCCTGTGGTGGTGCAGGGATTGAATCTGGGCCTCAAGAATACTTGTTAGAGTTTGGACACGTTCTTTCCAGTCTTTTTACTTTTGATGTTCCACATGTCACCCCCCCCCCAGCACTGCTCTGTGAGGGGGCCAGCCTGGGGCCTCTGGCGCTTGGGTGTGAGCACCCTTGGCATAAACATTATGATTCTGTGATTACCCCCACCCCCACCCCATCAATTTTTTAAGAATCGACTCTTCTATTTGATTAGAGGTTTCACATTGTTATTTATTTATTTATTTATTTATTTATTTTTGAGAGAGATGCCGACAGAGAGAAACACAGAGAGAAATATCAGAACACTGCTCAGCTCTGGCTTATGGTGGTGTGGGCGATTGAACCTGGGACTTTGGAGCCTCAGGCAGGAGAGTGTTTTACATAACTGTTATGTTATCTCCCCTGCCCTCACATTGTCTTTTATTGATTTGAGAAAGTACCTAAAATGTCCTTAGAAACTTTCTTTTTTTTTCTCCTGAAGATTTATTTACTCATCTATGGGAGGAGTGAGAAGGAAAAAAAAAGGGGGGGGGGGAGGAGGGACAGTAATACCAGACATCACTGGAAAATGTGATGTGGGGACTGAAGCCGGGACTTTACACTTGAGAGTCCAAAGCCGTATCCACAGCACCACCTTAGGAAATTTCTAACAAGACGGACTGACGAAAGTATAATCTGTCTTCTTCTTTTCGCTCTTTCTTTTTAAGTTTTTATTGAGGGGTTAGTGGTTTACAGTATAATCTTTTTTTTTTCTCACCACTCCCATCACCAAAGGTCTGTGTTCCATCCCCACTCCACTAGATTCCAGTGTTCCTTTTACACACAGAATGATTATTATAACAACACCTGTCTCCCTCAAATAGGATAAGGTTGGGCCAGCAGGATAGCTGACCAGGGAAGGGCACTGCTTTGCCAAGTGTGTACCCCAGGTCCACACCCAGCCCCCTTCACAGTGAAGGGAGCCTTGGACATGTGGTCGGTCTGTTTATCTGTCTGTTCTGAGAAAGAAGTCAGCCGAGAGCAATGAAGTCGCAGTGAAGACACCCTGACTGGGGCCAAATCAAAGGAGCCTGGCCGCCAGCCCTGGCTCCCTGAGAGAGAGCTTGCTCCCCTCCATCTGGTCAGCTGGGGTGCAGTGGAAGGACTGGGAGGGGAGCTAAGTGGAAGTGTTAACTGTTCTGAGAAACACAGGGACACCCCCCTTCCCCATCTGGAGACGTCACAGGGCCCAGCCTGGTGCTCTCTCCCCAGTCCAGCACTGAAGGAGCTCCTAGCCCAGCCCAGCTCTCTCTCCCCAAGGCTGAGGTGGGGGTGACCAGGGCAGCCCCAGGGAGTCCAGGGGGCTGCCCCTCAGCAGACAGAGAGGAGGCTGTTCAGCCAGGGTCCTTGCTGGGATGGGTGGGCTGGGTATAACAGGAGCACTGGGTATAACAGGTGTCCGTACTGGGTGCTGAGTGCTGGGTGGGTGCTGGGTGCTGGTGTCTGAGCCAGGCGGCCACGTTCACCTGCTGTGCTTCCTCTGTCACTGCTCCCACAGCCTCTGCCTGCCCCTGGGGCAGGCGTGTGTTCTGTTTCACCCCCTCCTCTGTCTTCCTTCTCACTCTCACTCCCTACAGTGTTACAGAAAAATCCTGATTTTCAGGTCTCCAGTGTGACAGCTCAAATGTAGCCAAAGAAGGAGACTGAGGCCGCCTGGAGGGCAGGAGTTCCATTTATTTCTCATTATTTCTGGTAATGGGCTCAGGCCTTTTATCTTTTCAGGCTGGGCACGGCACAAGCTGACTGGTCACAGAGTCCATCAAAGGCTGAGAGCAGGCTGGCTGCCATGGAGTCCACTCGGGACCCTGGGAAGCGGAAGTGACATTGCACTACTCAGAGTAGTATGTATTTTCTCTCCCTCATTCTTTTGCCTGTGGATTTTTCATTTCAACAGGACAGCCCTTCCCTCAGCCTCCTCCTGCACTGACTCTGTGGGGTCCTCCTCCACCAGGAAGGCTGGTCTGGGAGTCCCCACAAGACCCTGCAGACCCCCCTGGGGGGAGGGGGCAGAAGCAGCGGCTCCTTTTGGAGTTGACTCTGACTGGGCCCAGGGAGGGACCCTGCAGCGGGGAGCCCTGAGGGGAACGGGGGGGGGGGGGGGGGGGGGGGCTTCTCACTGGAGCTGGGGCAGGGCGGGCAGAAAGGGAGGGAGGGAGGGAGGGAGGGTCTGGAGCGGTTCTCTTCCTGCCTGGAAGTTCCTGGTTGATGGAAGCCAGAGCTGAAGCCTCCTTTAGAGGTCTGTCGCCTCCCCTCCCCTGCCCTCCCCTCCCCATCCCTACTTTCCCCTGCTTTTCTTCTTCCTTTCCTTTCCTTTCCTTTCCTTTCCTTTCCTTTCCTTTCCTTTCCTTTCCTTCCTTTCCTTTCCTTCCTTTCCTTCCCCTTCCCCTTCCCCTTCCCCTTCCCCTTCCCCCTTCCCTTCCCTTCCCTTCCCTTCCCTTTCCTTTCCTTTCCTTTCCTTTCCTTTCCTTTCCTTTCCTTTCCTTTCCTTTCCTTTCCTTTCCTTTCCCTTTTTTCCCCTTCCCTTCCTTTCCCTTCCTTCTTCTTCCCCTCCCCTCCCCTCCCCTCCCTCCCCCCTCCCTCCCCCTCTCCTCTCCTCTCCTCTCCTCTCCTCTCCTTCTGTTCCCTTCCCTTCCCTTCCTTTCCTTTCCCCTTCCCTCCCCTCTCCTCCCCTTTCCCTCCTCCCTTTCCTTTTTTTCCCTCCTGTCACCGGGTTTCCCTTCAAACTACCCCTTTTCAGCTGGAGGGACAGAGAGCTAGAGGGAGAGATGCCACACCGCTGAAGCTTCCTCCAGTGCGTTTGGCCGGCAGTGCAGGAGCCCCCGGCCCTCTGTCTCAGTGCAGATTCTGACGACTGAATGGAGGGAGGGTGGGAGGGCTCGTGGCTGCTGTGCTCCACAGGCTGCGGGCGGCCCTCCGTCTTGCTGTGGAAACTTTCTTGATTGGGGAGGCTGGTTTGTGCTGGCAAAGTCTTACTGAGTAACAGAGAATTGGAGAGCACTCTATTTGCTCTCTGCTCTCTGCTTTTCCCATCCGTGAAGTGGAGCTAGGGTCTGCTTCGGTCTCGTGAGAAAGTCCCCAGAGATCACACGCTGCTGGCACATTACAAGTTAGAGGATGTTCTAAGCCGATGAAGGAATAATTGCTTATGTGTGAAGTTGGTTGTTTAAAACAGAACTTTTCCTAAAGCTGTTTTACAACCTGGATTGCTGTTACTTCGTTTTTATTTTATTTATTTTGGATGGAGCGGAGACGTTGAGAGGGATGGGGGAGGTAGAGAGGGAGAGGGAAGTAGAGACACCTGCGGTCCTGCCTCACCACTTGTGAAACTTCCCTGTTGCAGGTGGGGAGTGGGGGCTTGAACCCTGGTCCTTGCATACTGCTACGTGTGTGTGCACACTGTCAGATGTGCCGCCACCTGGCCCATCCAGATGGTTCTGATTCTTTCCCGGTGCTGACACGCTGGTGGTGGGCTCGCTCTTATCCTGTGGCTGATGGGGGCCTGGTGCAATTGCACTGCTATTTTCATTCAGACAGAGACAGAGAGAGATAAGAGGAAGCTTCCCTCAGCGCCGCCGTGTGGTGTCAGGGCTCAGAACTGGTCACGTGCACCGCCAGCTGCATGCTCTGCAGGCAGCCTGACGTCTCCACATTTAATTTGTATTTTACTAGTGGGGACGAAGTAGAGGGACCCTGCAGGGACTGGAGGAGACAGGAAACTAGCTGCATGCGGCATCCAGTATGGGGTGTAGCCTGACTAGCACACGGGCAGGACCCGCAGAGAAATGCTTCCTCTGGGTGAACAGCCTGGGTGTAGTCTGGAAAAAGAAAACTCCAGATACTGTAAACTTGAACCCTGCCATAGAATTAGCCCCGGGGCCTGAGGGTTGGGGATACACCTAGGGCCCAGAGGAACTTGGGCACAGGCTGGTCTAGGGTGCGGGAAGGCCACCAAAGAGAACTAGGTTTGCCAAATTTACTCAAAGATCTTTTTCTTCTTGGAAGGGATAGTGTTCAAATAGGAGACCTTTAAGTGGAAAAAATGTTCTTCAGGACTATACAAACTCGTCTTTGTAGATCAAAGTATGGATTCACAGATTTTCTCTTTAGGGAAATTCCCCTCCCTAAAAGAGAGAGGATGAATGGTGAACTGTTGTGTGTTCCACTTTGCTCTGAAAAGAAGGCATGCCCACCTGGGTCGGGGCGGGCAGGTGCCGAGTAAAAAGATGTTACAGACCTGCTGTTATCAACAAACTTTGACAGAAAATTTGAACTTTTGAGGTTAAACCAGATTTAATCAGGCTTGAAAAATAAACTAAACCCAGGCACAGCATTTCTCAAAATTGTAGAAATATTTCTTAAACATTCTTTGATTTTTTTTTTTCCAAATCACTTTCTGGGGGAGGGCTTGTGGTTTCCAGGATAGTTGCACAGACTCTTATCTCCTTGTGGCCAGTGTCCTTACAGCCTGAGTTCCCCCTCACCACCCTGTGCAGAGTACCTGACATTCCTCCCCAGCCGCCCCCAGGTCGAATCCTCTGCTCCCTGCATTGCACCCCACCCAGTCCCAGCTTCACTCCGACTTCCCTTCTCTTGCTTGGCTTCTCAAGTACCACCTATAAGTGACTATGCTTTTATTTTTCAAAATATTTTATTTATCCACTTATAGGAGAGAGAGAGAGAGAGAGAGAGAGAGAGAGAGAGAGAGAGACAGAGGGAGGTATGGAAGGGGCAGCTTACAAGACCTCCCCCATGTAGGTGGGGTCTGGGGGGCTTGAACCGTGTTCCCTGCATGTTAGTGTGTGCCCTCAACCGAGTGTGCCAACACCTGGCCCCAGTGACTATTCTTTTAAATTCACTTTTCTTAAAATAAATAAATAAATAAATAAATAAATAAATAAATAAATAAAATAACCAGGCCCTAGGAGGAGGCTCAGCAGCAGAGCAGATAGATGCCTTGTGTATGTGAGGGCTTAATCCCACACACCACATGATGGAGCTCTGCTGTGGTTTGTCTGTCTCTCTCTCTCTCTCTCTCTCTCTCTCTCACACACACACACACACACACACACACACACACACACACACACACACACACACACACACACACACACACAATTAAAAAACCACTTTCTTCCCACACATAGATGAAACAAATGCTGTATTTAAACCCCCAACTCAGTGTAGCAGGCCAGTCTGTAGAAGTAGCATTCAGAAGAGATTTTTATCCATAGCACCCTTTACTTTTTAAGCTGAACAGAAGCTCTGCACACCCTGGAGACGTGCCAGGGGCCCTCTCGTCCAAGTGCCCCTCAAGTGCCCCACGTGGCTGGTCCAGGCTGGCGGTCACCCCGTGGGAACCCGGGACCGGCCGCCGCCCTGCAGGTTTGGAGCCCCGCGGGGACTCGAACCCGGGTCCCGCCGCTTCCTCCGCCACTCGCCACTCGGCGCCAGGTGCCAGGTGCCAGTGTCTCCAGGCTGCCGTCCCCCTGTGCCGGCTGGAACCCGGGGCCACCGCGCAGGAGCAGAGTCGCGGGTGCGGGCCCGGCGGAGGGAAGGTGCCGCGGGAGGGCGCCCCCAGCCCCCGGCCCCCAGCCCCCCCACCCCGGGGCGCAGCTCGAGGCGCGGGGCGCCCCCTGCCGGCCGTTGAGCCCCCACCTGGCGCAGGGCCGGCCCTGGGCACGCGCACGCGCGGTTGGCAGCCTGCGGGCGGCGGCGGGACGGGTCCGGGGAGACGCGGGCACCCAGGGGCGGCGCCCACCGCTGAGCTGCCACCGCGACGGCCCGACAGGTGCGCGGGCTGGAGGCCACCTGCGGCCGCCCTGGGGGAGGGGCTGGGGCGGGGCTGTCCGGGCCACACGCGTAATCCAACGCGGAGAGAAGGGGCTGCGGAGATGGGGGCTGCGGAGATGGGGGGCTGCGGAGATGGGGGGCTGCGGAGATGGGGGCTGCGGAGATCGGGGGCTGCGGTGATGGGGGGCTGCGGAGATGGGGCTGCGGACTTGGGGGGCTGCGGAGATGGGGGCTGCGGAGATGGGGGCTGCGGAGATCGGGGGCTGCGGTGATGGGGGCTGCGGAGATCGGGGGCTGCGGTGATGGGGGGCTGCGGAGATGGGGGCTGCGGAGATCGGGGGCTGCGGAGATGGAGGCTGCGGAGATGGGCAGCTAGGGTGCAGCTGAGGCCCCTGGCAGGTTTCCCCGGCCTTGCGGCGTTGATGGCGGCAAGGGCCCATGGGTGCCCCGCTGGTGAGGGCGGGGACCCACACGCTGTGTTCTCTCCTCCTGCCCCCAAGGTCCCGGCGTTGGGACCGTTGGGACGGTTGGAGTCTCGCTTGGTGCAGCGGTTACAGCCCCGCGGGTTCCAGGCTCGAGCTCGGGGCGCCCCCCACCACCACCCATGTGGGGTTACGGCCGCTCACCTCCCTCTGGGTGAAGCTTCAAGATGACTGGGTCCCCTCAGCTAGTGAAGGAGGCGCCTGGGTGTCCCCACTTGGCGGTCATGCCAAGCTCCAGTCCACCCAGCTCGGAGGCCTTTGCTGGGGTCTTGAAATCCAGCGGCAAGGCAGCCGGGGAGCGGGAGGGGCCCGGGCCTCTGCGGAGTCTGCCGAGCGCCAGCGTGCTCACTGCAAGCCTGCAGAGGTGTGGACCAAGACCAGACTAGTGTTTCTCTATAAAAATAGTGCAGACTGGGCAGGGGGTTTTCAGAATGAAATAGACATTCCTGCACCCAGGAGACTTCCTTCCATAGCTGGTGAGCGCGGGGGGTGGGTGGGGGTGGGCGTGGGGGTGGGTTAAAAACAGACTCAGAGGGAGTCAGACCCTAGTAAGGATCCCGGTTCGAGCCCCTGGCTCCCCACCTGCAGGGGAGTCGCGTCACAGCGGTGAAGCAGGTCTGCAGGTGTCTGTCTTTCTCTTCCCCTGTCTTCCCCTCCTCTCTCCATTTTTCTCTGTCCTATTCAACAATAACATCAATAACAACAACAATAACTACAACAATAAAAGGGCAACAAAAGGGAAAATAAATATTAAAAACAACAACAACAACAACAACAAAAAATAGACGCAGGCCAAGAGCCCATTTGGTGTTCAGGCTGCTCTTCTCATACAGAATTTAAACAGATTTCACTGTGGATCTAGTATGAAACAGACCGTGTTTTGTGATTTCACTGGTTAAAAAGCCTTTCAGAGAAATACAAACTCTTAGCAGTGCACTTATTAGAAACTTGGGGTGTGTGCTTAGCCTCCACAATTTTAGCTAAGAGCAAGAAACTTCTCTGGTAGAATAAAAGTGTTATGAGCATGTATTCTCATTGCTGGTAAATAATTCATAAGTGCTTTTAACTTCAGTTCTCTCATGTTTTAGGAAGATGGCAAGTAGAAGAATTGAAAGCAAGCCCAGTGCCTGGAGACAGGGGGCTGGTCTGGGATTCTGGAGCAAAGCATCACGCAGCAGCTGCTGTGTTAGCAAAGCCCTTTGTTTCTACTGAAAAACCCTTGGCAGTCCAGTATGTCTTCCTTTTTAAATCCCTTTTCACCTGGGAATTTGAATTTAGGACAGCTTTTGAAGGTAGCTAGTACTCGAATCATGGATATAAGAGCCTAGATATTACATTTTATTGTCACTGCGGTAGACACACTATATATACACTGATATCTGAGTGAACAGCAAGTTAAATTTCTCCTATATATATATATATATATATATGTTTCTATTAGGGTGCTGGCACTACAAATCCAATGTTCCTAGTGGCCAATTTTTCCTTTATTTCTTTTCATTTTATTTGCTAGGACAGAGAGACATTGAGAGGGGAAGATGAGAAAAAGGGGGAACGATAGAGGCAGAGTCAGATACCTGCAAATCTGCTTCACCGCTCTTGAAGCGTCCCCACTGTGGGTGGCGAGTGTGTGCTGACTAGGGCCAGCCTCCATCTATAGATAACCTATAGGGTGGCACTTAAAATTCTCACCATATAGGACATTCTAAGAACATTTCAGTCTTCTAAAAATCACTTGCTATTAAGGTTTTGGCCTCATACAGTTTCAAACAGAAGTATAAATGCTGCCATTTATACTGTAGCAGGGAGAGCTACAAAGGCACCAGTCTGTTTTAAAAGGAGATGTGTGTAAACCAGCCTTTCGGGCTGGCACCTTTCATCCTCCTCTGCATTGTGACATGAACTAGTTTTGTTAGGAGTTGCTTGCAAGAGTTTGCTCATGATCAGTATAGACTTTTTTTTTTTTTTTAAAACCGTGCTGGTGTAAAACCAGAGCAGAGCTATACAAATGATCATGAAACCAAGAAGGCTGCATAAGAACAGAGACAATGTAGTGTGACTTCCTCCTTTAGTCAGAGGTCATACTGTTGGGATCTCTTCCCTGGGACTTAGCCACCTGTGAACCGCAGCTGTCTTCCTGCTCTGCACAGAAACGGGATCTTATACTTTAGGAAGCCGAGAAAGAGACGGCACTCGGTGTCACTGGCTTAATTGTCCACTTGTGATGCGTTGGCTTAGTTGCAATGCCATTTCAATAAATTAAAATATGTAACACCAAGGAAGGAGCCCAGCAGAGACAATTCTTGCAAGTATTTAGCCGCCCTGCCCTGCCCTGCCCTTCCCTGAGCTCTGGAGAGCCGGCATTGTTCATACACGGACAGTTCTAGGAACTGCACAGCACTCACGCCAGCACGTGCCCACTTATTTTTTCCTCGGTGTTTTAAGTGCATAGTTGTGAATGGAGCACACCGCACATGGCGGAGCCCAGCGCAACGTGAACGGGCCTTCTCTGTACTGACCGCTGGCCGCTCCGGGACCCTCTTGGGCAGTGTCTCCACAGGCCATGCCTCCCCGGGGCGTCTGATTCTGAGTTCAGGGCTCTCAGCATTCGTGGCTGTGGGGGCTTTTGCGTTTCAAAAAAGTTTTGAGGGAGTCAGGTGGTAGTGCAGAGGGTTAAGTGCAGATGGTGCAAAGTGCAAGGACTGGCATAAAGATCCCGGTTCAAGCCCCCAGCTCCCCACCTGTAGGGGAGTCGTTTCACAGGCGGTGAAGCAGGTCTGCAGGTGTCTGTCTTTCTCTCCCCCTCTTTGTCTTCCCTTCCTCTCTCCATATTTCTCTGTCCAATCCAACAACAATGACATCAATAATAGCTACAACAATAAAACAAGGGCAACAAAAGGGAATAAATATTAAAAGTTTGAGGCTAATTTTATTCTGTTAGAAATTAGAGAAATATCAAATCACTTTTTAAATATTTTATTTATTAGTGATTATTTTGATGGAAGAAATAAGTGGGGTTAGATAGCATAATGACTATGCAAAGAGACTCTCAGGAGGTCAGGCGGTAGCACAGCTGGTTAAGTGCACCTGGTGTGAAGCACAAGGACCGGTCTAAAGATCCTGGCTCAAGCCCCCAGCTCCCCTCCTGCAGGGGGGAATCTCTTCACAAGTGGTGAAGCAGGTCTGCAGGTGTCTTTCTCTCCCCCTCTTTATCTTCCCCTCCTCTCTCCATTTCTCTCTGTCCTGTCCAACAATGGCGACATCAATAACTACAATAAAACAAGGGTAACAAAGGGGAATAAATAAGTAGATGATATTAAAAAATTAAACCTCGGGAGTTGGGCGGTAGGTAGCGCATTGGGTTAAGTGCATATGGCGCAAAGCGCAAGGATGGGCGTAAGGATCCCGGTTCAAGCCCCCAGCTCCCCACCTGCAGGGGAGTCACTTCACAAGCGGTGAAGCAGGTCTGCAGGTGTCTATCCTCCTCTCCCCCTCTCTGTCTTCCCCTCCTCTCTCCATTTCTCTGTCCTATCCAATAATGATGACATCAATAACAACAATAACAACAACAATAAAAAAAAGACAACGGCAACAAAAGGGAAAATAAATAAAATAAAAAAAATTAAACCTAAAGAACTACTGTGATATTTTATGGCGTAGTGGTAGATGATTTGCACAAATTGCATGTGTCAATTATGTGCTCAGAAAAGTTTTGGAAACTAAGAATGCCCCAGATTTAGAGATAAGGGAATCTATTTGCCTATTAAAGGCTTTGAGAAATTTACATATAAACCCCCCCCCCCCTTTTTGCCTCCAAGGTTATTGCTGGGACTTGGTACCTGCCTGATGATTTCATCACTGGTGACCACCATTTCCTTCTTCCTTTCTCCCCGCATCCTCTGTTTCTCCTTTTTTATGATAGATACAGAAAGAGGAGAAGGAGAGACGTCTGCAGCACTGCTCAACTGCTTGGGAAGCCGCCCCCTGCAGGTGAGGACTGGGGGGTTGAACCTGGGTCCTTGCACTTGGGAACAGGTGCACTACCACCAGCCCCTCTAAACTTCTCCCTCTGTGGCTGCTGCTCCTAGAACACAGGAGTGTGGTGAGGAGGGGGGCTCGTGGGCAGCCATAGCCCCCTGACCCCTTGCATCCCAAGGAGGGAGCAGGCTGTGAAGACTCAGAAGGACAGGAGGGAGGAATAGCTGGGAGATGGTGCCCCCGCCCCACCCCCTAAGGGCCCACGTGGGGGGCCTCCCGGTCTGCCCCCAGGACCCAGGATCCATTTCAGGAGGCCCCTGAAGGGGGTGTGTGGGTGTGGGCCGTGCCTTGGGGAGTCCTGGCAGAGATACAGCAGCTGTCCCCTACCCCCTACCAGGCCAGCTGCTGTCACCGGGGCTCAGGGCAAAGGCAGCATCTTGCCTCCCCAGCCCCACTGGTCTCCATGAAGACAGGGGGTGGGGGAGCTGGGGCTCTGCTTTGAGAGGGAGGGCTTGAGGCACTCAGGGTGAACATCGTTCACTCGGCGACCTACAGAAACAGAGCCTCGGCAAGACACTGCTAACCCTGTGTCCACGCCCTGGTGGCCTTGCCCCAGCCCTCGGAAGAAGACGCCTGTCCCAGAGTCCGTGGTGGCTTTGGTGGGGCACCTGGCGTGGAGTTGCCAGAGCTGTTGAAGCTGGTCCACGTCGAGGCCTCAGGGCAAGGCCGGGGGGCTGAGCTGGGGGTGGCCATGGCAGTTGCTACTGTGGAGACTTCTATGACTTTGGGGTGATCTTCAGCCCTGGCTTCCGGTCCTTGACTGCCTTCCAGGGGAGCTGGGGGCCAGGGGTGTGTCCCCCTCTCCCCAGACAAGTTTCATAGCACCAGGCAGGGGCAGGAGCTGCAGGACCCAGTGGACCACTGGGCACCATGTGAGGTGACAGATCTTCCGTGTGGAGATTCACCAGGGGTCTGGCACCCCATCAACACTTGTGGGGCTGCTCTCCTCAGTGGAAGATGTGGCCTAAGGATTCAAGGTGGAAGGCCCTATCTGCTCTTCCCTGAGCTAACCACCAGCTCTGAGCTACATCTAAGCAATGTGGAAATAAGAGGAAGCTACTATTACTGCTTCTTTTTTATATTCCCTTTTGTTGCCCTTGTTATTTTACTGTTGTATTTATTGTTGTCGTTGTTGGATAGGACAGAGAGAAATGGAGAGAGGAGGGGAAGACAGAGAGGGGGAGAGAAAGACAGACACCTGCAGACCTGCTTCACCGCCTGTGAAGCGACTCCCCTGCAGGTGGGGAGTTAGGGGCTCGAACTGGGCTCTTTAACGCTGGTCCTTGCGCTTTGTGCCACGTGCGCTTAACCCGCTGCACTATCTCCCGACTCCCGAGAGGAAGCTTCTGATACGGCTCTTTGCAGGTTGGTGCTCCTCATACTTAGGAGACGGAGTCTCCGTGTGCCAGACGGGAAGTCGGGAGAAGGAGCCGGCGCCTGCAGGTGTAACTCCTGGAGACCTCCTCAGACGGCAGACCCCTGCGAACCAGACAGACGGACCATGGCCCAGGCTTCACACGAGGCTCAGGCTCCCCCACAAAGGCCTTACTGACACTGGAGGCGGCTGCTGGTCCTTCTACGCTAGGATATTTTTAGGCTTCAGCTCCCTGTGGGCGATGCCCTTGGCATGACAGCACTGCGCGCTGACACCAGTCGCCAGAACCTTTGGCACCCCCCCCCACCTGTCCTCCAGATAGTTAGCACCCACCCAGTCCCCCAGCTCCACCACCAGCAGGAGCTCTCTGTGTTCCCATGGCCTCACGTAGAACCACAGTGTGTGGGGGCCCCGGCCAGGTAACCCCACCACCTTGCACAGGGGCTGGAGACTCAGGAAGTGCTGATTCTTGATCACCTTCTGGGCAACCTCTTGGCCGCTGCCGAGATGCCTCACCAGCATGACCTTGGTGCAACCCCTGCCCCAGTGGTCTTCCCCAAATCACACTTGGGGAGACTGCCCTCTTCGGGAAGATGTGGTCGAAGGCTGACGGTCGAAAGGCCGTGTCTTTCCTCTGCAACTGATTGCCAGCTCTTAGCTTCGGGTAACCCCTGCAGACCCAGAAAAAGCCCCGTGCTTGCCGCCTGGGCCTGGCGCTGCTGCATCCTGACACCATGCAGTGCTGTTGGCTGTGACAGCAAAACCCTTTCTTCTGGCTCATTGGCTTTTGACAGGTGTTGATATTTTTGAGTTTTTCTGAGTTTGTGTGAGTTTTGAACGTAGCTTGTACTTGTTCTGTGGCCTGAGCTGCATAGTCAGGAAATTTGCATGTCACCACACTAAGACTAAGAGTGTGGCTTGGTGCACCAGGCTCAGCGCCCTAATGCCAGAAAGTCAATATTCAAGAGAAAGACTTCCCGAGAGAAAACAGGCTTACTTCGGTGCTAGCAACCAAGCAAGCGGCAGACCTGTTTTAAAAGCATCTCACCCTCAGGCTGGGGTTTGAGGGTCTTACAGGGGCAGAAATGGAGGGGGGCAGGTGCTGGTGAGGGGTGGGTGCCAGCCGTCTCTCTGGCTTTGGTGGTCGTTGTGCTCAGCCTGCCTGCTAAGTTGTTAGAGACCATTTGGGAAGACACTGCACAAGGTTTGCATCTGGAAGTGTCTCTGCTGGGCCAGAGGCTGCCTCAAGCAGTTCTTGTCTGATCTTTGCACCACTGACTTGACTGTGGGCTTGCCGGGCACACTCTAGCGGTCAGGGCACAGTGAATGTGTCCTGAAGGCTGGCTGAAGGACATGGCTAGTGGAGGCTGGCCAAGTGAAAAAAAAATGGAGTCGCTCCTGCTCTGTTAAACGAGGGGGGGGGTCACGTCTTTTCCCATGCGGTGGGGGAGGCAGCCTTGCAGAGAGAGCTCTTCCTCTGTGTGAATGTCCGGAGCCCCTTGCATGTGATCACTCTCACCGAAGACATGTTTAGGAGGCAGAGATGTTTGGTCTCTAACATCATCCAGTCTCCTGGCAACTCTCCCAATAGCTGCTCCTTGCAGTCCCCAGCTCCTAGCTCCTAATTGAGCACCTACTATGTGTCAGGCCCAGGGGAAGCCGTGGAGAATGGAAGGCACTCCTGTCTCATGACTATTGCTGTATAGGAGACAGTCCTGATGCAGTGGGAGGGAGGGGCTTGGGAAAGGGGCAGGTGCCACAGGTGCTGTGGGAGGCGTGGCGGGAGGCAGAGTGTGGCTAAAGGTGGTTCTGTGGGTAGAGTGCAGGCCTTGCATGGCGGAGGGCCTGGGTCTGACTCAGTGCTCCGGTCTCTCAACACACAAATGTTAGCAGGTCTGAAGTTGGACAGCATTGATGTGCTAGGCTGTCCCAATGAATCGCAGAAACCTGGGCTGTGTGTCTGCTTAGTGTTTCTGGAACCATCCTGCGTGGGGCTGAGCCGATGAGATGTCGGCCACGTTGCATGAGTAGCCACAAGGAGCAGAGTGACTTGACTCCACTCAGAGGCGGAGTTCTGGTACCAGGGCAGAAAGTGAGACTTTATTTTGGGGTGGGGGTGGTGTGGTGGATTGCACCAGAGCAACGGATTCTGGGGAGGAAGGGGGGGAGGGTCCTGGTGCCTGACTGGGAAAGGACCTGAGCCGGGGTGGGCGTGCCAGTGAGGTCACTGCACCTCAGCTTTGGAGAGAGCGGTGTTTGAGGGCCCTGCGGCGGTGTGCCCTTTTAGGTGAGAAAACCTGCTCAAGGATCCAGGTTCCAGCCCTGGCTCCCCACCTGCAGGGGGGATGCTTCATAAGCGGTGAAGCAGATCTGCAGGTCTGTCTGTCTCCCCCTCCTCTCCAATTTCTCTTATATCCAATAAAATGGAAAAAATGACCTCCAGGAGCAGTGGATTCATGCAGGCACCAAGCCTGCATGAATAAATAAATAATCTTGGAGGCAAAAAAAGTGTGTTCTGGCTTTTCTCTTTGCTTCCTGCTTGTGCTGCTAGGTGAGTACCACAGGAAGTGAGGCTGCCACACCTTCCCTCCAGGGCGCTTTTCCACCCACCTCCCTCCCAGCTGGCGCATCTCTGGGGGCTGTGGCAGTGCCTGTCAGATCCTCTTCTGACCCAGAGCAGTGGCTTTGCTCCTGGGGGGGAGAGGGGGGAGCCAGAGTAGGTCTGGGCCACTGCATGCTCTCTTTAAATTATATTTGATAAGAGACAAAGTGAGAGGGAAGGGGGAGATAGGAAGAGAGAGAGATACCTGCAGCCCTGCTTCACCCCTTGCAAAGCTTTTCCCCTGCAGGTGGGAACCAGAGGCATGGTCCTTAGGCATTGTAACATGGGTGCTCAACCACGTGCACCACCACCTGGCTTCCTCTGCAGGGGTCACGTCACAAGCCGTGAAGCAGGTCAGCAGACATCTTTCTCTCCCCCTCTCTGTCTGCCCCTCCTCTCTCAACAGCAATAACAATAACAGTAAACAACAAAGGCAATAAAAGGAAAAAATAGCTTCCAGGAGCAGTAGGTTTGTAGTGCAGGCAAGAGAGCCCCAGCGACAGCCTTGGAAGCAAATATATATATTTGCATAACCATTATATCTTCTCAGTCCCCCCACCTCCAAATATTTTTTTCGCCTCTTATGATTATTGCTGGGGCTTGGTGCTGGCACTAAATCCATAGCTCCAGGAGGCTAGTTTTTCTTTTCTTACCCTTGTGTGGGTCCTTGCACTTAGTACTATGTGTTCTTAACCGGGTGCACCACTGCCCAGCCCACCCAAGTGAAATGACCAGAATGGTCAAACCAAAATTTTAGTGACTTAGGGTACAAGATAAAAGTCAATGTAGTGGCCCCCTAGGAACTTCACCCAGGAAACCCATGGAGATGGCCTTGGGGATGGGGCACTTGGACAAGCCCCACCTGCCTCTCCGGGTGTCTGAGCTGCCCGCTCTGGAGGCAGGCAGGAGCCCCTGGAGCCTGGGAGGAGCTCTGCCTGGCCCCGAGCCCCTCCAGACTGACCGTGCCAAGGGCTTCGTCTCCTCCCTCTGCTTTTACCCAAGCGTCTGCGGGCTGAGGGTCTCCGGGGCTTGGCGCCCCCAGATGTGGCCTTGGACTTCTCAATGCTGAGATCCAAAATAAAACTCCCCCCCAACTCTTCCCCACAGTTGAGGGCTCCCCAAAGGAACTCTTCCTCTACCCCAAACCGCTTCAACTCTCAGCAATGCCATCCTCACAGGCACCTTTTCTGGACCTTTTTTTGAGGATGTCTCTGGGCAGTCCTGTCCTGAGTGGCGGGGACAGGTGTTCTGGGGGTGTGGCCTGTGGCTGTGAGCTGGGTGTCGACACCTCTCATGGGAGATGTCTTCCCTGAGATCACCTGGCAGTCCTGAGCCACCTGGGGGTGTGGAGAGCTGGAAGAGGAGGCTGGACGGAGCCCTCAGCCTGCTCAGAAGCTGCGTTTTCCAGAGGCCTGGGCCTTCCACCCCAAGATCTGGTAGCCCAGACTTGTGCTCCCTACTGGGCCAGCGAAAGATCCCCACTCAGGCTGCCGAGGACCCAGTACAAGTCCAGTGCCCAGCCCGGCGTGCCCCCACCCAACTGCCAACTAATGCTTAAAGGCAGGGCATGCCATTACAAACCGGGAAGCTCAGAGAAGGGGGTGTGGTGGGGGTGCACAGGGGCAGAGGGAGCCCAGCTTAATCTGGAGTTCACATGCCTGTCAGAACTGATTCCAGGGATGCTCTGCTGAGAACATTCCAGACCTCGAGATCCCAGGGAAAGCAGGGCAGAGTGGCTGTGCTCTGTGCTCTGGGCAGCGCGCCCCCCCCACTCTATGCATCTCCCCCCACCTCCCTGCCCTGTCCCCGACTCTGGCAGGAACAGCTCCAGGTCTTCACATCCCTGGAGCATGAGGTGTCCCCATTGGGGCTGCCATCTCTGCCACGCTTCTTCTGCTGGACGTGATTTGGCCGCAGCGTGCTTGCTCAGCCTGTGAGCCGTGTGGTAATGGGCTTGGGCTGCCTGGTGTCAGGCCTGGGCAAGGCCCCACACTGCAAAGTGAGCGAATGTGTGCTTTGTCTCAGTTGAGTGATGGACTCATCCACGCTGGGTTAGGGTTAGGGGGTTTGAACCGGGATCCTTGCACTTGGTCCTTGTGCTTCGAGCCACGTGAGCTTAACCCGGTGTGCTGCCACCCACCCACCCACCCCCTTTTGAGAGAGAAAGAGAGAGGCCTAAGCACTACTCAGTCTGGTTTATAGTAGCCCCAGGGATGAGCCTAGGCCATTAGACATGCAAGTCCTGTACTCTAACTCTGGGCTATCTCCCTGGCCCCCTGCAGCTTTTGAAAAGCCTGGTCACTTGCTCAAGGAAGCTTTGCTGTGGGTGTGGTGACAGCTTGGTGCAGGCAGTGGCTGCCCGTACCCGTGCCCGTGCCCGTGCGAAGGCTCTGCTGGAATCCATTGGGCTTGGGATCAGATCGTGGGCTTCCACAAAGTTAGACTGGGTGCAAAGCTGCACTTAAATCTTGCTGGGATGTGGGCAGGCTTCTGCAAAGCACTTGAGTACATTCCAGGTGAGGCCTGGAGAGGGGACTGGGGGTGGTGTGGGGAGGGCTGGTTTGGAAGGGGAGAACAGTTCCCAGCTGCCCAGGCTGGCTCCTCCCAGGTGTAGCTGGGGAGGGCTGAGCAGGAGGCCCCACCCAGGCTTCCTGCTGGGAACAAAGGTCCCAGGCTCTTTGCTTGGCTGAACTCAGTCCCCCAGTTCTGTTTGCTTAGCAGGAGGGGACAGGACATTTCAGAGCTGACAGACTCCTCTCAGTTTTGTCCTGGGTGCGAGATGGCTGCACACCCCGTCCTGCTGGCTGCTCTGTCTCTCCTCTCTGTCTGCCAGCAAGGTGAGAGCTGGAGTGTGTGTGTGTGTGGGGGGGTAGGTTTCAGGCTTGCTTCCTGGTGGCACTGGGAATCCAGTCTGCTGGGGGCATCCTTCCTTGGGGACTGATTTGAAATGTCTGGGGGACTGCTTGTCTCCACGGGAATGGAGACACACGGGGCCTGCGTGTCTCCTGTGGTTGCAGCCCGTGGCCAGGTCGCCTGAGGCAGCAGGGGATTGCTGAGCGGGGCCTGCAGGCAGTGAGCCTGGCTCCTGCCTGGAGAAACTGGCTATGGTGGCTGGCCGGCTGCTTGCTTTTCTTTCTCTTCCAGAGCTCTCATTGTTGAGTGCTCAGCTCTGGCTGATGTTGGTGCCTGGGACTGAACCTGGGACCTCGGAACCTCAAGTAGGAGAATCTTCTACGGAACTATCATGCTGTCTTCCCAGCCCAGGACTGTGGTTTCTTCAGCCCCGGTTTTAAAAATCTCTTCCTTTCTTCTGCCCTTTTCATTGTTACCACAGCTTCGCTTCTCCAAGCTGGTTTTTCAGACAGGACGAGAGACAGAGACAGCTTCGTCCTGAAGCTTCCCTAGTGCCTCAACCCTCCCATGTGGTGGGTGAGGGGCTCGAACCTGGCCACTGCAGGGCCACCAGTGCTGTTCCTGGTGGGCTACCTCACTGGCCTGAGGGTGTATTCCCTTTAGATCACCTGTGGCAGGTTGAAAAAAGCCTGCCACGAGTGTATCTGCTTTTCCGGGCTGTGACCCAGTTTCCCACCCCCACTCCGGCATCAGGAACTTCCAGGGCTGTGCAATGTGGCCAGTGGGCTGGCACAGGGAGGCGGCTGGCCTGGTGGTGGGCATCGCTGGGGCACTGGGCCTCGGGGTGGGGGGGCTGGGGGGAGGCAGACAGCAAGTGCACAGACTTGCTGGTGTTACAGACCGGCCTTTGGGGGTGGGGCGAGGGGCTACACCCTGTGGAGCACACCCTCTACCACACAGGGACCCAGGCTTGAGCCCGGCACCCTCAGGGCACCACACAGTGGGGACTGTGCAAGCAGAGCTGGGCTGTGGCCTCTCCCCGTCTTGGGCTCTTCTCTAACTTAAAAACAGAGAAGTCTGCTGGCGTGGTGGACTCCGCAGGCAGGAAGGGAGGCTAGGAGATGGCTCAGCGGCCATGGAGCGGTCAATGTGCTCCGTGTGTCTCACTACAACAGAGCCCAGCTAAGCTCCTGAGAAGCGGGTTTGCAAAGTGGCCGCCCCATTTGCAGTGGATCCCAGCCAGTTGGGAGCTGTGTGGGAGGGAACTCAGTAGGTCTTTCCTCCTCACCTGCACATCTTTACAAAATTGTTTTTCTCAGCTGTTAAGAATGAATCCCCCCCCCCCTTTGCCTCATCTTGGACAGCACTTTTGAAAGAATCGTGTTAAGATGATTTGTGTTAAGCCAGAAAGAGGATAATATGGGATGGTCTTACTCATGGAAGCTGAGAAGTAAGAACAGAAGGGGAAATAGAACTTGGACCGGGTCTATAGGAGCCTTGTACCAAAGTAAAGGACTCAGGGGTGAGGAGGGGGGCTTTTAGGTCCTGGTGCTGATGGTGGAGGAGGACCTAGGCTGGGGGTGAGAGTAGAGTGTTTTGCAGAAAACTGAGAAATTTTACACATGTACCAACAACTGGATTGACTGTAAATCACTAATCCCCCCCAATAAAAATTAAAATAAAAAAACAAGACAAGCAAAACAAAAACCTGTTTTTCAACATTTTTTCAAAGCATTTATTTATTTCCTTTTGTTGCCCTTGTTTTTATTGTTGTAGTTATTATTATTATTGATGTCATTGTTGTTGGATAGGACAGAGAGAAATGAGGAGAGGAAGGGAAGATGGGGTGGGGGGGAGAGAAAGACAGACACCTGCAGACCTGATTCACCACCTGTGAAGCGACTCCCCTGCAGGTGGGGAGCCAGGGGCTCGAACCGGAATCCTTACACCAGTCCTTGTGCTTTGCGCCACCTGCGCTTAATCCGGTGCGCTATCACCCAACTCCCCAAAAACCTGTTTTTAAAGATAGAGACAGGTTGAAAGGCAGAGAGTGAGAGACCACGGAAGCT